>NW_004955425.1:13585532-13662192 GCF_000276665.1 Chinchilla lanigera | reverse complement strand
CTGGTAATTGAGCTCAGCAGCACAGTGCCTGCCCAGCAAGGAGGAGGTCATGAGTTCAATTCCCAGTACCAAAAAAAAAAAAAAAAGAATGTAAGTGCTACCCACCCTAAGTAGCCCAGATAAGATAGAAGGGATAGAAAGAGTTGTGGTTATCCCTTGTTGTTCTGCTATCTCCTGCCTTCTATGAACAGTTTCTCCCTGCAATCCCCCTCTGCCATACCACCCTGCCCTGGAGCCAGCCAACTATGAACTGAAACCTCTGTAAACTATGAGCTAAACTTCTCCTTCTTTAACTTTGGGTGTTGGGTATTTTGTCTCAGCAACAAGAAACTAGACAGAATTTGGTACCAAGAGTGAGGTCATTGCTGTGACTGCATCTGACCAAGTGACTTAGGAGCCTTTGGAGGTGGCTGGTGGGGAGGGAAAGAGTTTGAAAAGGTTTGGAGATGCTGGCTGAAAAAGTACAGCTGGAATTCCTGAGGCTGTACCTAATGGGAGAATCTAGTCAGAGCTTGGAACACCAGAATACTGATAGAAATTCTACCAGTAAAGACCAGGCTCAGGAGGTTTCTGCTAAGAAGGACTGCATTGGCTGTTGGACTCCAGATAAGCTGTGTTATCCCTTGGCACAAAGTTTGTCTGCATTTTGTTCATGTCCAGAGACTTTGCATGAGATTAAAGGCAATAGACTAATTAATCTGGCAGAAGTAATTTCAAGGTAGTCAAATATTGAGTGGATACTATTGGGGCTTTTATAGCCAGATTTATATTGAGAATTAAGAGCAAAGAGCCCAGCAGAATAATTTAAAACATTTTAGTTTGGCCAGAAAGTAAGCTCCAGTAAAGTTGTGGCCTGCAAAGATGGAACAGAGGAGAAATTGGTCACTAGAAAGACTAGCAGGAAAATGCTAAGTATTTCAGAAGAAGACAACAGGAAAAAAATGGCTTGAAGACATCACGAGAACCAATGGAACTCTGGTCTCTGAGCTGCAAAGCCTCAGAGCTGCAAAGATGAAAAAGTTTGTTTTGAGAAGCAAGCTCCAGAGCACCATATTCCAGAATGTGGCAGTCTAGGAAAGTTGTTCCTTGGGATTTGGTTCATGGGCACTCATGGGCACTCACGGGCCACTCATGGCTATCTGCTCCAACTGGCAGCAGACCTTAGCATCATCCGCATCACACTGGTTTTAGGTTCATGCAGAATGCAAGAGTTGTGAGGTCAGGAAGGCTCTCCCTCAGATTTCAGAAAAATGCCTGGGAGGCGAGGCAGTGTGCCCCTGACAGAGAAGTGTGTAAAGCTGTGAGTTGAAGCCAAGGGTGCAGTGGAGATCCAAGAAATTTGGAAAAGCCAATAATGTGGATTGTCTGAGGAAAACTGCAAGGAGGGAGCAGGTCCAACCCAAGAGAAACCATTGGAGCTACAACTACTGGCAGTCCTGTAGGGGCACAGCCACCCAATCCCTTGGAAGTTTACAATTTACCACAGATTGCTGGGGATGCTGGAAGTAGAATTGTGGGATTTAAGGTTTGCCCTCCTGGATTTTGGTCTTGCTTTGTTACCATTCCTTGCTATTCCCCTTTTTGTAACTTTTGGAATAGAAATGTCTATCTTGTGCCAGTGAATGTTGGAAGTATTTAGCTTTCTTTCATTTATACAGGGCCTTGCAGCTAAGAATTTGCCTTAAATCTCTCTCAGGGGAGACTTTGGATTTGGACTTTTCAGCAATGCTTTGGCAACTCTTAGAGATGGACTAAATGCCTTCTGTGTAAAGGGATGTGCATGAACTTTTGAGGAGCCAGGGGCAGAATGTTATGGTTTAGATGTCCCCCAAAGCCTCATATAGTCATACATGGGGCTTTTTCAGGGTTGGCGGGGTCTAAATTGTGTGACGCTGAGATTGATTCATGATATAATGCTAGAATCAGGGCACTAGAATTAAGAGTGTGAGTGCTGGGGCTGGGGATTTAGCTCAGCGGCAAAAGCGCCTGCCTGGCATGCACAAGGTCATGAGTTCGGTTCCCGGTACTGGAGAAAAACCAAAAAAAAAAAAAGAGTGTGAGTGCTACCCACCCTAAGTAGCCCAGATAAGATAGAAAGGAAAGAGAGTGCTATGGTTGTCCCTTGTTGCTTTGCTATCTCCTGTCTCCTATGAACTGTTTCTCCTCTGCAATCCCCCTCTGCCATACCACCCTGCCCTGGAGCCAGCCAACTACGAACTGAAACCTCTGCAAACTATGAGCTAAACAAACTTCTCCTTCTTTAACTTTGGGTGTCTGGTATTTTGTCTCAGCAATGAAAAAAGTAATTAAGACAAGTATGAACTGAATATTTTTTATCCAAAATACTTGAGACCAGGCCAAGGACATAGCTCAGCAGCACAGCACCTACCTTGCAAGCTTGAGGTCCTGAGTTCAATTCCCAGTACCAATAAAATAAATAAAATAAAATAAAATAAAATAAAAACTTGAAACCAGATATGTTTTGAATTTGAGGTTTTTACTTTTTGTGTTTCAGATTTCAGACTATTTTGACATATATAAATGAGATACCTTGGTATAGAACCCAAGTCAAAATTCACTGATGTTTCATATATACTTTGTACACATAGTGTGAAGCAAATTTCACAATATGTGATATTGCACACATGCACATATGTGTGTGAGTGTGTGTGTGGTTGTGTTTTATTTTTGTAGTAATGGAGACCTTCACACTAAGCTATTTTCTCAAGCTTTTTAAATTTTTTTTTATCTTGAGACACTGTCTCATGAACTTGCTCAGTTACCCAATGGTGAATAATCTGTGTGCCGTACTTCTGCATTTTGACTGTGAACTGTAACATCAGGTCAGTGTGGAATCTTTGCCTTGTGGCACCCTGACAGTGCCCAGTTTTGCATTTTGGAGCATTTAGGACCAGGGACATGCAGCCTCTGCTTCATGTGCCCATCAGGGATGTGATGGGAAGTGCAGCCAAACTTTATTACTCAAGAAGGAAGCTTCTGATGGTTTTTCTGCCTGAACCACCGTGTTTTCTGCACCTGTCGATCACTGTGCCCTCTGCTCCTCTCACATCCACACTTCCTGCTTCCCATTTAATGCTAGATTTATTTCCTTGCTAAAAATAACTGTGAAGGATTTGACTTCCATGCAGATTTATATTGCACAAAAATCTTTCATTTATTTTTTCTTTTTTTCCTCACTAGTAACAGCTGCCCCCTAGCAGTTCTATGGAAGAGAGATCATGAACCTGGATTACTGCTGAAGTGCTAGTGTTTGCTTAGATTAGATTTTGCTACTGGTATTTCTATTTTCCTAAATAGATTTTACAGATGCCTCTAGTTTTTATTCACCTGAAGGAATATTAAACGGAGAGTCTGACTACTCTAAGTTGACATTCTCTCTTTCAAATAAATGCCATTTTTACAATGAGCAATTGTCGAAGCCTCCAAGATTAATAAGTAACTTCAGATCATGAACAGAGCTGTTGGGACCCTCATAATATTTTTAACAAAAGCCATTAATATGAAAATCCAATTTTATTTAGTTTCTCCTGTTTCATCACAAAAGTACAATTTTTTTTACCCTGATTTAGTCAGTCCTAAATTGAATGCTAGGTGTCAGGCACTGGTTATATAAAGATTAAAAGTAAGATTCTTGATTCAACAAGAAAACAAAGTTTAAATGTGCAATTTGATGCCTCTTAATAGGAGTGAACATAGGGACGATGTGCATGTAAGTGTGCCCTTTACGGGGATAATGGAGGGGGGGATGCTGGAAACGATTCTATGCCATAAGCAAGTGGGCAAATCACATGAGCAGTATGAACACAGATGGGGAACATGAGAAACTAGGGCATGCGCCCAGAATACATTTCAGTCTGTGCTGAGAGGCACTCAGAATATTCAGAGTTTGGAAAGTCTAAAACTTAGAATAGGTGACCACAACACTTTTACAAAATGCTATGGCTGAAAATACTATTACTGCTAAAATAGAACAGGGAACATTGCTCTATGATTATGTCACCATTTGAGTGGTACTTCTTTTGGACTACATTTCTTTTTTTTTTAGATTTTGAGTGAATGCATTGGTCTTCCTTTCCATATTTCCCCTTGGTTGAGTCAGTGTAGGCCAAAGTCATCAGAAGTAATTACCACATGACCGTGAGGCCTGTAATTTTTCTGATCGAATCGGAACTCCTAAATAATGTTCTGTGTGTAGAACTCTGTACTCTCCCCAAAGCTGCTTTTGATTTGCTCCTTTTCTCTGACAGATAGGACAGGCTGATGTTTTTCATTATGCAAATTCCCAGAGTTCAAGAAAGAAGGCCTCAAGATACTAACTCAAGATATTGGATTCTGTGATCATAATGTATAAGACAATTTGAAAGCACTTATACCAAATCACTTTCCCTTAAATATTATTTACAAAAAACGATTTACAATCATAAAGGATTTTTAAAACCAGAATATAGTCTGAGTGACTGTTTGCTAGTCATTAAAATAATCAAGAATCTGCAGATTCTCTAGTAGGGTCAGTTTCAAATAATCAGTCTCATCAAACCCATACACCATTGAAATGACTTGGAAATTCTCATTATCGATTATTCTCATTACATTCCACAGATATCTTTCCCACACAGAGGGTATATACAGAAAATTTCCATCAGGACTTAGATACTAATATATGGAAGATATCATCACATGTCAATGTTAACTTTGTAAATAGATACCATTTTAGTAGTTTTTGCTATAGCTAGTATCACTGATAATAATTACCAGTATCACTGGTAATTAAAATCCTACAGAACTATGCTTTTATAAAAAGTCTCTAATATTTGTAGATGAACACTGAAATATGTACAGGAAAAATGGTGTCATATCTGGGATCTGCTTTAAAATAAAAGATGCCACAAAGGGATGAATATGGGGAAGAAAAGGATGAAGGAAGCAAGAAACACAAATCTTGATAATTGTTGAATCTGTAATAAATAGGCAAAGTTTAGTCCATTCCATCTGCTTTTAGGGATACTTGAAAGTTTTCTTGAAGGCTGCAGATAGCAGTGCTGCCATAGGGCTCACATAGTGTGGTATATGAACTTTTATCCTTAGACCTTATTTTTAACCATAGAAATCCTAGGCTTACTTTTTTGACCTTTCCAGCTGTTTCTGAGACATGGCTGTGTGTACTGATTCCTTCCTGTGGGTGACTATGTGCTTGGATTCTTTTGCAGAGTGGCCTCACCCCACTTCACCTGGCTGCTCAAGAAGACAGAGTGAATGTGGCCGAAGTCCTGGTCAACCAAGGAGCGCATGTGGATGCCCAGACAAAGGTATGTCCTCCTCCTGCTCCCATACAGATGTGCCATTTGGTCCAGGATGGGACCATCTACAGTTGTATAGGAAGAAAGTCCCTTCAGTCACATCACCGATGGACAGTATTTCCAGTGCACATTTATGTGAGGGCACCAAAGTCTCTGGTTGTGGATCTCAGATTCCTTTATCATTATGGCCTTAGTACTTAATATGAATTGAATGTCAGTATCTGTGCCAGTCACCCCTCTCTACCAATGAGTTTACTATGGACCTATCCTTCCAGGCAATGGGAAAGCTTATATATATTTTAGGTTTTATGAGCAATATATATATATATATATATATATATATAATATATATATATAAAGGCTTGTCAGTAATTTAACTTTGTTCAGCATAATTGATGAAAGATTAATAAATTAAGAATTCTTTAATTATTACTCACTTGCAAATTCCTTATGGGCGGTGCAGTTAGACTTGCATGCCCTCACACGCTCGTGTGTCCCCTCTCCCTCTCTGACAAAGTAGCTCACTTTAAAAGAAAAACAAAATATACCGAGCAATTTCAAAAAATGCCACAATTCAAACACAAATTTGAAAAATGGATGTTATGTGTCATCAAGATATGACTTTTATTAATCTCATTTCTCCGAACATTTCCTTCAGATGCTTATCATATTACTTCATGTCAGATTTATCTATTCTAAAACTCTTCTTTCTTAATATGTGTCATGTTTGACACTAAAAAGAATATTTATTAAATATCACTTTAAATAAAACATTTTTCTATGTAATATAAATAGATTCTGAGGCATGTGAGCCTTTTAAAGGTATTAATGCCAAGAATTAACCAGACAAAAGTGCAACATCAAAATCAAATGTTGACTTGTTTTCTGTATTTTGCTTCAATGCTTCCATTGAGAAAGGTTTCTCCACTTAGGAAATTTGCGACTTTATGGAAAATACATGCACTCTGTATTGTTTATTTCGACATATGCAAAAAAAAAGCTTAAATATTTTCCTAGGTCACATTTCCTTTTAGAAATAGACTTTAAATTTTAGGTACAGAATTCTGGAAGGCAAGGGCTGGGCCAAGTCTTTCCTCATTTTCCTGCCCCTGCACATCCCAAGCACACATCCAATCCGGTAGGAAGGCCTGTGGTGGTTCTCCAGGCCAGCTGGGCAGGAGAGAGTCCGGCCCTGTCTGCGCTCAGATTACACGCACCCTCAGGCCTCCACCAGGCTCCTCCCCTCGCCCAACTCAGCCTTACAGGCCGGGATTAGTGCTGTTCTCCGTATAATGTTTTTCAGTTCAGCCTGAAGTGTGCTGCTGGCCGCCAGGTTTTACAGTCGGTGTTGGTGGCTGAAATGAAGCCGCTGTTTTCTTGCTTT
This sequence comes from Chinchilla lanigera, assembly GCF_000276665.1. Taxonomy (NCBI): domain Eukaryota; kingdom Metazoa; phylum Chordata; class Mammalia; order Rodentia; family Chinchillidae; genus Chinchilla; species Chinchilla lanigera. Next base: position 13,655,490 of record NW_004955425.1, on the reverse strand, counting down.
TGAAAGAATAATGTCTGAAGTATATTTTTGAAATCACCCCTGAAAGTCATTGATTCTCAGAAGACACTAATGTGAGAACTGATAAGTATATGAGATTTCTTCATACATAAATCAAAAAAAAATTTTTTTAAGAGCTTATTTGATGTTCATTTTGGATTTATTTGTAGAATTCACTAATTCCCCAATTTTGATGTTCATTTTAGATTTATTTGTAGAATTTACTAATTCCCCAATTTTCACCTGGGTGATAAGCTCCTTGTCCTCCCAGAATTCATAAACTAGAGAAGAAGACATAACAATAATAATAGCAAAAATGTATTACCCGTTCTCCTTGTGCTTACTACTATGTGTACTGTGTGTACTACTGTCAGTGCTTTCTAGAAATTACTTTGGTCCTTACCATTTCCCTGATGTGATTGGTAAACTTAGTAACCCTGATTTATGAGTAAGGAAACCGATTCACAGAAGAGTGGATTACTTGTATAAGCAGATTGGTACAATGCCTTATTTGAGAGAGATACATGAATTTTAGAGATACAGAAAATAACTAACTTTTTATCAAGGTAGGGAGAATGGAGAACTATGTAGCAGGTTCAGTGCCACAGGAAAACTAGAAAAATGAGTGGGTCTGCCCTCAGACATTGCTAGAACATTAAGAAGCTCTCAGCGGAGGCTATTACATGAAGTTGAGCAGTTCAGCTTTTCATTCTGTTTGTACTGGGAAGCAATGAAAGGTTTTAAACACAAGAGTGATAAGGTCAGCAATCTGGTTGACAAAGACCCTGGGAAAGTGTACAAAAGTAAGATAATGGAAGAGTTTGGAATGGGGCAGTTAGGTTGTGGCTAAGGTCTTGGTGAAGGATATACAAGGCCTCAACTCCATGGCAGAGAGGAAGCTTAACAACTGGATCAAATTTTAATACATCCTTAAAGATAAATGAATAGCAAGACTTCAAAAGTCACATGTATAGGAGGATGGAGGAAAAGGAAGAAATTCAGGGTGACTCTCAGGATCTGACCTGGGTAACCAGATAATCACAGTACTGTTCAGGGAGACAGAGAACAAGGAACAGCTAGAGGGGGAAAGATAGAGTTCTCCATTGGCCCTATAGAGCTGTAGATTATGAATGGCCATCCAGGTAGAAAAACCCAATCAAGGACTGAAATACTGATCTAGGCCTTAGGAGGGTTAAGATTTGGGCTGTCATCAGAATAAACATATTAGCTGAATTTGTGGATATGGAGGTAATCATTGAGGAACAGTGTAGAGCAAACCAAAGACAAAAACCCCTGGAACCAAGGGTGTTTTAGAGTGGACAGAGAGGGTGGAAGAGAGCCTGAGTCAGGATAAAGGGAAGACAGGATGGACGGGACACAAATGCTGGCTGTGAAAGGCTGTCGGGGAGAGGTTGCACGTCGGAGAAGTGCCTTTCCCAGGCCCTGGATTAGCACTTGGGCATTAGAAGGCAGTTTCACTGGAGGAAGGTAGCCATGGGGAAGATGGCAGGGAACAGTGAATGGAATTTTTTTTTTTTCCCAAGAATTTCTCTGGGCATGGTGGCACATACCTGTAATCCCAGCACTTGGGAGGCTGAGGCAGGAGGATCCTTGTGAGTTTGAGGCCAGCCTGGGCTATAAAATGAGTTCAAGACTGGCATGAACTGCATACTGAGACCCTGTCTCAAAAAAAAAAAAAAAGAATTTTAATTATAGGAGGACAGAGACCTAAAATATGGAAGTACTTGAAAGCAGTGTGTTTTGTTTCCAAAATAGAGAACAGGTAAGTAAATCCATAAACGAAGAGGAAGATGCCAGAGGAAAGAAAAATGTCAACAGCATTCTGTAGGATCCCAAAGGTGAAGTAGGCTGGGTTAGAGAGTACACTTTACTTTCTTCTCTCTAATTATTATGAAAATACTCTCTCATAAGCTTTGCTTGTTCCAATGCCTCAGAGTCCCCCCCATTTTTAATTTGTACAAATTTCAGAGATATAATAAATGGGAGAATGATGGGAGGAAAATTATGAGGGGAACTAAGAACTTCAAGTATGGTTCCTTCAGGCAGTGAAATACGGAAAGTTTAATTTTAGACAGCTTGTTTTCCAGAGGAAAAACTCTTTACAGTATTACTAAGTGTACTTTTGTAGTATCAGTTAGTTATACTGAACTAAAATGATGGAAAAACTACTTATAAAAACATTTGCAGGCCAGGCATGGTGGTGCATGCCTGTAATCCCAGCACTCAGGAGGCTGAGGAAGGAGGATTGTTGCAAGTATGAGGCCAGCCTGAACTGCTTAGCGAGAGCCTGTCTCAACAAGAAAAAAAAAAAAAAAAAAACCATTGTCAGTCTTCTAGGGGGCCTCTCCTGTCATATTATCCTGCATTATCAAGTAATTTCTCTTCTCCTGTGGCACCAAGAATGGAAGCCCGAGCCTTGCCCATGCTGGGCACCCCCAACACACCCACACTGAATCGCAGAACTATTTATTCCTTCAGCAGCATCAACACCTAAACATTAAAGTTTTGTAACTGGGTGGTAGTTGTAGATGTCGGTGGGTATGTTCACTGATGACGGCTGTGCGAAGTGTGAACAAGAGCCAAGACTAATTCCTAGACAGCCACACTTTAGGAGCCGGGAAAAAAGAGCAGATTTCCCATTCCCACTCTCTCAAGTCACTGTGGCGGGAGGCACCTAATTACTACTGAATAAGACACTCTGAGGGGATGCCGTTGATCACAATACCAGCCAGAGGACTCCGCCTAAGCCTGTCTCCTCTTCCTCCACAAGGATGACACAATCATTCTTCTGGATCTTTCTTCTAGTCATTTTTTATGCAAGATTTAAAGTGCTTACCCGGCACCTGCGATATGTCAGGCACTGTTTTAGGCATGAGATAGTAATAGGCAACTCTATATGGCTAAGAACCCCTGTTAAAATATTTACAAGAACAGTATGAAGTTGCTGCTGTTACCATGTCCGTGTTCCATTTTACAGTGCATAAGCCAGCACAGATGGAGGTTCTAATAATTTGCCCAAAGTCACTCAGAGATTTGGTGGCAGAGCTGGGTCTGACGCTCAGACCCTGGCTAGGGCCCATGCTCACCGCCACTGAGCCTCCTCCCACCTTATCTCATTCGCCAGAACTGCAGCCAGATCAACGGGTAAACGTGGACATCTACAGCTGGGTAATCCTTGAAGGAGAAGATGAAGAAAAGTCATTAGAGACTGGGACATACTTTTCAGGGTTTTGCAGAGCTCTTCCCAGGATTGCCCAAAAGAAGCAAAGCTTTAAAAGAAGCAACGTGTGTAACGATAAGCTAAGTGAGGCAGTAGTGGGCAAAGGGTGAAATTTGCTCAGTTACCTAGGCAGTGGATTTTTTTGTTCATTTATTTTGCTACCCAAGGAAGAATATTTGGTCTTTCCAAAGAGTATTACTGCTGGTTGGAAAGAATTGCTCAGATCACATCTATCAGTACAGGGGTTTGATTTGGTTTGGTTTGGTTTGGTTTGGTTTGGTTTGGTTTGGTTTGGTTTGGTTTGGTTTTTTGAGATAGGTTCTCGCTATGTAGTTCAGACTGTCCTTGGACTCACTATGTAGCACTGGCTGGCCTCAAACTCACAGCGATCTTCCTGCCTCAGCCTTCCGAGTGCTAGGATTATAGGTGTGTGCCACCTTGTCCAGTCTCTCAGTATAAGTTAACCATTTTATACGGGAATACTGTGGCCCTCCATCTGATTTCTGATATTCGATTCCCACTCTTACTTCACTAAATGCAAATTGGATTTTCTTATCCATGCACACACTTTTTAATAAAATACTTTAGTGTTTGTAGAACAGCAAGAAATCCCATGTTCTAGAATGTTACAAACACGGAAGAGAAAAGATGAGCTCAAATTAATAGAAGGGGTAGGGGTGCAGAATCAGCAAACAGTCCGTTATTGAATGACTTAGGATTTTACCAAGAGGTGGATGGTAAGCTGTGAGGATGAGGGGAAATTATGCATTACAATATTTAAAGGAATCCAGTTTCCAAATCTAATGCATCTAGCTCAATAGCCATTCGAAGCATTGCATTATGACTTAGGCAAAGGACTAAAAGCTTAGCGAGCTCTTTAATATGCATGTCACAAATACTGCCTGCATTGGTTTGACATCTTAATCTCCGAATTCAGGAAAAGTGTTCCTTTGGTCAGTTAAACTAATTGTACTAAAACATGATTGGACAAACTGTCCTCAAGGCCCCTTTGTCCAGCAGCATTCTGATCCCAAGCAAGTACAGCATTTGAATCTATGGCCAGACCACCCTGAACGCGCCTGATCTCGTCTGCTCTCGGAAGTTAAGCAGGGTCGGGCCTGGTTAGTACTTGGATGAGAGGCACAGCATTGATTCCTCACAGCCAGAGGAAGCAAAGCAGGCGAGTAGATTCTGGTCAGCAGAAAGGAGTATCGCCCTCATGCGCAAAGGAGCTTTAGGGATTGTGAGTCCATCTCCTCTGTCTCTGTGGTGACAGTGGGCTTGCCAGGGAGAGTCTGGTCAGCATGGGTGCGCTGACATTTTGGTTTGTGGAACCAAACCATCCAAAGTCGGGTATCCAGGGAGGCACAAAATATTATTCTGAAAAACACTCATCCGGATTTTATGTACTATATGTACACACACACATTCAGAAAAAAAGTGAGGGTAAGTGTGAATGAAAAACCTTGCCACCCCACAGCGTCCAGGGTGAACTCATCCGAGAAACAGTCGAATGCTGTGTCTAAATCAGTATTTTCCGAACTGCGGAAGTGCAGTGGAGGTGGGAGACTGCTTGGAGCAGATCACGTGGACCCAGTTCACCCTGCTCTGACCGCTGGAACTCGCTCTGGCCTCTTCCTGTCTCTGCTGTGCCATCTGACATCATGTGTCTCACACTCACGTTTAGTGTTCTCATGTTTTGCCTGGATTTTCAACATTTAAAGGATAGGGTAGTAAAGCAAAGCCCCCTTCTGGCCCTCAGCAAGAAGCCACTGAGTCCGCTGTCTGCGCTCTCAGTGGTTCCATCTTTCCTTCCTGTCCCACACAGCACTTACGGGAATAAAATAAGCCAAAAGAAGAGAGCATCTGAGAAAGCAAAATAACTATTTTTATGTGCAATGATATTTTTATAACTAAGACTAGGTCTGAGAATCACCAAGGACATTTTTCTAAACTTTTTTCTAGCTCAAAAAAATTAAATAATAATTATACTTATATTTAGGATACCTCTTACTAAAAATGTACTTGTGCTGTTTTTTATTTTTTAATTACAGATGGGATACACACCACTGCATGTGGGCTGTCACTATGGAAACATCAAGATCGTTAATTTCCTGCTCCAGCATTCTGCAAAAGTTAATGCCAAAACAAAGGTAAGTCCCTTTCTCCTCTCTTCCCTCTAAAATCATCAATTTCTGTAACCGGAGAAGTTATAATGGTTTCTTCCATCTTCCTTTTACAGAATGGGTACACACCGTTGCATCAAGCAGCTCAGCAGGGACACACGCATATAATAAATGTCTTGCTTCAGAACAATGCCTCTCCCAACGAACTCACTGTGGTAAGCTGTGGGCCAGCTCGGAGGAAGAGGTTGGATGTACATGTTTCTGGACTCTGGTGTCATCCCACTTTTTCACTGTGTACCACTGTTGATGTTTTGAGAGCGTGTGGTAGAGTTGGGGGGGGGGGGACAAGCACCACATTGTTATGAGCTGTGTAATTATTATTTCACACTGTAAAACTACAAATTACATTGCTACCTAGTAGGAAATCGGTATGTGAGGAAGAAAATGTGTGTCAGTTTCATGGACTGCTTACTTAGAACATTAAAAAGTCTTTTAGATTCCAAGCATAGCTACCCAGACTGCTGTATGAGTAGAAACAGGTTAGATGGGTTTTGTGCACGGTATGTCTTTAATGAAACAGTTTTTGTAATGGGATCACATTAGGTTTGAAATATCTACAATGCAGCTTGTTAATTCCTTGTCACTGTTTTTCCCTGGCCAGAATGGGAACACTGCCCTTGCCATTGCCCGGCGCCTTGGCTACATCTCCGTGGTTGACACTCTGAAAGTAGTGACAGAAGAGACAGTGACCTCAACTGTAAGTAAGGGGTACAGAGCCCTGGTACCCCAAGAGCCAGTCATCAGGCTGCAGTTTCCTGTGTGCATGTTGCTGGGATCAAACCTAGGGCCTCACACATGGCTTGGCAAGCACTCTACCATCAACCCACACCCCATGACTTCTTGGGCTTTCCCTGTTCACACACTGAGTGGCAGGTTTCAAAATGCTGTCACTTTAATATCAACAGTCGAGACAGCAAGATTCTCATCTCTGATATGAATAAAACTTTGAAATAATAAAAATGCCTTTCAAAGTTTGCATAAGTAGTTTCAGAGTTTTTAGTTCCATATAAAACTATGTATTTATTTACTTTGATATAAAACTTTTTAAATAAAATGATGCTGAGCATAGTTTTTTTTTTTTTTTAAGCATGGTTCCCTGGCAATGTAAGAAAGTTGAAAACTTTAAATTAGCTCCTTAAAATGTCTCAATGGACAAATGATACATGGATACATTATCATTACTGTAAAAATGGGGGCTAAAAGATTAAAGCTAGGATCAGATTTGGTTTTGATCATTGTTCTCCTCTCCATTCACCTTACAGAGTTCTCATAGGAAAAATAATAGGATATTTTGTTAAATTTTAAAGCAAATCTTTACCAGGAGTCCCATTATATCAGAAACATTTTTATAACCTGCGCCTCTAGATAAATCATTTTTTTAACTCCACATGATACCTTTGAACTGTATTAGGATTTGGTAACTTTGGAAGAAGGCCAGTATTACCCCCAGCTCAGAGTCTTGAGTTATTCCTGACTGTGTAGCTCAATAGGCAGGCTTGAGATTAAGTTGGTACAATGTAAATTTGGGACTCTGGAATATTTGAGATTATGGATTCTGTCTCCTCTTCCCTTCTACCATCTCCCAACTTGAAAGAAAGTGTACTTTCAGCTTGTATGCACAGTTCTTCATATAGAAAAATAACACATGGGCTGACAGCATCTGTAGCTTTCTGCAGGTTGAGTATTTGGCACTACACAGGCTTTATAAACTGAGACCATTGCTCACAAGAGAAATATTGTATAATTTGCAAGATGGAAAACTGTAGCCTTACAGGGCTGGACTCTAGAACAATAGTTATCACATTTCCAGCTTCAAGGTGTAGATAAGTTCCCACACCTTGACTATACCTGTTAAGTATTTCATTATCTTAAAACACTCATTAAATTCTAAGAAAAAGAGTTTAACTGGGTAATGGTTATTAGCCTTAATTTCATAGATAGCCCATGTCTAGAATGGGAGAGGAGAAGGAGGATGAGCTTTTAAAAGAATGGCCAAATGTCACTGTGATAGAAAACATTTGAAGTCATTGCAGTAACTATACAAGGCTTCTGTTTTTAATGTTACAGCACTGAAATCTGTATGATAGTTCAAAACATCAGTCTTACTTGGTTGAATTTCTCACCCACTAGGAAACTTCAAAATGTTTCTTTGATAGCAGAGAAGTTTTAAGGGAGTCAGGCAGGGACTGATTACCCACCTGTATTCCAGTTATTTGTGAAGCTAAGGCAGGAGAATCACAAGTTCGAGGTCAGCTTCAGCAACTTAGTGAGACCCTGTCTCACTAAATAAAAACAGGCTAGGGATGTGCTCACTGGGTTCAACCCCTAATACCATGAAACAAGGCAAAACGCTCTTTAAGATAAAGTTGAGTTACCAACAGAGAAAGTAAAACTATAGCTTCAGAAAATCTAATGAAAGGGAAAAGTTTCAAGCTCAGGTTCCCATCAGAAGGCATAATGTGTTTAGGAGTAGAGCCATTTCACTGTCAATGTCGCCAGTGACTTGAGTGGTGACTTTCTGCAAAAGAAAGAAGATACCGCATGCTAACTGGAAAGGTCCAGTTTACCTGAGGAAAACAGGAAGCTTCACCAATGAAGTGTTTGCATCAATTAGAAAAGAGTCCATCAAAGTCCCCACAACTCAGTCCAACACTGTGATATTTGAGACTTCATCTCAGACTGAGACACCACCTTGTCAGCCCTGCCTTCGTGGTTACATGTAAATTAGCTTGGCCAGGACGGATGCAATTTAGGGTGGTGTCTATACTGTTAAGCTAATAATCATACCTCATCCTTCACCACGGGCATGAATCTTTTTACAGCCAAATACTAGGGTGGCAGCAGCCGTGATCTCTATATGTGAACTTCAGTTTTTCAAAGCTTTGAAAGTAGAATGGTTCTTCCACAGAAATACAATGTGTGAAGTAGCAATTCTGAGAAAGATGTTTTACTTACTGAGGTTACAATCACAGCAGCCCAAGAAACTGAATGGAGGGAAGCTGATCTTCAAAAGATATCTTACCTGATTTTTACTACATTGCTTAAAATACTCAGTTTCTGTAGAAGCAACAAGCAGAGAACATCTAGCATCTAGATGTTAGTTGCTGGTACCATCCTCTAAAAGAAGGAACCAGGACGCCTTGGAGAAATGGCTGGAAGTAGGACCAGGGCAGGAAATGGACAGGTTGAGCCAGGAATATGTCATAGCACCAAAAGGCAAAGAAGCGCTCTCCCACCTTCACCAGCAGTAAAGAAGCATACACACAGAGTGATGGTATGTCAAGGGCACCATGTAATCAACTTGAAGAGTTTTTTGTTTTGCAATACTAGAACTCAAACACAGAGCCTCAAGTACTTTATCTCAGAGCTACACCCCAGCCCTTTTTATTTCATTTTGGGACATGACCTTACCAAGTCAACCAGACTAGCGCCATATTTTCAATCTTCCTACCTCAGCCTCCCAAGAGGCAGTGATGAAAGGTGTGCTCCATTATGCTCAGCTGAAAGAGTTCCTAGAGGCCAAAGCTGGGATAATTTGTGTAAAAATAAATAGTACTGGAGTACAAAGAAAGGTATAAAAGAAATACCCCTAAATCCATACTGAGGACGCAAATGGATGACTGAATAAATGGGAAAGAACACATAGCCAAAAGGATTCCAAATAATTATGGAAATGCTCCACTGTCAAGGAAGTGTAGAATTTTCCCCTGCTTAAGTGTGACCTCAGGTAGGAGTTTCCTTAAAAACAAACCAATATGGTAACAAAGGAAAATACAGAGCTTCGCAGTAGAGAAACCTGACAAACACTGCCTCAGCCAGATGGTCAAGGCCAACACCAATGATGCCAATGCATGCTGATGGTATGTGCCGCAACATGTCCGGAAAAACCTCTTCACCGCTGCCTGTGTCGTCGCCCCTAAGACATAACCGCAGTCTAGTCATGAAAGAAGACAAGACAAAGCCCAGCCAAGCAACATTCTACAAAATACATGACTAATATTTCTCAAAAGCATTAAGGCCAGCATAAAGAAGGAAAACCTGAGAAACTGTTAGAACCTGGAGAAGCACTAGCATTCATGACAACTAAATACAGTGTGTGCTGTTCTGTGAATTATCTTAAAATACAAGAAAGACAGTAGGCAAAAGTTCAGGAAATCTGAATAAAATAAAACTTTTAATACCATGGCAACACTGGTTTATTAATCATCATAAAGGTACCATAATAATAATGTAAGATCTTAATACCAGGAAACTTTGTGTGCAGTACATGTATGAGAATGCTATACAATCTTCACAGCATTTTTGTAAATTTAAAACTGTTCTAAAATTAAAAGCTTACTATTAAAATTGCTCAACTGCAGTATTATGTTCTGGAAGAGGCACCAAATAATGCTTTATTTCAACACAGTAATTGGGAATGAGCATACAAATTATATTTACCTAGAATTAGCCCTAAGAAACGTTGAATTTATGGCCCTTCTTAGTTTTAGCAATCTGGATTTTGTTTTTCAATTTTAATGCTCATCTTCCTCTGTACCCGTAGTTTCTGAATGTTCAGAATTAAAAGATGACTGATCACAAAGGTCACGAAGGTTTTGTAACAAGTAATGCTGATGGTGTCTTTTGGATAGTTATGATCTATATCTATATATAGTTATCAAAGAGCAAATATAAGAATCAGTAAGGCATTTTCTCTGTAATATAATGTTCTTTAAAATTTTCAGAGGCTAAAATGGCCCTACAATGGATAGTGGTAAAAATTACATAATTTTTATAATTTTAATATTTTGACGTATCATGGGAATTAAAGGTATACATAAAAAGAGAAAATAAAGTGAACGGAAGCCTTCACATATTTTTTTCTCTCCTCCCCCCACACCCTGTCCCCTAGTGCTGGGGACTGAACTCAGGGCCTCACATTTGCCAGGGAAGTGCTCTACCATGGAGCTAAATCTACAACCCCAAGACATATTTCTCACTGTTTATTTCACTTCTCTTTAGCCAAGAGCCTTCATGGAAGGGGATAGATTCTTCAGACCATGAAAACGTGTTTAAGTGGAGCAGGAGAGAGGATATCTTTCTTCCCTTTTCAGAAGACCTCTCTCTTTCAAGCTGTTGTGCTTTCCTGCTAGAGTTCTTTCACCTTGAACAATTCCTCTGTGTACGCCACGGTGGGAGGGCAAGTGTAGATATCATTTTATATGTGGAGGCTTCAAGATAGTCAACAAATAAGTCCCACAAGAAACCAACTAATCAATTAGAAAGACTTAACTCAGTGTCTTAAAATGTGCAGTCTGCTCCACTAACGTGACAACACTTTCTTTTCTAGACTGTCACAGAGAAGCACAAAATGAATGTTCCAGAAACGATGAATGAAGTTCTTGATATGTCTGATGATGAAGGTATGAAATTGTCCTTTGACTGCATAATAATTTGGAGTGCGCGTGAATGTGGTGGTTCCTGAAGCAAGTTAATTGTAGAAATGTTTTTGGAAATGTTGCAATGCTTTGCTGTGTTATCAGGAGTACATATTTTTCACACTTATATTGTTCGCTTCAATCATGCAGTTCGTAAAGCCAACGCCCCTGAGGTGCTCAGTGATGGCGAATATATCTCAGATGTTGAAGAAGGTATTTGTACATTTTTACTGTGATGAAACTTAACTACCAACTTTACCTTTCATTTCTTTTCTTTGAAACGTAACTCTTCCTTGCGTCACTAACTTTTCTTATTATCTTGAGATTATTTATGTATTATCCAAAGAATCTGTTTAGTATTCCCAATCATCTTTTCTCACTCTTTGAGCCCATTTTCATCTTTAAAAGACAAATTGTCACTAAGTTTCGGGATTATTATGTTTTCTTTCCTAGCAAGCAGAAAACTTATATTTTTGTTGTTTACATCTGAAGCCTAAAAAGGGGAAACTGACTAATGTATCCTTACAGGTAAAGGATCGAAGGCCCAGTCTAAGCTTTCTTTTAAGCTTTGCAATTTGCTTTTGATCTTGAACTACTAATGAGAACCCAATCAGAGCAATACTGTTTTTAAAATATAAGCTGTCCAACAATGAATTGATGAAAGAGATCAAAATATGATTATAGCTATACTTTATGTGTTTAAAAAACTTACTTATGGGCTGGGGATGTGGCTCAGTGGTAGAGTTCTTTCCTTGCCCTGGGTTCAGTCCCCAGCACTGTAAAAAACGGAAAGTTCTAAAGAAATTTAATTATCTTCTAACTTATTTAAAAAACAATACTTTTGACCAGTCATAATCAATAGGTATATTTATTGGTACAGTAAATGGCATATATGAGAACTCCACTGGAAAAAATAACATTTCTTAAGTAAATAAAGACTGTAAGAATGGCAAATTTTGGAGTTTCACTGAAATAATGAAATATTTTCTGCAATAGAATCTACATTGTATTTAAATCTCTTTCTTGAATCATTTGACTCTCAAAAACTACATTCTAACTTATGATACCCTCCTATACTTGCTACCTCTTATACTTTTCTCTTGGGTCAATCTACTGTTGCTAGTTTTTCTGTTTGCTTCTTTTGTTTTGCCTGTTTTGATTATTGCTTCCTTTTTGATGTGCACTAATTTCACTAGGAATCTAAATAATGGAAAAGCCTACCTCTCATAGAATCATGTTAACTTGTGGTTTTCCAGTGAATGTTTTCAGTAAGTGCACACAGTCCAGGGCCTGTACACCAGGCAGCTAATGCCAGCAGGTGGTATGTAACCTGCAAAGGACCCACCTTGTTATTTATAAATGTTATTCTGATAAATTTTAAAGACTTTTACTCACTTTTCTATCTTTTTCTCTAAAACATGAGCTCTCTTCCTCCTGCAAATGGACAATGGTGTGTCCTCTTTAGGATTTCTAGTGTACTATGTCTTGCTGTCATATTATATTTCAGTGCATTCTCATGCAACATTTCAGGGTAAGTTTGTATTAGTCAGCTTTCAATTACTGTGATGAAATACCTGAGAAATCAACATGAAAAAACAAAGGGTAGATTTTTGAGTCATGGTCTACAAGGATTCCATCCATGGTTTGGGCTTGTCGTGAGGCTGGGCATCATGGCACCAGGAACAGAAGACTCTTCACTTCCTGGTGGCAAGAAGCAAAAAGAGAGTGCTCCCCTTTATAACAACTGCCCCCTCCAAAAAAAAAAAGCCAATAGGCCATGAGCCCACAAATGGATTAACACACTGAGGATGTCAGAGCCCCATGATCCAGCTGTCTCCCCCAGTCCCCCTGCCCAGAACGCTGCTGGTTGGAAACTGAGCCTTTTTACACTTAACTTTTGAGGGACATCTCACGTCCAAACCATAGGAAATTTCCTAAGTGCAGAAGGTAGAAGAGAAAGCGTATCCTCACATGGATATATGCACATACAAAGCATGGTGCCCAAAGTATGCTTTCCACATAAAACTATATGAAATATAATATGACACTCAGAGACCTACAAATTTATTAGACTTTTAACAATTATGCAAAGTTAGGCACATTGATGAGGGGCCAAGTATGAATGGACTACATAACAACATACTTTATGTGGACAATGAACAAAATAATTTCAAAGCAAGAGAAACTTTGAATCCCTAATTTAAGTAGAATTGATCTATCTATTTAACTAGAAGTGAAAAGCATTTCCTTTATATTTATCTCAACTTGCAAATCTGAAGTTAATAGAAAAGTTTTAATAATTCTCATTTCACCCATCTTTCTTTCAACTCCTTTTCTCGTGCTTTATGGCTTCTGATTTCATCATGGTGCAGAGCTTGTTCTTGCAAAGCCGCCTGACAGGTCACTCTGTCTGAACAAGCGCTTCAGGCTTGAATCCCCTTTGCTCAGGAGCTCCTTTGCCTAAAGCCCAAATGATAGGGGTTCCCTAGTTCTCAAACTTTGGGCAACTATGTTTAAATATTCTATTGAATTTTACTGAACTTCTGTAGCTCTGATATACTGTATTCAAGCCAAGCTGATGAGGTCCTTGAGTTTTAATTGCTATTTAGAACAAGATCTACCTATCCCCTATTATAATTTTGCAGATATTTGAAAAGATTTTTCCTATTTCTTCTTAGTCTTTCTTTCCTCACTGCATATAATCTCCACTTCCCCCTACGGTCCCTCTCACCAGCCTACTTGCTGTCCTGTGCATGTTTCAGTATATCCATCCTGAATTCAGGTGGCAATAACTGAACACAGTATTCTAGATGTAGCCTGCTCAAAGCAGAATACAGTGGGGCTATTGCTTTCTCCATAGAAGATTGCAAATCTATTTTTGAGAACAGAGATGTGTATGAAGTTACAATGGACATTTAATTTGATTCATTTTAATATTACTTTCAGCAAAGTTCCCTAAATTTCCTCTGTATGAGCTGTGCCCAGCCACATTTGCCTAATCATGAATTTATGATGTTCTCTGCTACATAAATTAGCATTTCTGTATTACTGCAAATCCCCAAAACCAATCATTATGGAATTTTAATTCTAAAAGGACCCCTGCAACTTTAATGATAGTTTTGACTTCTGACTCACTTGCCTGAAGGTCTCACCAGGGCTTTGATTGCCGCTCTGGTTGGATTTAGCCCTGCCTCACAGAGCTATGGCAGATGCTCATTTCCACAAACCCACAGACATGAGGGGAACACGTTCATCTGCAAGAACTCATGCGGAGAATCACACGGGTATCCTAGGATACTGAGGTTCTGAGCAGTTTTTCAAAGCAATATATGCTGCCAGCTTATCTCAATGAAGTAAAAAATGAGCTCTGTAATATGGGAAAATAAACTTGTACTCCTAAATTATAGAAATAGGGTGAATGTTAAATGAGTAATGCTGAGACTAGTCTTTCCTTTTGTTTCTCTTTTTCTTTTTCTTCATTTCCTCCTTCTCTTCTTTCTTTGATCTGCTGTGAGGAATTAGTACAGGTGGATGATTAGATTATTTTCTCAGGAAAATGTAAGGAAAACAAGTCCTGACAATGTTAGCATCTAATGCCTGACAGTGACAATGGAGTGGAGATGTAGAACAGAACAAAGGTGGAAAGCTGGAGAGAGCAAGAGGAGGATTCACGCAGAGCAGCCTTACCTCGGGCTGGGCAGTCGTGGGTTCAAAATGCACAGGTCGGGTGCAGGGCTCTTCAGTGGGACAGAGGAGAGGGCAGTGCTCAGCATCTTCCTGTCTCTGGCCTGCAAATTATCTATTACATGTGTGTTGCCTGGATTTACATATAAAAGCACCATCTCGATCCTAGTGCCAGCTTCTTTGTGTCACAATGCAGTTTGTAATTAGAAAGAAAGTAGAGAAAGTGCATGTGCGGGCAGGAGCAGGACAACAGGAAAGAAAGGGGGAGAGACAGAGACAGAGCCAGTGAGTACTTACTTGCAAACCCAGAGAGCCAATGACAGAGAGAGAGAGAGAGAGACAGAGAACAAGAAGATGCAGGTCCAACTTCTACTTTGGGTTCCCCTCTGAGAGTATTTCATAGTGGTTTTGATTCACCTTTGATCATCGTTTGTAAATTTCTATAAAATGTATTTTATGAACTGAAAAAAATCACATAAAATGTTATTTCAGCTTGCGGTATTATAGAGGTTAGTGTGTAATTCCAAACTGAAAGAACTGTAGCAGGGCTCACCGCACAGCTACGTGGTAAAGCTCTTAGCTCACATGTGCGAGACCCTGGCTTTGATCCCAGCACCACAGAAAGAAACAGGAAGGAAAAAAGAAGGAAGGGAGGGAGGGGCTGCAGAAGTGACCTCATGAGACATGGAATGAAGTCTTGTGAAATGAGAACTGAACAGGCAGGTCTATGAAATATAACTCTGCTGAACAAGCTTATGAGAACAGCTGAGTGGGACAAACCCATGCTAGGAAGAATGATCCAAGTTACTTACAATTTGACAGGTTGCAAATTCTCCTTCAGAATCAAATGCCCCATAAATACTACAAGAAAAAAGTAATAGGCTAAGTGCATCTGTCATATAATTATCTGGAGGTACAAGTTTGAGATAAGGCAGTAAAATTCAGCAGAGTACAGTGACGCGAAGGGTGGGAAAGTCTTGCTGCTCTTTCGGACAAATCTGGCGCCCAGGGGGAGCTGTGGTAAACCACAGTCCACAGACTTCAGAGACTGAGGGCTGGGGTGGGGTCATGAAAGCCCATTCCTGCCAGGGTACTGGTTGGTGTAAAGGGAAAGCCTACACACACACAGAGTGGCATGGGTCACAGGTTAGCGGCAGAGCTGGACAAGAAGATGAGGATGACCCTATGGTTTTTAGATCTCTCCCTTGATGGCCATTTTATAACAGAACCCAAGAATGAAATTTTTTTTCTTTAGAAAAGTCTGTATTTAAGGAACAAACCATGTTCTTAGAAAGATAATTATTTTTTAAAGACTTCTGTGAAACTACAGTAGAAGCATTTTACCTTCCTAGGTTTGGGGGAAAAAAATCCAGACAGATCAAGGGAGGAATTCAACTAAAATTAACATAAACATAATTTTGGATAGATTTGAAGAACTCATCTCAAGTAATTTTAGTAAACATATCAGAATATTCTCAATTACAAGAGAATAAATAGATTCTGACTTGGGACAATCCAAACCTCCAAAAGTAGGAAGGCGCTGGTGGCACACACCTATTACTGAGATGGCTAAGACAGGAGAATCATTTAATCCTGGAATTTAAGGGTCAGCCTGGGCAACATAGTGAGATTCTGCTTCAAAACAACCATTCAACCAAGAGCAAAAACAAAAGAATAGGAAGAATTATTTTTACAAATGTGATGCTGGATATCAAGAAGACCACCAGGAAAAAGGGACCTCTTGCCAGATGTGTAACACTATCCTGCTACTCTAATCTCTTAATCATCCTGGTAAAGAAATAGGACAGTTATGGATCAGTTCAGTACATCTGGAAAGAACCGTAGAGATTGGCTGTGTCCAGTGAATGAAGCGAGTGGTGGTACTTATGTCATGGTTCTTTTTTAGAGGCAGCAGAAATTATTCTTCTCTGGAAACTTAATTTTAGGAATGCCTCTTAAATCATGCTTTTAGCATTTTTCACTGCTTAAAACTGGCCTTTCAAATATACATTCCATGCATGCACGCCTCTCTCGGTGCTAGGGACAGCATGGTCACTTTGAAATGTCAGAAGCAAAGATCAGATCCTGCCCTGTGGCGTGAGAAGTTAGTACAGTGCTCGCGCACACCAGAGCTTTGATATGCGTTTCATCAGCTGTGCAGAGTGCGGGGAGACCTGAGGGTCAGGTGTCCGCTTCTGAGAGCAGGCAGGATGCAGGCTCGTCTGCCAGCCTCCTCCACCAGGCTCCTTCTGCTTACCAGAACACCTTTTGGAGAAGAAAGTCCGTGGCCTGTGTTGAGTTGATAAACAGCTTTGTAATGATCCCCCCAACATGGGAAACAAAATAGTGAATAAAATACATAAATAAAATAATGAGTTCAAAATAATTTCCAGCTGGGGGCTGGGGATTTAGCTCAGCGGCAAAGCGCCTGCCTGGCAAGCGCAAGGTCGTGAGTTCGGTTCCTGGTACCGGAGAAAAGCCAAAAAAAAAAAATAAATAATTTCCAGCTGAACAAAAAGATCTGCGGGCTAAGCTAGTGATCTTAATTCTAAAACAGAGAATGTTCTTTCATTGATAACCTTTTGACATGGTGATTTTTGTTTGTTTTGTGGGGGTTTTTTAGCTTTTTGGGGGGGTGTGGGGACTCTGGGAATCAAAGGCAGGAGGCACTGTGCCACTGAGCTGTATCCCTGGCCTAATGTTGCGATTTTTACACTTACCCAGTTATATCCACTTCTGCATGGATTCTCACAAATAGTGTAATTCAACATGCTCTAAATAGAACTTTCCAGAACAGTGTCTTTTCATATCCTCCCGAAAGTAAATGGCTCCATCACCCAGGCCAAAGCCTGTGAGTTGTAGGCCATCTCCCTCTTCATACCACTCACATCTAGACCTCCAGCAAGTCCTATCAGTTCTCCTTTAGTTTACATCTCAAATCTTCCTCTTCTCTCCACATCCGCTGTCACCACCCTGACCCAGCCCACCACTGTCCTGCGCCGTAGGAACCTCCTGACAGCTTTCTGGTCCTACTCACCCACCACACACTCAGCTTCCTATACAGCCCCCGCAGTGACCCTTTTAAGATAGCAGTTGGCTGGGGTTATTCTGTTCCCATTTCAAACCTTCAAAGCCTGCAATTATGCTTTTAAGATTCATTCATGCTATTGCAAGTAACTGTAGATCACTGTGTTTTCACATCTATATAATACTCTACCATATGCCTCTAGTATTATAATTAGGTTCTTCACTCTAACATTGATGAAAATGTTGGTTGTTTCCAATTTGGGACTGTGGTAAACTAAGCTACTATAAACCTTCTTTTATATATCTCCTGGTACTCAAAGGTACACACTTCTTAGGGTATAGTCCTACAAGTGTAATTGCTGGGCTTTAAATTATGCAAAGTCCATGGAGTTCACTAAAACCAGGTGACAGTAATCTAGGATTATAAAATTAGTGGCATAACTTTTCTTTTTAAAAAAGGCAAGGAAAAAAATTAAAAAGGCAAGGAAGCCAGCTGTGGTGGCACATGCCTGTAATCCCAGCACTTATGAGGTTGAGGCAGGAGGATCACCATGAGTTGAAGCCAGCCTGGGCTACATAGTGAGTTCACAGCTGGCCTAACTACATGTAAGACCCTGTCTCCAAAAACAAACCAACCAACCAACAAACAAAAGACACAGAAAAGAATATGATAAAGTGATTACTATGAAAAGAGGGCTGCTGTAGGGGTGGAGGCGAGGAAGCTTCAGAGCTGCGGCTGCTGTTCTGATCTTCGGCTCTGATGGCATCTATTTCTTAATTTGTTCGAAGGCACATTCACATTTTGTGTATATATCTGTGTGATTGCTGTATCTCATGGTAAAAGTAGCTGCTTCCCCCAAATAATATAAGCATACCTCAATAGTAGTACAAATGGAAAAAAATAGCAAGGCTTAACATTTTATGGAGACTAAATTCATTCCTTTAAAACCATCATCTGTAAATTGCATGTGACAGGGTTTCTGGCTACTTCCTTTCTGCTCAGTGCACTTCCTGGTTCCCCCTTCTAGCAGTCATTGATTTCAGGGGGTCAGCAGACGTTTCTGTAAGCTGCAGGGGTAGTGCTTTCAGTTTTCGGCCTCTGACAATCCGCTCAGCTGCGGCACTGCAACGCACAGGCAGCCAGAGACTAGACCTGAGGACGTGCAGTGAAACTATTCACAGAGATAGGCAGGAGGCAGCGTTTGGTCTGCAGATTGTAGTCGGCCGACTGCTGATTGATTTCCTTTCAAGTTAGACTGTTAGCTCCACAAGAGCTGAGCTGTCCTGGTTACTGTCCTAGCTCTTAGGACACAGGCGCATATGCTGTCACTCATGAATGAAGGCACCTGTGGGTTTAACGCCATCATTTACCTGTGTGTCTGCCCTGCCCAGGATTCCACACAAACGAGCCCTCCCAACCACAAGGCAGGTGCTGCTGCTTCCCGAGTGCCTCTGTGTGCTGGGAATTCAACAGAAACGTTGCTTGCTAAATTCCGTCCACCCTCACAGCAGTTCTCTGAGTTACACTCGCTGTTGTTCTTTTCTTCTCTCTCTGTCTCTCTGTCTCTGTTTGTCTCTGTCTCTGTCTTTGTCTCTCTGTGTGTGTTTCTCTCTCTCTCTCTCTCTCTCTCTCTCTCTCTCTCTCAGTACTAGGGATAACTCAGGGCCTTCATACTGAGCTACATCCCTAGTCCTTTTATAATATTTTCTATTTTGAGACAGACTTCACCAAGTTGCCTGGGCTAGCCTTGAACTGTGATTCCCCCTGCCTCAGCCTTCTGTTATTTTCATTTTACAGAGGTGGAAAATGAGTTTCAACAAGATTGGGAATTTTGATCAAGATCGTACAACTGGTCAGTGCCGGGGCTGGTATTCAGAGCCTTTGTACTTGACCTCTATTCCAGTATAGATGTTGTGTAGTAATGTCGATAGGCACCTCCTAACTGCTGGGCTGCTTAAATTTTAAGTGAGATCTCATAGAAAGGATTCAGCCTAGAATTTAGCATGCAGCAAGATCTCAGTAAATGTTAGTTACTTGGCACCTTATCTTGCTTAATTCTCTCAGAGTACTTGAGCGCATTGTTAGTATGATTATTACTCCTAATTTGCATTTAGTCCTAATTTAAAGCCCTCATTTAGAGTGTTTTAGGCCTAATTTACATTAAGGAATTGGGCTGAGTGAGTTTAAGATATTTGCTCAGATTTATGCCGCCATGGAAATGGGAAGCTGGATTTCACGTTTGTGCTGAGACTTTTTCTGCTCAGTGAGATGCCATAAGAGAACAGATCACATGGTAGGGAAATTCCAAAGAAGGGAGATTACTGAAGGCTGCACCAAGGAGCTGGGAAAGCTCGTTAAAGAATAAGTAGAATACAGACAGCAGATTGCAGGGAAGGTAGAAAGCCGGGATTGGAAGGAGAGGTTCCAAGTTCATAAAGCACCTTGGTCAGTATCAGAGACAGGAAACGGCAGGCCTCCATAGGATAGCTGAGCTCGTAGGGGACCAGTGACCCCAGGGCTGCCTTTAGCCAGGCCCCCGGGGCAGGAAGGGAAGAAGGGAAGCCAGTTAGCAAATTCCTTATACTGACCCTGAAGAGGAAGGGAAAGCGGAAGGACTTGGAAAGGAAGTGATGAGGGCAGTCGGGAAGAAGTGGAGAAGCGGGTTTCAGTGAAGCCAAAGGAGAAACTTCCTGGAGCTCCGAGCAGCACACGGGAGCCAAGAGCCCCTGCTGAGCACCCCTGAGCCGCATCCATCCACAGCACCTCCAGCAAGGTCATCTAGCAGGTGTAAAAACTGAGGCAAAATGAGGAGCTGGAACAACTTGTGGAGGTGGCTGCGAGTTTGGCAGGCTGCTTATTTACTGCAAATAACAGACTGGCTGTTTTTTCTATTCTTTTTTTTTTTCCATTTGTCCAAACCAAGTTATAATTCAGAATCTGCTTATTTCCCTCTCTAAATTGTTTCTGTCTCTGCCTTTCCACTGGAACAGTCTGACCTGCCTCAGGTAGAAGTGGGTCCTAAGTGGAGCACTTTTCATCAAGCCCCACCCCCTCGGTCCTATCTACCATAGAGAGAGAAGATGATCCCAGGGACTGTTACCGGGGGCTGCAAGGGCCAGGGCAGGCAGCTGGGAGTGACAGAAGAGTTAGGGAGACCAGGGGTCCACCGTGTTCCCTATGGGGGAGGGGTCCTTATCACCAGGGCCAGACCTCAGTGACTGAGAACACAGAAGAGGCCCCCAGGTCTTCACCTTGTGTGTGTACATCTTTGGGTTACAAGTTGGAAACACAAACCAATAAATGGGCGTTCACTCCTGCCTTAATGATCGGCAGTTTGGCTGTAAGGAAAAGAAGGGGCCCAATCCTTGCGTACACAGTGTACACTCAGTGGGAAAAGCGCCTGGTCCTTCTCTGTACACTCCTGGGAGGTGTGAGTGTGTTCCTGTGCTGTGCACACAAGAAGAGCTGAGCCTAAGGAGGTCTTGGCCTGAGGGGGAGGAGAGGGTGATAGCTAGGGAAGGGTGAATAGGAGAAGCGACGGCATGACGCTGTCCCTTGGATGTAGCTGCCTAATTTCCGTGAAGGTGGGAGCAGGATTTTAGTGCCTGACTTCCCAGGACTGGTTTGTGGCTAGTAATGAATTCATTGTCTAGTCTTCTTTTCAAGTGGCATAGATTTTAGATCATGAGACAAGGGTAGGTAATTTGTACTCTTTTCTCTCTGTATTGTCTTAAGATTTAGGTGCTTATTTGACTGAGTCAGTGTATTGTCTAAGGCTACTTAGATGACTAAGGGGAATTTCTACCCTTGGGTAGAGAACAAGAAAAAATTACGGTGTCTGTCTAAACCTTGTCTTCTACCTCTTTGCAGGAAAGATACTGAATCTTTTTGTTCCTTCCTGGGATGGGTTTGTTTATTAACTCAACCAAGATCACGGGGGACGTTTTTTATTGCTACATCTGGAAAACTTCCAACACTGAGTCATGTGTGCTTACTTTAGAAACTAGCCCAGCTTAAGGAGCAGTAAACTGGTCTGCAACTTTTAGAAAGCACATCTAGCCACAGTGAAGAGAAAATGTTTAGAAATTAAGAATCAAATTGACTTTGTACTCTGAAAAAAATAACCTGAACAGAGACAGTTGTTTGCTCCCTGAGGTAACAGCAATTTACTGTGAAGAAGTGTGCATACTTTGTCATTCAAATGCCATTCTCTTTCGGCCACCTACAAAGCCAGGGTCTCAAGAATACAGAGGGCTAGGGGGAAGGAAAGAAGAATGCAGCGGATGGCTGTCCCACCAGGGGTACAGGAATCCCTTACCATGGGAACACGGTTTCCCAGCCTCCTAAATGTCTGGTATTTCATCCGCAGTGCATCTGTTTCCTCAGCTTACCCCGGAGTTACCACCACATTGAGAAGGAAAGGAGGAGAATATTACACTTCAGTGCTTGTTTTATGTTTCGAAAGGACAGCCACTGGTGCCAGGAGATGATGGAAAACGGAAGGTCTAGGGAAGTCGCCATCAATTGCTCACTCTGAACTGAGGCGGCTGGCGGAGCAGGACTCTAGCTTTCCCTTGAAGATGGAGCTGCCAGCTTTTCTCTGAGCTTCCAACCATGCAGAAAAAATCCAGAAGGTCCCTGAGTACTGAGCTGGGCCACAGGGCCACTCTGGTCCTCCAGCCTGACCCAGAAGTACCAGGGGCAGCCAAGAGCTCTGAAGTCAGTGACACAACTTCGTCCCCTACACATGGCTTCCTGCCCCTTGTCACTCCTTAGAATATATTCACAGTCACCTGGGTCAGCAGAGGTTCTTGCTCCACACTGCAGAATGAGAGGAGAAATACAGATCTGGAATGGAGTAACTTTTCTATTACCTATTGCCTGACTCCAGGATAGAATTAGACTTTTGGAATTAAAGTTTGAGTGGATAAGGGTCCTAATCTTACCACATTGTTTCTTTTTCCTACTCTTATTTCCTTGCTTCTGTGAGAACCAAAGTATCAGGAGATCAAGGGGAAAGTCACGGGAAGAAATAGAGTCGTTTGGATTCTTTGGGTTGAAAGGGAATTGTCTAAACACTGCGCGGCATATAAGTCTTTATGTTAAGGTTTTAACTTGGTGTAAAACGTTTTCTTCCTAAGTTATCTGTATGTTATGAACCTCCAGCAAATACAACATGCTGGATCTCGTTTCCTATTATTAAGCCCTTCACAGAACATTGCTGAGCAGAGGGAAAAAGGAAAGTGCATGGAGGAATTAGAACACTCACGGGCATCTAGTGGTGGCCCATGAGTGGCAGTTCCTTTTCTTCTGTCAGATGGCTCTGACCACCCTGCCTCCTGCTTTAGGGATAGAATTAGGGCAGAAGGGCGTGAGACGATAAGGAAGGGCTTTGGCTATGTGAGTCTTTAGCTTCAAAAAGTGAGTCAAGAAAATAATTGTGCTCCTGCCCACTGATAGGTCTATGCTGCTTGCCGCTTGGATGGCACTTGTTACTCTATGATCCAATTCAAGGGCCCTAAAACTGAGTCTCAGCCAGCTGCACCAGCTCAACACCTTGCTGTTCTGGGAACACTCCCATGCTTTCGCTCCTATGCTGTGTTCTTTGGCTGGGAATGGCCTTTATTCCTTTCTACCTCATACATCCTCTGTCCAGCCTCTCCTGAGTCTCAGTCTAATGAGATGCCTTCCTCTGAGCTCACCCTCTATGCTGTGGAGGGGAGGGGTCCGAGTCCTGCAGTCCGACTGTATGGGTTCCACCCCAGGCTCTGCTCCTGACCTGCCATGCAAGTTGTATAGAATAAGTGAATGTCTCTGAATGTTTCTTTGTGGATAAAGGGGAACAGTAGTACCTTGGAGATGGGGATTAGAGATGCACATAAAATGTGCTCCATCTGTCATTTGCTTGTATCCTGGTCTTCTTTACCAAAAGGCAAGGTTGGCTGTGCGCTCTGGATATATGAAGTATGGTTTGCAGACCGGCAGCATTGCAGTCACCTGAGAGCCTGTTACCTGTGCTGGAAGTCTGGGGCCTTTCCTGAGCCTGAGGGCCCTGCAGCTGCAGGTTCACCAAACACTGTATATATCCAAATTTGAGAAACGTTGTGCTCATTTAATTGAGTATAGTTATGGAAGCTAGTATTTTAATTAGTCTAGTAATTCTCTCCCCGAAAGATACTTAATTCTATAAGATCTTTAGATAACTTATTTACTTGTGAAATTCCTTTACAGTCTGGTTCTCAAGTGTGTTTCCTGGAGCAGCACCATGAGGTCACTTGGGAGTGTGTTAGGAATGCACATTTTCAGGTGATTTGGATGGAAATTATGAGTTGTAAAGTACTGGGTTAGAACATGAGGAAGCTACCAGAAATACCACGCTAGTCACATGCATCTCCTTCCCGCACATCTTCTATGTCATTAATTTCATCTTCTCTGGCCAGTCTCTCATAGAAGTGAAGGAGAATATCATACAGTCGTGTTTCCTCTCCACACTTGCTGGATTTCCACTCTTGCACACATTAATGTCTACCTGGAAGGCTTATGATGTGCTAACAGTATTTCCAGAGGATGGAACACACAGTCTGACTTCTCTGCAGTGCCTGTATTTTGTTTTATTTTGTTAATTTTATTCATTTTTTGAATAGGTGATAGATGCACATGGTACAAAGTTCCCAAGGTACAAGAGTTTACAGTGACAAGTAAGTCTCCCTTGCCTTATCCCAGTGATATAGTTTCCTCTGCAAAGGCAATCACTGAACTTTCAATCATTCACACATTTATTGAGCACCTACTATGGGCCAGGTACTGCTCTGGGCAGCAGATGTAGAAAAATACAAACAAAGCCCCTACTCTCAAATGCTCACCTTTTGACTAATAATTTCTTGTAGTATTTTGTTTAATAATCTAAGTTTTCGCTAGTCAACACACTACAGTAATTAAAAAGTAGGTCTCTACAGCCAAACTAGTTAATTTTGAATCCCATCTTTTCCATATTTTAAGTGAGCTTGGATTATTTATTTCATCATTTCAGACTGTGCTTTATTGATCTTAAAATAAATATAACAGTTCTTTTTTATATAACATGAGATTAAATGGGATAATACTGTATATACTAAGCACAGTGTTCAGAACATAGTAAATGCTCAATAAATATTAGTGTTGATTATATTAGTGTGATCTCATTTTCCTATGGTGTAGACTAGAAATGGTTAAAAATATTTTCTTATCTTGGTAGTTTTCATTTCTTCTCTTTCCTATATGATCAAAAATCAATTTTTAAAGAATAGCAGTAAATTTAAGTCATCTAAGTTGATCATTAACTGCTTATATATACAACTATTCACTAAGTTCGATTAAGAAGCCAACTAATGAATCAGAGTATAATGATTGTTCCTTTTTATTCAACTAATCTAGTTTTTTAAAATCTCATGTAATTTGAAGGTTTTACACTACAGTTTTTATTCAAATGTTTTCAGCATTTTAGTGTTACAAACTACATATCTTGGGATTGTTCTGTATTCCACAAGAACTAAGCACTTCTGAGCAAACTTTTAGCAATACAGTTCGGTAGAGTTATTTTAAAGGAGTCTATTTATGATTCAAGTCTACAGTCAGATGAGAAAGCAACTTTCAGTCTTTACAAAAGCAACAAAAGCCAGGCGTGGTGGCGCACACCTGTAATGCCAGCAACTGGGAGGCTGAGGCAGGAGGATCGTTGAGAGTTCGAGGCCAGCCTGGGCTACAAAGTGAGCACAAGTTCAGCCTCAACTGCATAGCGAGACCGTTTCAAAAAGATAAAAAAACAACAAAAAAAAGCAACAAAAGTATGTCATAGTGGTGGTTTTGAAAGTGGGAAAAGACTGGAAGAAAATACCCTGAAGAGGAAAAGAAAGGAGAAAAAAGGAAGAGAAAGAAAACCCCTAGCATAAGAAAACCTCTTAAATATCAGACCAAGAGCTGTTTCCTTTACTCAGCATAAAGAAATGATCACAAGAGGGCATAATGAAGGTTGCAAGGAGTCGGGGGTACATATACCCAATTATCTATTGGACCACTGGTTTGAAATCTAAAAAGAAATAAGGGCACACCTATTTGGTCTCCCCCAGTCCTGCTAATTATTTAATATATTCTTTATCTTTCTCTGTATTTTGTTGTGTTTTCCTGATAGGCAGACTTATGGGTCTATGAATGGGCCATTATAGTACTTGAAATCTCCTAGCCTGCTCAGCCATGTACGGAGGATCAGAAGGGATAGCTGGGAAAGTGAAGTGTTACGCCTGCATGGCATTTTTGTTATTTGGCTAGTGGTGGGGTCGAGGTAGATTGAGGGAGTTCTGAGTTCTCTTTACATTGTCTAGGTTCTGGTATATTGTTGACAGAAATAGATTAACAAAAAGAACGCTGGCAGTCAAAACTAAAAAGGGGAGGCTTTATCTACCAGCACTGGCTGCTGCACTTCTGGTCTTTGTCTGTGCTAGTCATGTAGTACACTACAGAGCTAGCTCCTCCTTTATTAGGGTTGCATTAGGCATTGAGCATACGACTTCTTCAGCCTACTTTTGACCCCGTCGTTTCCAGTTTTGTCTTTGGTGACCTCGCCAGGCATGGGGGCATAAGCCTGTAATCCCAGCTATCCAGGAGGCAGGAGCATAGGAAGTTTGAGGCCTGCCCAGACAGTTTAGTGAGACCTTGTCTCGAAATACAACTTAAAAGGAGCTGGGAACACAGCCCAATGGTGGAGCTAAGAACCCATCCAGAACTTGGTGGTTTAATTTATTATTTTCTCCCATGGCTCTGTGAGTTAACGGGGCTCACCTGGGCTCCAGGGCTCTTCCATGACATTGCAATCAGATGGCAGCTGAGGCAGGAGTGACACGATCAGATGTCCAAGATGGTGCCTCCATTCACAGGTCTGGCTTTCAGCTTTCAGGGGTTCCCTCGAGCTTCTTTATGACACAGTAGACAGTGGACTGGCTTCCCCCACCTAACCACTGTTCCAAGAGACTCTGAGAAGATATAGAGTCTCTTTGAACTCGAACTGAGAGGTCACACAAAAGCTCTTTTCCTGAGTTTTACAGTGCAAAACTTTCCCCAACCCAGAGTGAAGTAAGGGCTCTGCACACAGGTATGAGAAGGAGGAGACATGGTACGTGGAGGCTGGGGAGGGCGTCTGCCAAGACTGCCAAAGCCCTCTTGGCCAACACAAGTGTTACTTCACTGACCAAGCACATCCAGGACTCATGATCCCACCCAAGTACTTTTTAGTAAGTGAACGTGTGTGGCTCTTAGAGACGGATATACAGATTTTGTTTTTTTAAAACTACATATTTCTTATATGAATAAGAATTACGTATTAATAAAATTACCTTGGCTGGCTTATACACACTTTTACCTGTAGGTTATAAGCTGGCACTGAACAAAATATTTTTGGATTATATAGTGGGTTAAAAAGCAGCAAATCAGGGGCTGGGGATTTAGCTCAGTGGCACAGCGCCTGCCTGGCAAGTGCAAGGTCATGAGTTCGATTCCTGGTACCAGAAAAACAAAACAAAACAAAAAAGCAGCGAATCATTCACTCAGCATAATTTATCTTATTCCTTTCTAGTCTTGGGTATAGTAGTGTGTTGTACTGCACAATCATTACAGAATGTTTCAAAGGAGAATGGGTCTTTTTGTTGTTATTGTTTAGTCATTTACAGTATTCATTTAATCAACAAATATTTGTTGAACACCTGTTCGAGCCAGGGCCTGTGTAAGGAACTGAGAGCAGGGAATGTCCCTGCAGCTGCTGGCCTTTGTCTTCACTGATAGGAATGGTAACAATTTAAGTGCTAATTCTATAAGTTCATGCAAGCAGATACTGGGCATTAGGAAAAGCTGAGTTAAAAGAGTCACAGTGCTGATACAACTCTTACTTTCATTTAATGCATGCAGGAGCTGTTGGAGTAGGGGCAGCCTCATCCCAATTTTGTAGCCTTTGAAACTACTGTGACTCTGAGGATTAAATGACCTTTCAAAGGTCATCTAATCAATAAATAATAGAGCTTGAATTTGAACCCAGAGCACCAAACCTGAAGCAAAATAATACCCTTGTTTTCAGTTCTACAGTCCTGTCTTTTAAGAAATATTTCCACTGTTCTAGAACGGTAAGAACAGAATTACTGCCACTGCACTATTTTAATTAGTTTTTGGCCAAATGTGTAGCTAGCTTCTACCCTCGCCCAGTGCAGGGCTTATTTTGATTTCGCAGTGACCATTCCAAAGTCTGAGAAGGATAGGTAAAGAAGAACAGAGACTTACTTTCATTTACTGAGGCTTGACTGTGAGCCAGTCATCAATTCATTTTGAAAAGAGTGGTAACTTACTGTGGCATGGAAATTTAAATAAATGAAAATAAAGCAACTTAACCTCTTTATTAGGCATCACAAGTTAGTTACACAGCTATTTGTGAGGTATTTCCAGTATGCCCTGGGAAGGGAAAAGTGACCGATTCCTTGTCTAGGGATTTCACCAGGCAATGAGAGAAACCAAGCAGGTATTTTTACTAGCAGTTCATTCTGAGGAGAGCCACCCCCAGGAGGGGACACCACACTGGATGACCAGTGGAAGTGGGAGGGGCTGTAAGAAGAGCAGAAAAATTAGTTAAGCTGAGAAGAGGGGAAAAGGTTCTCTCCAGAGAGTACACCCAGTGTAAGGTTCAAAGTCTAAGCGTTTAAGGAATCCCAGGGACTGAAATGACTTTGTGAGGCAGACAGGGTGGGTGTGGTGGAAGGGTGGCCCCGGTTGAAGCTGGCCGTGAACTCCTGGGAAGGGTGTTATATTCCTATCCCAGGCCTTGTCTGGAAGTTGGAATGCATGGCAGTGACTGAAAAAGGCTTCCCTAAGTTGTATGGATTCTGTGTTTGAGACATTACTGTTTAAAACCGTAGCTTTCCTTCTTTACAGAGCTGGAAAGTGATTCTTCCACTGGGGGACAGTTTCCCTGTGTACCAGGCATTAGAAATGGCTTCTCTTCCACTTCTGTGTGTTTAGAATGTTGACTACAGCCAGACTAACCAACCACACAAAAGGTGTCGTATAGCTTTAATACTGTGTGAGTCGCTCATTCTTCATTCATTTACATATTTATACAGGGAAAAGACAACTGTTCCCCACCTCACCGGTGCCATAGATTGAAACTGCGTATTGTAGGTAAAAGGCCCTGAAGGCTAGAGGTGACCTCAGTTGGAAGGGCTGCAAGGTAGCTTACTGGGCAAGACAGCTTCAGAACTCATCACTTGCTTTTCCAGCCTAATTCTCCAGTGTGTGTGTGTGTGTGTGTGTGCGCGCGCGCGCGCGCATGTGTGTGTGTATGTGTATGTGTGTGTGTGTGAGAAAAATGGCTTCTGCACTGTACCCAGATGGAGGATGCACCAACCCTGCTAGTTTTTCCTCATTGCCAGTATAAACAGGGTGGAGCCGCCCAGAAAGGCGGCCCTGAGCTCCACCAGAGAGAAGAGACAATGTAACAGTGAGCAGGCCAACACCTCCAGGCCCCAGCTCCTACCCAGGCATCAGAGCCCCTCCCAACAGCGCCCGCCCTCCCTGGGCCTGGCTCCCTCTGCGGGACCGCTCCAGGAGGGAGGACCAGTTAGTCCCTGGGGTGTATTCCAAAAATAAAGCAAAACGCCCGGTTGCCCCCACCCCAGCTGGCCTCCCTAAGGCTGCCTCCTGCGAGCTCCGGACGGTCAGCCCTGACCTAGCCCCTTCCCAAGCGGGTCCCCGCGTGCCGGGCTGCGGCTGCGCCCCGGGCCCCGCGTTTCACAACCTCGGCTCAAGGGCAGGCCCTCCCCCTCGCTCCCCTCCTTCCACCTGACAGGGACCATAAATAACCGAGGCTGCGGGTGCTCGCAGCCGAGAACAAAGTTGAAAGTTTGCCTGGAGCACGCGGCCCCGCCCCGGGCCCCTTCTTTGTG
The DNA here is from genome assembly GCF_000276665.1 of Chinchilla lanigera. Taxonomy (NCBI): domain Eukaryota; kingdom Metazoa; phylum Chordata; class Mammalia; order Rodentia; family Chinchillidae; genus Chinchilla; species Chinchilla lanigera. Next base: position 13,625,983 of record NW_004955425.1, on the reverse strand, counting down.
TCCTCCCCGCTTGCCCACCTGGGGCGGCCGCGTCTCCATTCATTGCGGGAGCAACCCCCTACCCGCCCCCGCTCCCCGTGCGCCTCCCGCCTTCTCCGCGCGGTCCCGCGGTCCCCCACCGCCCCACCGGCCGGGGTCGAATTACCGAAAGGCTACACCGCCGAGCTGTATTTACATACAAACAGCTCGCGCCGGCCCTCGTGTCCCCGCGCGGCCTGTAAGAGCGCGTCTGCGGAGCCATCCGAAGGAGCTTCATCTCCAGGAAGGCTGCTGGAGGGTTTTTTTTTTTTTTTTTTGGCCTGAAACTTTGAAAATCTTGGAACTGTCCTGAGTGGGGAACGATGTGCAGTTGCTCGCCTGCCCGCGAGGAGCCCGCGGCGCCGATGCCGGGGCAGGCTCCGGGGCCGCGGTGAGCGGGGCGCGGACGCCGACTCTAAACCCCGGCGTGCGGAGCTCCTGGAAGCGTCAGGAAGGCGCTTGATCAGCCCCGCCTGGTGGAAATGGCTTTACCACGCCGTAAGCGCTTTCTTTAACTTGTGCTTGGTGGGTGCTGGTTGTGTTTCTGGGGCAGCGGATGCGCCGGGAGCCCAGCCGTACAGGGTGACTTAAAATAATCTCTTGGTACTAGGCAGTAGTAGAAAGTTGATCTGTTTGGTTTTCCCATGTGCAGAAACAGTAGTTGACAGTGTATTTTTAGACTTGATTGGTAGTTTAAAGCCCTGATCTGGTGGTTTCCTGAGTTTAAATGAATGGAACTTGTAAACGGAACTGAGTGAAGGAATGGGAAAAAATAGCCGGGGCGCGTGAATCACTCACCTTTGGAGAAACACACACGTTTTTTGAGATCTTTTTCGGTCAGTCCAGTTTGTGTCCAGAAAGAAAATGAGAGCCATAAAAAAAGACTTTGCCTGTGTGTGGAACGGACTTTTCCACAGCCTGGGCTGCATTTTGAGGAGGGTGGGAAACATCCCACAGGGCAAAGACAATTGAAAAACCTGCCCTGTCACTCTTGGAATGTGGCTTTCTGTGTGAGGTCATGTTAGGTCTATGTAGCTAGTAAAAGTGGTTTATGTGATTTAACCCTTTACGTTGAGAGTTGAAGAACAATTCATACAGTCCTCCTTTCATGCTATGAAGCCCCCGTTTATCTCTTTGGAAGGTAGGATTCCTTTCCAAGTGGACTGAAAGCATTGGGACTGCTGGGTGAGTTGATAATTTGAAAGGTTAAGAAACAGTACAACATTAATATTTCTGGGGTTCCCGCAAACAAATAGTTCAAACTCACATGTGTACCTTGCTAGTTTCTCACATAAACCCCAAACTGAAATCCAGTGTGTACAAAAAAGTTTTTTTAAACTGTGTTCCCTTCCCACATATAACTTTAAGAGCCGTAATGCAGAGGTGTCTCTTATTTAGCAATCCATGTCCATTCAGACAAGCTGCCCTCATCTCATCGTGGGTGAGGTGAGGAAAGGGCTGACTAACTTTACAGGATCCACCTAGTGCCTTAAAGGAGAGGATGGAGTTAGAGGTGATGTTTCAAAACTAGTACTTAACACTCAGAGTTGGATATGAACTTAATTTACTCTTGAGATTGTGTACTAACCTCTACTTGTGCTTTCTAAGCCACAGCTACAAATCCAGGGGATAGAGGCGATGGTCTGAAGTAATGGATGATCTGCTGATGACCAAAGGACTAGGTTTTCTCCACAGCTGACAGATGTGCAGAAAGAGGCTTCTGATCTCGGCTTGCTCTGTACCTCTGCAGGTGAGGATGCGATGACAGGGGACACGGACAAATACCTGGGGCCGCAGGACCTTAAGGAACTGGGTGATGACTCCCTGCCTGCGGAGGGCTACATGGGCTTCAGTCTTGGAGCTCGTTCTGCAAGGTACTTTCGTTACTTTTTTTCATAGTTAATTTAAAACAACCATGGTTTGTCATAAACCAACATCATTTTAATTTTCCACATCGTCCCAGAATGTGCTCTTTGGATGAGGGTGTGAATTTGGTGAAACGTTTTCAACCAAGATGTAACACGCTCTGCTATTTTCTTTCATGGTTTTCGGTCCTTAATTTCATGTGATCAAACGTGTATTGTTTTTTTCTTTCCCCTGCTTCACAGTCCTGCCTCAAAAGTAGTAACAACCGAGCTCACGGGCAAAACCTGGGGAACCAATCTGGGTCACATGTCTCCAAATTAAATTTTGCTCCACATCAAAAGAAAAATCTTATTTGCAAATAAGAAATGTGAATATGGATTGTTTACTGTTCTTTATTGCTGAAGGAATGAATTCATGATGGAGACTTAAAAGACAGAATCCTTGAAAAATTATATTTATTAAATTGTCTACCAAATGTAGAACTCTCTTCTGCAACTGCTCCCATATTTAGTTTGCAAAGGGACGCGTTAGTGTAACAGTAACTTACATAGGTCACAGAGAGGAATGGTGGCGAATTCAGTCCTTACAACTGAAGCATGAAACTTTTGTATACCTCAAACCTTGACTCAAACTTTTTTGCACTGCTCGGAAGGAACAAAACCTGGTCCCGAATTTGGAAGACTTCTTTTTTCCTGGTGTGGATTAACAGCTTGTTTGCTGACAGTCAGGTTATTTTAAAGCTAATAATTAAACCTTCTGAGCCAGAACCCTGAGGACATTTTCCTATAGTTTAAGAATCTGTTGTAAAAGTTTCATTGTCTAATAGTAAATGGCACTTCCCACAAAGTAAACCTTGGAGTTTATTCTTAGTGAGGTTGCTATGGCCAGTTTAGATACTGAATTGATTTTTCTTTGAGTTAGTCTTTTCTAAATAGAATTGTGAACCTAGTAGACTTAGAACTTTTTCTTCACAAATACACTTATAAAAGACCTTAAAATCTTACTGCAGCAGGTGTCATAACAAGAACAGATGATAAGACTGAAAATATGCAATGTTTCAGGTAACCGTAGAGTGAGGAGTTACAATTGAAAATCTGCAGATTTGCAGAGGCAGTACAGATTCTTTATATCTTGTTTATACCTTGCTCAATATTCTGTAGCTTTTATAATCAAACAATTAGCCGCTTCTCATCCTCAAATTTGTGATTCATTCATTAGCACGTATGAAATTACAGCAGCGGACCTCTAGTGAGATATGAAACCAGAGTATTGCTTGTTATAATTTTTTCTTAAGATTATTCTAAGGCTGTCACACTTCTCATTTTGACTATACCATTATCTGTTGCTATTATACGTGAGTCTTTTTTTTTACATTAGCAATGTATGTTATGCTCAGAGGCAAACATTTTTAAAGAACTATAAAGCCGATATTTTAAAGCACTTTAGAGTATTATCAAGGAAATTATTCTGAGTGTAACATTTTAAAAGGAACGTGTTAAACGTGTGACTCATTCAACCATGTTTTTTTTTTCTTTTTTCCCTGTCTGATTTTTTTTGCATTCTATTTCTCCTGTTTTTTTTTTTTTTTTTCTAAAAATACTTTAAAAATAGTCCCAAGATAAGGTAAGAAGACACGGCGCTTTTGTGACTTTTTTCCACCCTTCCCCAGCTCATGTTCTTATTTTTGTTTTCTTCAGCATTGTGATGTGCTGTGCTGCGATGTGATGTGCTGTGCTGTGCTTTTTTTTTCTGCTTAGCTTTAGAAAATCAGTTTTGTAACTGAGAAAATTAGCAAGAAACTAAAAAAAATTATATGTTACTTAGTGCCCCGGTGATTGAATACTTAAGGAACTTCTCTCACTCAACAAATTTTGTGTAGTGCATGAAATAATTGAAAAAATTTCGCCAGGCTTAAAGAAAAAGTCTTGATTTCTAGGGCTGTTGTTTGCTGGATGCTCTTTTGAGTAGTGCTAGGTGTACTGGTATAATTTTAGATTTGGAGGCATGTTTTTCTAACACTTCCGATATTTAACACATAGGGTATATTGATGGCTACAAATAATATCACTGGCATTAGTTAAAAGCTATTTGATGCTTTCAAGATCCCCAGCAAATAATCAATAGGTTTAGTACCTGAAAGTACATAGGTGTGTTAAACATTCAGAGTGAAACTTCTCGGATTTAATTGGTTCCATCTGTCTCACGTAAGTTGGTCTCCAATGACCAGGAATAGAAACTCTAGATATCCAGTAAAACAAAGACAACTTTAGGCCTTTCTGGTAATAGCTAGGCTGTCACCAATTCTGAACTCTGTTCTTCAGTTGCCACTCATATATATATATATATATATATATATATATATATACATATATATATAATGGAGAAGATACTGCAAAGTATCAACAGATCTTAGCTATATTTAAAAACTGAAATCAAAATAAATATGTAATCTCTCTTAAAAGTTTTAAGTATTTGTCCACATATACGATAAAACTGCCTCACATACCACAAGTGTTGACATAGCACGCGGTGAGAATGATCCTTTGAAGAAAAGAATGTTGTGTACAGAGCAGAGCTCTGCGGTGCCTCTCAGGGCGCATTAGTGGAGCTGTGAGGACCCAGAAGCCGCACTGTTGAGCAGGGTAGCCACTAGCTGTGTATGGCTATTTACATCAAATTAATTAAAGTTAAAGAAAATGTAAAACAGTTTTTCAGTCACACTAGCCACACTTCAAGTGCTAGGTAGCCACATGTGGCCAGGGCCAGTGACAGTGGACGGCACAGATTCGGCACATGTCCAGCATCCTCTGGGCTTTGTTGGACAGTATTGAGTTGGAGAAAATGGCTGTTCTTTGGAAGCTTTTGCTGTAGTGGAGACAAGAGATGAGACTACAAGCAGCAGGAGTAAGAGAAGGAAATGCTCACAACTGGAGAGAGGGGGAGAAAGGGAAGAGCTGTGGGTCACGTGATGGGGCACAGAGGGCCTGACTGTGCATAGAGTCATGTCGCTGTCTAGGCAAGCTCCCCGTGCTGGGAGAGTGGGCTCGGTAGTTAGGCATACACGTTCGCTGAATATACTAAACAATAACTATAGAACGATGGTTATTTTTGAGTCTGAGAAAGATCAGTTTGAGATTCTGATGAAAGCTAAGGCTCTACTTCAGAAGTATAAACCTACCCATCTGTGTAGATTCTCAGAATATTGCCCATAATATCAGGAGCCTCTGTATCTTGATATAAGAATACCCACTTTCCAGTAATCTTTAGAATACTAACAGGCAGTGGGGAAAAGACATTGTTTTGTGCGAAGCAAGGAATTATTCCTCATTTACAATACTTTTCTTTGCTCGTTTTCACGTCAGGTACACATAAGGCCAATGCCAAGGTCAGACTGAGTCAACAGGTAAGATAGGATAAACAATGTTTATATCCAGTCAGTTGTAGAAGCAGTGAATAAAGAAAAAGTCCTTGTCCCTACACCGAAAAGGCCACCAAAACAAAAGGGACTGGGTGTCCACATGCTAGTTGAGGGACACCACATTGCTGAGGAGCCAATTAAAAACTTCAGCTAAGTGGTTTTATATCCTGCAGCTGTCTTCCGAGGACACGACAGGAAACCTCAGACCTCGTGGAGGTGAGGAAAAGTGATCTCGTGACAGCCTGCCAGGTGAGGTAGGGAGGCAGGTGGGAAATGACCTCGGAGTGGTTCTTCAGAATCTCCGTGCTTCCTGCTCCTGGGGGAACCCGAGGTATTAATCTGAGACTCAGATTGATTACAGTTCCAGTCCTTACGTGCTTTAGCTGGATCTATGCAGGGCCATTAGGGTGGCTCGCAGAGCTGCCTTCTTTCAGTCCCTTACTCTGCTAGCTTTCAGTGTAGAGGTCATTGTGATGAAAGACTCTTCAGAGCATCTGGGAACCACACTCTGGGAAGTTCAGGAGCTACATGGAGGATTTTAGAGAGGTTGGGAAGGGAAACAGAAGGAGCGAGGAAGATGAGTAGATAGAGGGAGGAGGGGTGAGATATTTGCAGGAAAGAGAATAACCATTCAGAAATTTGAATGTTTCTTTGAGGCCAGGAAGATGGCAAAGAAGATCATACAAGTGTGTTTGAAATACTTTTTCTTTCATGTTTTCAATGAGTAGCAACTACAGACCAGAGTTCTCCATAAATTACACAGCTATGTAGTTCTCAAAGACTTATAAACAGACCAGCTCACAGCAGACAGAATTCCATTCAGCTGTGCAAGGCAAGCAGACAGGGACCAGAGAGGAGACTAATGTAAGGTCTGACCCACCACCCACAAAACAGTAATTATCAATTATCTGGAGGTTCTGCCCGATATGATGTGGTTCAGATTCATAGTCAAACATCCAAAGTTTTCATGCATTTCATCTCCATGTGTATTTAATACCAGTTGACCTAATTCTAAGCAAAAGCTGTTCATCAGAGTATGTGTACTTAATACATTTCCTCCAATATAGAGAATTTTATGTTTGATGATATCCTTTCAAAAAACATTTGTTGATATTTTTAGCCATCTTGCCTGTTTGGAAAGTTGCATGCATTAATTTTCTTTTATTCATCTCATCATCATCTACCACTGTTGAATGGTTAACTGTAAATACACAGCCTCCGCTCCTTCAGTTCGGATAGGTCTTACACCTTGAACAGAAGCTCCTATGCCCGGGACAGCATGATGATTGAAGAACTTCTCGTGCCATCCAAAGAGCAGGTACACATTCTTCTTATTCGCAACAAACTCTTTGGTTGTTGAACTTTAATCTCTATGACTGAATTAAGCTCTACGTCCTATAACCAAAAAAATACACATTTCTGTGTTTTGATTTTGCATTTGTAAATCTTCTGATACTAGCCATGTAAATGAAAAGAGTCACTTATACTATGATCAGAAATATCATTTTCTTCTGCAGGACAGTTCCTCAAACTCAAAGGGGAACTTAGAAAGTGTTTTTAAAAAGTATAGATACTTTTCTCATCTCTAGATCAAATCTATTTCAAATATTTACTAGATCAAATCTATTTCAAATATTTAGAGAAAGTTGGTAATAATTGGTATGAGTTGCCAACATTATTCGCATGGATGTTTTATTTTGCTAAGTATGTATGCATGTTGGGATTTGCTAGGGTTGTTTGCAACAAGTAGTTAAAGATTATATTGGTCATAATTTCAATTCCTTGGTTTCAAAGCTGCCTGTCATTGGCTTTCTCAAGATGTGATAGTATTTTGTTTCCTCTCAGGATCTCTGCTAGATTTACTGGGTCTCTGGGCAATTTCTTCTTTCCAATAATATGGTTGGATAGATATTGGATTAACATAAAAAGTTTAGCAGCCTAGTCCTGTTTTTTATGTGTGCTCAGGATTTCTGTATATGAACAGTACCTGGTTTTAAATATACACAGTAGTGATCTGATAGCGGATGGAACTGTTCAGAGTGTAAAACTAACTTGAGTGTGGCTTGTAATAGTTAAACAGTGTTAATAATTGGTGAAATCATGCTACATTTACTTATTTACTGCATAGTGAAGGGGAATTGAAGCTAATGAATAAGTGACAGTCTCCTAACCCCAAGTTAGGGGTTAAGCAATGGGTAGTCAGACTTCTCTCCCTTGTGTCTGGAGATGCAGGCATACAGATGTGTACTGTACATCACAGAAGCCTATGGTGAATATTACTTTATACTCTAGAACATTCTTAGTGAGCACATCTTACAAAGGTGAATACAGCAACTCCTCAATGTTTGGACAGACCAAAAAAACTACTTTGCAACACAAAGTGTTGGTACTAGAGGAAAAGACATTCTCTCAAATAATGAAGCTAACCTTATAGGCATTAGGTTTTGCCAGGTATTGCTTGAGATTTTCAAAGAATCCTCACCTTAATGTGGTAATTCTGCTTCCTCATGTTCCCCATTGCAATGAAATGTTAGTGCATATATTGGTAAAAATTAAGTGTAAAAAATGCCTGTTATTCTCCATGCCCTAGGGAAATCCTATGAAACTACAGGTAATAGGAGATTCCTTGGTGTCGGTGCCATTTTCCTCTTGTAGAGTGTGTGCTGAGGGACTCCTGATCAAATGTCATTGTGGTTTATGTTTCTGAATATATTCTTGTTTTAGAGCGAGGGCCTGAAATTGGGACCACTATCTCCATCATCACCATGATCCCCACCATTACCATCACCACCAGGGTTATTTACCGCCTGACGTATGCATATCAGCATTAATGCAAAATATAAAATGTTTGTATGGTTATAAGGCCACACGCTGGCATCTGAGAGTCCTTACACCATTACATGTTAGTTATTACCAAGATGTACTGATGTAGAATGGTGAGGAAGCACTTCAGAACTAAGGATTTGTGAAAAGAAGTAAAAGACAAGGATAACTTGAGGTCAAACTGATGTTTTCAGAGTCAGGTTGTTACCCCTCCATTTTGGAATAACCTGTGTGAACAATTTCAGAAATACTTTCTGTAGACTATGCAGGGGAGGAAGCATGTAGGACATCATGAATCTTCTAAAAAATTAAGTTGTTAGCTGCAGAAACAGGAAGGTGTTTTCTGTAATGAATGCAGAATACCGATGAGTAATAGGCCTTTCTTGTGGGACTGGCAAATTTAGGGAGCACATACACTACTCAGAACCACACAAATCCATGATAAATTGAGAAGAAATTGGAACAAAAATGTGAAAATCATAAACATATTTTACAGTCAACTGGGAAATTTTCAAATTGCTTTGGAGATATATACATACTATATATATATATATATATATATATATATATAGAGAGAGAGAGAGAGAGAGAGAGAGAAAGAGAGAGTGTGTGTGTATATATAGATAGATAGATATGGAAGGAGAGTACACTTCTATACAGAAAGTATATATAGAGAGAATACATATAGTATGTGTGTATATATGTATGTATATAAAGAGTACGCTTCTATACAGAGTATATATATATAATGTCTATATAATATATATATTGTGTATATATATATACACACATACATATGTATACACATACATACATACATGTGGACCTTTGAGTACTATGAGCCTCACATACGAACAACTTGAGTTATGACAGGAATTTTAGGTTTAACTGCTGAACAAAGTCTTGAGTTCAACATGAATGCCAGCCACTTGTGTGGCTGAAACAAAAACTTGTGATGCCAGAAAAGCATATGGAAGCATCAGTCTGAGCCCAGATGTGTCTTTGTGGACATGATTTCCATCAGTGTTTCATGTAATCACTATGATTACTGCCATCAAAATGGCCCCAAAAACCTGGAGCAGAAGCTAAAGAAGGAAGGGAAGGTAAAGAAAACAATCACGGGCCTGGGGATTTAGCTCAGCGGCAAAAGCGCCTGCCTGGCAAGTGTAAGGTCGTGAGTTCGGTTCCCGGTACCGGAGAAAAACCAAAAAAAAAAAGAAAACAATCACAATCAAAAAGAAAAAGGAAACCATGGAGAAATATGAGAGTAGTGTTTGTGTGACCGATCTTGCTAATGTGTACAGCAGGTTGAGATCCACCTTCTCAATAATCTTACAGAGAAAAGATCTGTATAAGGAAGCTAGTGTTGCTGAAGGTGTTACTTAAATTAGTAAGTCATAGTCAACAGTGTTAGATGAGGTACAAAGGCTATTATTGTGGATAAATGAAAGACAGATTGAAGTTTAGAGCCCCTTTGAGTCTATAATCTGTGAAAAAGCTCAGGTTATAAATGCAGATCTTGTAAAGGATAATCCATCAATGAGTGATAATGGTGAAACATTTCATTCTGTTAATGGGTGGTTTCACAATTTTAAAGCAAAAAGTGAGGTTTGCAACATAACTAGGTATGGTGAAGCAGTCAGTGTTTATAAGAGGGCTGCTGAAAATTACATACACCACTTTGAAACAACAACACAGAGAAAAAGTTTTTGCTCTTGTCAACTGTGAAGAAACTGGTCTTTTCTGGAAGAAAATGCCCAGGAAAACATATATTACCCAGGAAGAGAAGAAAATGCCAGGCCACAAGCCTATGAAGGATAGGCTAACCTTACTGCTATGTACCAATGCAAGTGGTGACCTAAGATAAAGCCACTCTTGGTTTATCACTCTGAGACTCTTAGGGTGTTCAGAAAACATAAAAAGTCATGAAAGATAGGCTGGGGCCCATGGGGAGATCTAATCCACAAGCCTGGGTAACAAGAGTACTTTTTTCTTGAATGAATCAAGTAGGCTTTCTCTCCTACCATTAAGATATCTAGAGGACAAAGGTTTACCACTCAAGGTTCTCCTCATCATGGACAGTGCTCCTGCTCACCATGAGATTTGGAAGAAGAATTGCTGAAGAATTCCCATGGCTCTCAGTTGAGTTCCTTCTACCTAATATAACTCTTTGACTGTAGCTTATGGACCAGCAGGTCATAGCTAACTTTAAGAAACCATACACCAACGAACTGTTCCTGAAGTGTTTCCAGATGGTCTCAGATACAGATTTAAAACTTAAAGACTTCTGGAAGAAACAGGACAACATCTTTTCCTGTGTGGGGTTGATTAATCCTGTGCCAGTGTCTCTCTAAGGACACAGATCTGCCTGGAAGCAAGTGTGGCCTAAAACCATGTAGGAGAGACTTTGAAGGCTGTGTAGAGGAGCCTAAGCCTTCTACTGACCCTGTGGTTGATGACATTGTCACTAAAACAGAATCCACAGGCTTGCAGGTGGACAGTGGTGATGTTGAGGAGCTGGTGGAGGAACACTAGGAGGAAGTTCAGCAGCTTCTGGCTAAGCAACAGAGAATGGCTGCTGAGGTGTGTTCTGAAGAGGAGGGAGAGAACCAACAATCAGTGCAGCAAAGTTTTTCTGAAATAAAGGAAATCCTGAAAAAATGGACAGAGTTACAAATATTTGTAGAGAAGACCCACCCAGACTGAAAAACAGCCAATTGTTACACTCACTTGCTTAATTACAGTATCACATCATACTACAGAACAGCCTTAAAGAAAAGAAAGTAACAGACAACTTTAGACCAGTTTTTAGTTCTGAAAAGGTTGAGAACTGGTGAGCCAGAAGCAGGTCCTAGTGGGCTACAGACTCCCCCAAGGAGAGAAAGGACCCCAGAGAGCCAGATTCCTGATGTTCTTCTGGAACGGAACTCTCCTTCCAAAGAATAACTACCTTCCATTCCATGCTCCCTTCCTGCAAGCCAAAGGTGTCAACTTGAATGGTACATATAGTATGAAATTATTGTTTCTGGTAAATGAGGCACATTTATAACTTTTTGGTGAATACACTGGAAAAATTATTGATGTTTCTGGTAAATTATGCACATTATACAACCCTTTTTATTATGAAAAAAGTTAATTAAGGGGTGCTTTGGAGGCTCGGAATGCATTATGAGTATTTCCATTATTTCTTATGGGAAATACAATCTTGATTTACGGCCAATTTCAGTTACACCCAGCCCTTGTGAAGGAATTGAGTTCGTAAGTCAAGAGTCCACTGTGTATATCTGCATACTATTAGGCAATTATTGTAATTTTCTTAGCACTGTTAATACTATTAAAGCTATGCACGAGAATTTCCCTATTCTAGGAATATGCATGCTGCAGTTTTCAAGAATGAATTGATCATGAAGTCAGCTGTTTATTTTCACATGTTTCAGAGAGAAAAAGAGACGTGTAGCAAAATGTCAGTCATTGAATCTGGGTGTTGATGTGTATTTGTGTGAACACCTTGAAAATAAAAACTTGACGAAGACGGGAAAAGAAATTTGAAAGAGGCATGCTCACAGCAGTCCCTGTGTTCCTACAGTGGAGGAGGGGATCAGCCACCTCCTGCAAGGAGGGGTTCTTGGGACAATCTTGTTAATGCTGTGAAGGCTAATAAGAGGCCTTCACTTCAGAAAAGCATTGAAACGCTTTAAGTTAGAATGAAATGACAAAAAATTAGTCCATAATACCTCTGTGTTTAAGTCTCAAAGGGTAATTTTTCCAGAGTAATTCTTTTGATGGAAAGCATAAAAGAAGTATTAAATATTTAGAATTCTTAAAGCAGTGATACATGACTTACTGTCACATTTAAAACTCCCCTGTCATTGCCCAGTTAAAGTTGCTTTGACAAGTCAAGGTGGGAAATGAAGAAAAATCAGCTGTGTACCGGCTTCTGTCCAGCTTCCCCCCACAGAGCACAGTTGCCTGCTCATGGTCCTGCTGACTAATCAGCTCACACATTAACCACAGTTAAGGCTGAGACCTGGGTGACTGCTGGAGGCCTCCACCCTCAGTTCCTGAGCACCTGTGCTGGGTGAGGGCAGGCGTGGGGTCAGAGCTTGGGAGGGAGGTTGAGGGAGAGAGAGACTTTCCCGTTCCTTGCTGGGCCTTAATCATGGCTCCTGTGTAAACCATTCACCCCCAGATAAGCCAAAGTGGACTTTTTTTTTCTGTGATACTGCATTATCTCTGAACTCTCTTCTCCCTTCCCACCCCCCAGTACTGGGGATTGAACCCAGGGCCTTTGCACTGAGCTACATGGCCAGCCCTTTTTCAGTCTGCTTTTTGAAACTGGGTCTCACAGAGTAGCCCAGACTGGCCTTAACTCGCAGTCATTGGAGAACTGGGATTATAGGCGTGCACCACCACGCCCATTGGAACTCTCCATTCTTTTGTCTCCCCTTTACCTGCTAATCCTGAGTCACCTGAAGATAGACTTCTGACAATAAACATGTACATGAAATTGTGTCTTGGATTTGTGGGAAGATCTTATATAAGGTGGTGACTCAATTTTGCCTCCTTGCAGGAATGATCTGGGAGACAAAAACACAACTGCTCATTTCACAATGCACTTGGCCTGCGTGGACTTGGACATGAAGTTTCCATTGTACACAGGGTTGAATGACACTAACTGATACACAGTGTTTTTTTTTTTTTTGAGATAGAGTCTCAGTTTATATTCCTGGCTGGCCTTGAACTCACTAGGTAGCCCACACTGGCCTTGAACTTACAGTGACCCTCCTGCCTCAGTCTTCTGAGCGCTGGTATTGCAGGAGTGCACCCACACCTGGCTGTAGACAGTGTTCGTAACTACAGGTGCACATGAGAATCACCTATGGCCCTTTTGAGAAGGCGAGCCCTACAGAATCAGAATCTGGCTGCGTTCATGGGCAGGTGTGAGTTTTAAAGCTCCATAGGTTGCTGTGGAATGTGCCTTTAGTTAGGAGCCAACTCCAACAGCTTTGTGAATAGTCTGCCCTTTGTATCCTGCACTCAAGGATTCAACCTGTTATAAACAGGAAATATTTGGACAAAAGGCATCTGTACTGAACATGTACAGGGTTTTTCATTTCCTAAAGAATACAGTATAGCAACTATTTGGGTAGCAGTTACACTGGATTGGATGTTATAAGTAATCTAGAGATGATTGAGTCCACAGGAGGAAGTGTGTAGGTTATATGCAAATCCTATACCATTTTATTTTATTTTATTATTATTATTTTTTTTTTTTTGGTTTTTCTCCGGTACCGGGAACCGAACTCACCACCTTGCGCTTGCCAGGCAGGTGCTTTTGCCGCTGAGCTAAATCCCCAGCCCCCCTATACCATTTTAAATAAAGGACCTGAGCATCTGGGGGTGTGGGTATGTGTACCAGATAGGGCTCCTAGAACCAGTCTAGCATGGATACCAAGGGATGACACTATGTTTGTCAGTCCACATCTAATGTATTTGTTGAATGGCCTAAGATATTTGTGTGTCAGGCTGTCTTAGAGCAACATCTGTGCTTGGGAACATTCCTTTCCAAATACAAGTTAATAAAGAAAAAGGATGAGTCTAAACTGAAGCCTGGTCATCTGGGATGAATGTAGTAAACTGGTGCTTTCATTTCTCCTGATATAATTCTTGAAAGCAGCTGTCTGGGGTGCATGTAATTACTGTGTATGGTCCAGATCAGCCAGCCCTCATTATGTAAATGGAATGCTTTTTATTAGAAGCCTTCCATGTCAGGAAATATAATGGGAAAGATGCTCATGACAATGGTGAAAACTACTAATTTGAGCTGTAGCTATGCACTGTGAACTATTTACTCTAAATGTTTTACCAGGATACATTGTACTGTTCATTGCTTAAGGTGAGGAAAAGCCAGGGAGGAGCCCAAGCATTGGACTCTCTGTCCTCCAGAATCTTATACTTGCTTTTTTTTTTGACTAGGGATTGAAGCCAGGGCCCTCACACTAAGCTATATTCACAGCCTTTTTATTTTGAGACAGAGTCTCACTGGGATATAGCTCAGTGGCACAAGCACCTGCCTGGCAAGCACAAGGTCCTGAGTTCGATTTCTGGTACCAAAAAAAGAGAGAGAGACAGAGTCTCACTAGGTCATCCCAGATGGCCTTGAACTTGCAGTCCTCCTGCTTCAGCCTCCCCAGTGCTAGGATCACAAATGTGAGCCACCATACCTGGCTAGTATTTTTTGATATGGGTTCAATACCACTGTCTTGGCTCACTATTTTAACACAAAAGATTATATTTATACACAAATGTTTGTTATGCTTATTTCCAATTCTAATAGACTATTATTTAATGTATTTTACAAAGAACTTGATACATAAAATGTTTTCAACAGGTTATGAAAAGTATAGAGAGCTAAAAATTATGCCATATAAGGCATCATGAAAGGAATGGAAATAGTTGACCTTGTGAGAGAGGTGAGGTGGGACTGAGGGCATGGTTCAGTGGTGGAGTGCTTGCTTACAGAAAGGTGAGATACAAGACATGATAGCAATTTACAAATGTTTCGTAGGCCAACCAATTAGTTCTACTTCATCTGACTCACCCTAAAAGTGTTGTAAGACCGAGAGAGGTATACTGTTGTTAGACGTATTTAATTAGGTAAGATTTCTCAGAGAGTTACTGAAAGGTAGGAGAAGCGCAGAAGTCGCATATGCCGTGGGTTACTTTTCCCGCATACCCCAGTCGGCCTTCTGCATGCTCTCATGTCAGGTTCAGTGACAGGAAAACTCCATCAGGTTAGTTAAGCAATAGAGATGACACAAGCCCAAAGCTGCTCAGAGCAGAGCATGACAAGTAATTCCTACCATCATTTGAGCTTTGACAAGAGCAAGAATCCATGCCAGGCCTGAAGTTAGCACCAGCCAGACATTTTTGCCATCTATACTAGTAATTTAAATTTACGTTTGTATAACTACTGCGCTAGCTGTCAGTGGTCGTGAAATGTGGCGTAACCAACCACACTAGGGTGGTAATGCGGAATGATGGAGAATATAACACCACAAAGTGCAGTTCAATTTTGGAATTCTATGATTTTATGCTTTCCCTTTAGAAATAAATCTAACTTTAAGAAAATTAAAAGGAAATGAGCTATAATTTAGGAAAATGGATATAAACTTTGTGGGGCCAGGGATATAGCTCAGTGGCACAATGCCTGCCAGGCAAGCACAAGGTCCTGAGTTCGAATCTGGGTATGAAAAAGCAAAAAGGAGCTAGACTTTGGTATTTCCAAGCAAAAGAAATTTCAGAAAGGAGTCTCTTGCCCATGAATCACTAGGAAGAGAGCACGTTCCATTTGCTTAGCATTCTGTTGGCTTCGGGGCCATGTATATGAAGAGAAAAATACAGCAACTGCACAACCCTTCCCCCCCCCCCATTAGATTGCTTTCCTTTTCTTTAAGGTATAATTTTTAGTTTTTTTGCTACTTTCTCTCTCTCTCTTTTTCTTTTTTTTCTTTTTTTTTTTTTTTGTCTTTGGGTCTTGCTATGTAGTTCGGCTGCTTAAACTCACTTTGTAGCCCAGGCTGGCCTCAGACTTGTAATCTTCTTGCCTCAGCCTCCCAAGTGCTGGCATTACAGATGTGTACCACTACACCTGGCTTACTTGTTACTCTTAAAAATTTTATTTGTGATTCAGACCGAGAAGTAGAAGCTTTTAAAGAAGACAACCTGCATTTCTTGGCAATCTGTGCTGGCGTTTTTCAATGACTTCCTTCATTCTCGTAGCCACAAGTTTAGCATATTGTGTGGCTTCTTCCTTATTTTAGTTTAAGTGTGCTGTTTCTCTGCAGCAGTGTGCCGCTGTTTGTGCTGTAGGTCCCGTGAAAGAAGAAGACGCTGAATCTTGGGTGCTTTGGGTCTGAATTTCTTTCCTTCCTTGTTAAAGGGCTTTCTGACAACAAATTAGTAGACATCAACTTCCTCAGAAAAACTGAAAACTTTGTGGATTCTGCTAGCTCTTTTGGACCTCGGATGATGGGGCAACGGAATATAGGAATAAGCACAATCAAGGAATTTATGTCCTTCTCTCCATTTTTTATATAACCAAGTTGAAAATACTCATATTGACATCCACAAGACAATCACAGCAGAATAATAGGAATGTCCCTTAGTAGCGGGCGTGCATGACTTTAGTTCCAGAGACTCTGCTTCATGGGGAAACCTTGTTGGTTTTTGCACCCCTGGTTTGGACAACATAACTCTTCCATTCTTCACCCAAAATGCCAACAACATTTGTGGCCATATGCTTCTCACAGAAAATACAGTTTGTGTTCATCGTCCACTTTAGCAAGTCTCTGACCGCAGATGTTCGCTTCATTTTCATACAGCTGGTCATGTAGAGGCACTGTGCAAAGAGCTAGATTGCTTTCCTTGTGTGGACTTTTTTTAACGGGATTTTTACCCACATGGTTTTTGCCTAAGGGCCAGGTAGCAGACCTTCAAATATTGACCAGTTTAGAAGGTTCGCCTAAAATATAAAATAAACCGTTCCATTGTTGGTGTGAGTGTTGCCTATGGAGGTAATTCTGTAAATGATACTGGAGACCTCTTGATGGCCGTGATCTGGATGCAAACGGCTGTCACATCTTCCACCTCATAACTCTTCACTGAACTGATGGCCGGGATTCTGGTGTCTTGGAATTAGATTTGGCCTGTTTTGAGCTAAGGATGATTTCATATATGTTTAGTCATCTAATGAACTATGTACTACTTGACATCTTAGCAAGTAGTGTACAAAGTGAAAGGTTCTTCAGTAAAAACTGCATGCTTGCTTTTTCAAGATCTGAGTGTTTTGCTTTAGCTCAGTAATAGAAAATGAGAACCCCTCACCCAAAATGTTGGCTAAGCCAATAGTTTTTCCTTCTTCCTTTCCCACCCCTCCCCTTCCCGTCCTGCACCCCACCCCCATGACACACACCAGCACATTAACCTTCCTATTTCTTTTGCTCATGCTGATTCTAAGGGGGCCTCAGAAATATGCATGGTGGCAGAAGATAGCCAGCGCTGGATTAAAGATTTGCTATAGATAGTCTTCAGGAAGATAAGCACCTTTGACTGGGGACATTTAATATGCTGCTTTCTCTCTTCAAAATGCTTTGCCAGCATTACTCAGGTGACCCATTCAACACCTCACAAAGATTGGTCAGTGAGATTGCATATGTTTTTAAGGCAGAGAGGTTGGTATTGTGAGTTACTTAAGGTGGCACAGCCGCATCTGGGCTAGATGTGACATGCTCAACTTTCGTGCTGACCTTAGGTCACCTGTTTTTAAATTGAAGTTCCTAGGTAAATTATTTTGAAACCAATCAGATTTGAAAATCCCAAAGAACCAAGCTTCATAATCACTTCTGTTCTGGCTTCCAAATTAAGTCCTAAAGACAATAATAGTTGATTTGAAGAAAAATCCTTTAGGGGAGAGAAGACCTGGTTTCCTTGTTAGATTGAGACTTTAATTTTTATTCTGTTACTTCAGTCAGGTTTGATTTTATGGAATCAATTTCTTAAGAGAAAGTTTCAGGATGTGGCTCAGTGATAGATCTTGCCAGCATGCGTGTGGCCTAGCTAGATTCAGTACCCTGCACAGAAAGAGAGAGGAATGGTAGGGAAGGGAGGGAGGGAGGAAAGAAAGAAAGAAAAAGAAGGGAGGGAGGAAGGAAGGGAGGAAAGAAGGCAGGCAGGCAAGCAGGAAACAGTGTTTCGACATAGCTATGCTGGATGTCTAAACAAGCCTACTATTTTGGCTGGTACTTTGCCATTTTACTCAGTATCCACTGTATGTCACAGGAATTACCGCACTTGGTGCATCGCCTGCCGCAGCATTTTACTAAATGGGCCACGTTGCTTCCACCACCTTATAAAGCAGGTGTTATCATTGCCACTTTACAAACAAGGGGACTCGGGCCCAAAGGAGTGTTTTAAGTGCTCAGGGTCACATAGATAGTAGGTAAGAGAGCTGAGAATAGGATTTAGGTCTGTTGGGTGCTCGAACCTGTTCTGCTGATCCTTGTGCAATAGACGTCACTCTAGGAGACAACCTGTAGCAGATCTTAACAAAGCACAGGAGCAGTGGGAAGGCACCAGCAACGACACCACTGTTGCTTTCTTGTAATCCAGGGAGCTGTGCTGACTTTTCCCTGTGGTCTGAAATGCACGTGCTATGCTAAAAATGCCCATAAAAGGACATAATATTTTCCATTTTTAAAACCTAGAGTACTACACTGTTAATTATCTGTGCATCTACTGGCATAGCAGGGTAGAATTTTCAAGTCTTCACATTGAGTCAGTGCCTTATGACAATGAGATAGGCTGTTAATACGATCTATTCATCGACCTCATGCAGAAATGGATGTTCAGTGAGGTTTTGGACTCTCCATTCCCTGGATTGTGTTCTCTTCTTTCTGTTGGGAAACTGACACACAGGGTGAGGCTATCCTCGAAGAGCCTTTGCTTTCCTGGCCTTTCAGGCTGGTTGTGTCATCCACCTGTGACGCAACTCATTTACCAATTTTCCAGCGGAGATGTACTGAGTTTGCATGTGACTTGTTATTTGAGGTCTGTTGGGTACTGTTAATATTAGCCTGCATGGTTACCAGCTAATTGACGGGACCACCTTTCCCAGGCTCCTGGTGGCCCCTACGGCCTCAGTCCTGGACCTTACTGAGCTCGTCCAAAACTGAGTTGGCAGCAGCCTGGAGAGTCGCTTGATATTGAAATGAATTAGGTTACTCTGTTCTTTTTTCTTTGCTTTCTTCCTTTTTCCAGTCCTTTCTTAACCCTGCTTTTTTCTTGTGCGCCTAAACATTTATTTCCATGCCTGGGCACTTGGGTGTGTCCTCTTTTGTAAGCCCAGTGTGTATTTGCTCTCAGCTTCCTCTGATGAATAGGGCTGGTGAGAAACTAATTTTAGAAAGTATTAAGCTCTCCGAGACAGTGATATCATCATTAGTCAGGCTCTGGACTTGCTGAATAATGTGTATTTTGATTTTAATAGTATCCTTGCTTCACTTCCAAGATAAAAGCCATGCACCTATTCCTGTTACCCTTGCTGTGGAAGTAAAACTTCAGCCGAAGTCAGGGCAAATTTTTCTTCATCATAGTGTTCTACTAAAGCCACTCTATGCTAGTGTGGATTGTATGTTGCCAAATTTTTGAAGTTTCTCTGAGCCTCAGTTTGGTTATCTATAAAGTGAGTATGATGCTCCGGTATAATAGGTTCAGAGGATGCAAAGAAGAAATGAATGTAAAGAATGCTTCTTGCCACTGAGCTGCGTAGGAAGTTGTGCTAGTACTGTTACAGAGGAATTTAAACACTTTTTCAGTCATTAAGTAAGACCCAGGTCTTTATAAGATTCGTTCATATAACTGAACGTGCTGTTAGTTTAAGAGAAACATCCTGTGTTTATGACTGTAAAGGCCTAGTGCTGGGCCTGGAACATTCTTTTTGTTGTTTTCCCGCATAAATTACATACTGTAACAAATAAGCTAAAATGAAAGTCTTTCGAAAAGTATAAAAGGCTTCAGACATATAGGGAGACCTTATTATAATTCCATACCAACACGACATTACTCCCAGATTTTTCATGTACGTACATTTTTATTAAATCTCCACCTTGCTGAGCTTGCTGGTGTATGCCTATAATCTCAGCTGTCAGGAAGCTGAGGCAGGAGAGTTGCTGCAAGTTCAAGGCCAGTGTGGGCTACATAGTGAGTTCAAGGTCAGCCTGAATTGCGCAGAAAGACCCTATCTCAAGAAAAGAAAAAAGAAAAAAACTAAGTCAACAGATACCCAGATAGAAAAATGAGGAAACTGAGAATGAGAAAAGTAGAGAAACGGGTGTAAGAGGCACAAAACCCGCAAGTCCCATTAGAGCATCGCCAAAGGCGCTTTCAGTGAGTGAAGATGCGTATCAGGAATAGAGCGCCTGCTTGTCTCTGAGGGACAAAGTTTATGTGAAACTGAGGGCTGAGAGAAAAACTGGCTCTGTAGAGGGAACCTGGGCCTAACAAAGGCCAGGAAAAATTAAAAGCAAAAATAAAAGCGTGCCCCAGGTCTGGAGGACACGGGGCTGGGTGCCTGAAGGGACAGAACGGAGACTTCTTCCTGCCCTCTGGTCTCTTTTCTTCTGTGCGTTGGGGGAACCTGCAAGAAGTCTTTATGTGGCCTTGGGAATGGTTTGACGCCTATGTCCTGGAATTTGGTCACCGTCCTTGCTACACCCTCCTTGCCTGCCTTGCTGAGAGAACTGAAGGTTGACCTGCCTGAGCCTTCCCTGCCTTCCCTAGGTCTGCCACTCACACTTAAGTCCTATTTTCTGACCCTACATGAGTATAAGTAACAAGGAAAGTCCCACAGTCAGACAGTTGTTGAACTGCCTTTCCACAGTGGAAGCCTTGGCAGAGGGCAGCAAGTATTCTCCACTGGCACATGGCAGAGGCCATTTCCGGATCCAAGTCTGTCACAGCTGAAAGCTAAGTTTTTCCGTTAAAGCCTGGGAATTCCACTTTGCTAGATCTGGTTCATCTTCCTAGTTAGATCTAGTTCATCCTTAACCATCATCGTGAGTGGTGTCCTCCTGATCTTTTTAAAGGCTGTTTGTTCAGTAATGAGAAGGGGGGATGCTTTTCTTTGGTGCCCTGCGCAGTAATACAGTATGTCAGAGCAATTTGAAATTCATATTGTTTATGAAAATAGGTAAATAATTGAAATTTCACATTTCAGTTTTAAACGCTAGCTTATAGGAATAAATATTTACAGAGAGATAATTGGAAAGGAAGCTAGTAATTCAGCATCTGCGTATAAAACCATAGGTTCAAGCAAGTTGCCTGCTTTGTATTCAGAGGAATGGTTCATACAAGGAGTGTTCCATTCACCTCCATTCAAGTTATTCAAATGTAGTGGGGTCTACCCATAAACAGTCCACTCTGAACAATCCTCTGTGAAGAAAAACAAAACCAATGAATTCAGAAGAGATAATATGGGGGCACCTTGTACATTTAAGTGTTGTTTGGGCCACTTACAGGGAAATACAGCTCCTTGTTTTGATCAAGTATGGCATTTGTCCACTGTGTTAGGGCAAAGCTTCAATGAGTAACAAGGTTTGCAGGAGTGAAGGGGTTAAGGAAGGACTCCTGGGAACAGAGAATCCCAGAGCAATGGCTCACTCGGGCCTTGATAAATATTACACGATGGCAGTGATACCTTTTTGTGTGCTATAATTCATTGTTTCAATAATTAATGTCACCAGGGCATAGTTCTATGAGTACCAAAGGTAAATAATTTACTGTAATTACCAAAGAGAAGTGATATTACTTATTTAACAGACTTTTAAAGAAAGATGGTCCTTCATGGAAAATAACCTCAGGGCCTCAAATGTAAGAATTGTAGTTTGTTCCCACCATCACTACCACCAAAAAAAATATAAAGAAGCAACCTTTTACCCTAGTCTAAAGTTTCATTGGCTGGGGTCTCCAGAAGCCAGTATAAGGAACTAGCACATAAAGCCATCCTACATCTCACATTTAACCTTTGCTGAGCTTGCAGAATGGCTTATTCATCTTTTGAAGGAAGAATCTTTGTTCCATGAACTCTTATTAGACTTAATTACAGAGATGTCCATTGGATGAGTCCTGTCTTGTTGAATAAAGAGAAAACTGTTCCTCACTTATTTTTGCATTTTCCTAGGACCTAGATAGTGGCTTACATATAGTTGTCCTACAAATTATTTTTCAATTCGATTTTTGGGCTATTTTTTAAAATCTGTAATTCACAGTAGGTTTTTAAGTTTAAATTTTAGTATTGTGAAAATTATGCAGAGTAAAAGTCACAGGTGTACTTGTTAGGGAAAAAATACAGTGCCCAATATACCTTCAGTCTTTAGCTTTTGCCAGGGACAGCTGCTTCGAATACTTTTTTATGACTCAGTATGTATTTCCATGTCTCTAAATAATACATGTATGTTACTTCTTGTTGACTTGGCTGCATTTCAGGAGTTGTTTACTGACTGTCCCATAAGGAAGATTTTCAGGGTTCTTTCCATGCACATTTCCTGTCCTTCCATTTCTCCAAGCAGTTGTATTTGTGGTGGTGGTGTTATGTAAGTGCTTAGTGCTCATGTTGTTTTGCCTGCGTAAATGCTATTCATAGATGCGGCATGTATTATGACTGACTTTTCAGCACTTTGTTTTCCAAAGCATATTTTCATTTGCTTGGTATTCTCTGTGCATATCACTAGTCCACCCTAGAAGCACCCCCTCCCCCGCCAGTGTGCACTGCTCTTAATGAGCTCACACTCACGTGCTTACTTCATCTCTCATAGAGCTTTCTCACTCATCACGTCCTTGAAGGCCCCACTGCACAAACACCCTCTCAGGTCTTCCTTCATCACCATGAAAATCCCCTTTGTTTTCTCTTGTGTTGGATTTCATGGCAGTGGTGGCTACTGCTGCTGCTGCTGCTGCTGCTGCTGCTGCTCTTCCTCCTGTTCTTCCTCCTTTCCTCCCCACCTTCCCCTCCTTCCTCTTGCTCTTTCTCTTTCTCTTCATCTTCATCTTCTTTAAAGGGAAGAGTTTAATCTTTCATGTAAATGGAATCCATCTTTTGGTATTTTTTGAGGTTTTATATACCTGCAAATATCTTCTTATTTGCATTCTTGGCTTGGCTAGTTACAGAACTCTGAGTAGAAACTTGTTTCCTCTTACTGCAGTAAAAGTTGGTCCGTTGTCTCTGCTGTAAAGTGTGGTTGAGGAATGCAGCGAAGTCTGACATTCGCAGCGCCTGTGGATCAGTGGACCCTTTTTACTCTGGCAAATCAGGACTTTAGCACTGAGAATGCTTCCAGAATAGTTTCTTTAATTTCTTCTCTTATGTTTTACTGTTCTTTTCCTAGAAATTCTTTTTTGGAGGAGGATTTGAACCTCTTAAATTGATCTGTGGTTTTGTATTTTATCCCCCCCCCCTTTTTAAAGTTTCTCCTTACAGTTGTTTTTATTTCAACTTAAATGATAATACACTTTCTAAGATTTTTTTCCTCAGTTTTTAAAAGTAACATTCAGTTGTTTAAAAACAAAACAAAACAAAACAAAAAACCCCAAAAACATTCAGTTGTGTCATGTGCATAAAAAGATCTCATCTCTCTGGATATTAATGAAAAATTTTAAACTTCTGTTCCTCCATTTTCTTTTTATTCTGTTTGCTGGTTTCTTTTTCATATTGGATGCTTTTCTCAGCATCCAATATGAAAAAGTGGTCCTTGGCTGTCTGCTCAGTAACAAGGTCATTAGAAGTTTGTTGCATGGTATAGGGCTCGTGAGCCATGATTTCCAACACAGTAGTACGCGTGGACCATTTCTGTGGGAAATTCCACTGGGGAGGTCAGAATCTTTGCAGTTTTCACTTGCTGCCTAGAACCTTTCTGTCCCTAATTGTCTGTGCCTGGGAGTCAGAAAGAAAGAAGCTGGGGACTCGAGCATTCCATATTTCCTCTTTAAGTTAGTGGCACCTCTCTCGGTCTTCTGCCTCTGGTCTAGATGCCCTTAGTCTTCTGCCAGAATGGTGGCTGGGAAACTGATACTTCAGTCATGGGTTTATGGAGGGCAAATCCCCTTTTAAATGCTCTTTTAACCAGTCCTTTTTTTCTGCTGATGTCTTTTCTCTTAGTCTCCCTGTCCTGTATGTGTGTGTGTGTGTGTGTGTGTGTGTGTATGTGTGTGTGTGTAAGCACTTGACTGCCATTTTACTGTGGTGGTATTAGAAGGAAGGAACTCTTTATCAGGAAAAAAATTGAAATTGTTTTGGTTTTATTCTGTGAGATGATACTTTTCATCAGATTTGAGACATTGCTAGCCATTATCTTTGGAAATATACTTTTCGTCTTGCTCTTTGCTCACCTACTTCCGAGTCCACTTACACTTAGAATAAATCTGACCCTGTGTTCCAAATGTCTCATACTATTTTCTGTATTTTCGATTCTTTTTTTAATCTAGCTTCCATTCTGTGTGTTTATCCATATATAGTCCTAATTTAGTAACACTGTTTTCTGTTGTCTAAGTCAAGATCTGTGTTATAGTTTGAATTGAACAGATGCCATTTGATTTTTATGTATATTTCAGCGTTCTGAATTTCTTGTCTTTCCCCTTATTTTGTTAAACACATGAGTCATAGTTATTATGAAGTTATTAGCTTACCTCAAAGTCTAGATGACCTATGAGTCTGCTTAGAAAGGCTGTCTGGTTCGGGTTAGTTTTGCCTTTCTGTTGTTGCTCATGTGCTGTGGCCCTCATTGATAAGTTTTCGTTTTACACTGGACATGCTGAATGAAAAACTGTAGACACTTCCAGTGGGTATATTCCTCTAGGGACAGTGCACCCTCCCATGGTTAGGCCCGCAGAGAAGGTGATTTTAAGGCAGTCAAGATTTTGCTAGAAGGAGGTTAGTTTCTAGCACCATTAAAGCTCAGGTTACTGGTTTGTCCTGGCCCTTCAGCATCTTAATTTGAGGTGCTGGTATGGACTTTAAGTTCACTCTTCTTTGCAAGTTCTAAACTCTGAAATCATTTTCTCATGAAACTTCCTAGACTTTCCATTATACTTCAGAGGGATCTTCCTGATTAACTTTTCAGTTTCCTGTTCTGCTCCGCCCTAGGATTCAGCACATGTTTTTCGTGGGAAACTAGTTTGCTCGAAGCCATCCAGTCTTCACCAAAACTCTCCTGCTTTTTCCCTTTCTTAGTCCTGGTCCCTGTTAGATACAAAGTTCAAATTCTGCCTGCACAGTAAGTGACAAATGCCCCCACGTTAGAAATGATAACTAAGTCACCTCAAATCTTCAGGCACCTCCTACTTCTCAAGTAGAGCTTTTTCAGTTCACAGGGTCTCTACTGCCCTCTACCGACGCCAAATACAGTTCCTGTATTTTCTCTGGTTTAGTTGGCAGGAGCACTAGACCGCTGCTAGCAGCTCTGTCACGCTTGGAATCAGAAGTTGTATTTTTTATTTTTATTTTAGAATAAGGAGAAGATTTTACAGTTGTTGCAGGATTAGCTTGGACCTGTGCTGAAATGTTTACAATCTTTGGAAATAGTTCCATGATATTCCTTTCACCATGCAAATTGCTTTACAGTGTTTTTTTTTTTTTTTTTAAAAATATTGAAATAACAGAGTATAAAAATAGACTATTTTTCACTGATCTTGTACTCAGACTTTAATGTGGACCCATAGAAGAGAAGTCCCAAATTATTTATTTTGAATATTAGTCTATGTGGATTTTTAGAGAAGTACAGATATATTATGTGTTGTGAAGAAAGCCAGTATCTTGTATGTAATATAGTGATATGATATACTGTTTTGTTTTTCAGCATCTAACATTCACAAGGGAATTTGATTCAGATTCTCTTAGACATTACAGCTGGGCTGCAGACACCTTGGACAATGTGAACCTTGTCTCAAGCCCTGTTCATTCTGGGTAAGTAAATGGCACTTTTTTTCCTTTTATCCTGCTAAATTAACATTGCATTTATTATTTGTAGCTCTAAATCCATATTTACAGGTTTCATACATGATAATATATTCACTAGCATGTGCTACATGCATACATAAATCATTTAATACATATTTTTAGGCAAATCTGTGTATCTTTTTATTGCTAAAAACACAACATTGGAAAAAATTAAATTATTGGTACAGCAAAAATTCCTTTCTGTTCTGATCTTCTTTTCAGTTTGGAATTTTCCTTTTCAATAAGAACAGTTTTTAAACAGAATCATTTTTCTTCAGTTTACTTTGCTGGTCTAAAATAATTTTTTTCTAGGTGTCTGATTTTTCTTTCCCCCAAAATTAAATAGATATTTCTGTTAATGTACCTCACTAGGTGACTAACTGATTTTGTGCTTCACGTCTAATGGTAGAAAATTTTTAATCAATTATTTTCTTTTGTAATAAACATTAAGCTCTGACATTCTCATCCTATTTGGGGGCTGATGGTGGGGTTGAGGATTGAATCCAGAGGTACCCTACCACTGAGCTACATATTTTGCTACAGTTTCAGTAAATTGCCCAGGCTGGCCTTGAACTTATGGTCCTCCTGCCTCAGTCTCTCACATGCTGGGATTATAGGCATGCACACCATGCCTTGCCTCCTCTTTTTCTTATGCAATATAGGCTTTTTATTTGACAAACAATGTTTTATGTGCTTTTCCTTAAAAAAAAAACAAAAAAAAAACTGTAAACCTCAAACACTTCCAAGTGAGAGTAGGTAGCCTCTGTGTTCCTGAAATGAAATTGCAATTAAGTTGTATTAAGTTATTATTAGAAAAAAGTAATAGAATTTTAAAAGGAAATAAAGAAATTCACTTTTAAAAAGTGAATTTACAAATGTATGTATACCACAAATGCTGAGGAAAAACCACATCAAGGAGGCTGCTCCCGGCCGCCTCATTGGCCAGTGGAATTTAAGGCAGGAGGCTAAAAGGTGATTTGCTTTGATAACTGAATTAATAAGTCAGGATATTTTTAGGTAGTGGGTTTTTCACCAGTTAGGCAATTCAAACTTGAAATAATTCATATCCATATACACAGTATTCTTTTTGATACAAGAGTAAAAAATTAAAACTTCCTGTTTTAGAATTTAAATAATTTTTATGATAACATACATTTGACATAATACTAGATTAAACAAAATCCATGAAAATTGTTTACCCTAAAAAAATAATAATTTGTTAAAGACTATCTCAATGTACTTTTGCCTTTGGAATTGATGTTTAGGCTATAAATTAGTAGTGATCAAGGACAAAGGATGATTCCAAGCTATATAAGTTAACAGCTAATGTTTGTGCAGTGTCATGTGTTATGAAGTATTTTCTGCTGTTTCTAATTAAAGTCAGTTGTAATGGCTCACGTTTGCTTAGTTCTCTTCATGTATTTAGCATTGTGCTGTATCTTTTACATGTACTTGTCTCATTTTGTACTTATTTGAAACCTTCAGTGACACTGTGAGAGAGGTGTTGTCCCCCTTTTATAGATGATAAATGCTTTAGGTTAAAGTGCCATGGTCGAATTTTGGCTTCTGACACTATAACTTTAAGAAATCAATGCAATGTACCATTTGAACGGCAGTCATTTATATAAAAGTACTTTGTAAACTATACAATGCATGGTGGCCTTTGAATCATTATATTGCCCTTTTGTAACCCACAGAAACCTTAAGTTATTAGAGTAATATTCATTTTAAATGGCCTAAAATATTCACATGATTTATATTAGATGTGGGCCTAAAATTGTAAAAGCAAAAAAAAATCAAATTTTAAAAGAAAATACTTTTAATGGGAAGGATACCATTAATGATGACACATTGAGGAATTTTTGGACTCCAGCTTGGTGAACTGTCGTTATAGAACCATCACTTCATGCTCTCTAGATAGCAAAGACTTGTTCTTAATTTAGTTGAGGACACATAAGATAACACAATCAGAAACAGACTTACCCACACATTGAAGATGATGAAGTGTCTGAATATCCAATTTATCTACCTTTTCCCTTAAACTTTTGTTGAAGACAGCTACTTGTGTGACAAAGCAAAAGGAATGCCTTACTTAAAAAAGAAAAAATAGATTCTTTTTGGTTTTTTTGGTTTTTTTTTGATTTTGCTTTTTCTCCGGTACCAGGAACCGAACTCACGACCTTGCGATTGCCAGGCAGGCGCTTTTGCCGCTGAGCTAAATCCCCAGCCCCTAAGAAAAAATAGATTCTTATACACTTGAAAATATTTCACTAATATCAAGTCTATGGAATAGTTTATCCAGACCTTTTGAGGCAAATTATTTCCAGGTTGCTCCACAAATGCCAAATGCCATGGTTTTATTTTCTGATAGTTTTTATTTTTCTTTGCTTGTCATTGACATTTTATGTTGCTCGCTGCTAATTATCTATTAATTTTTCCCATTTGCTTTCTAAATTATTTTGCAGCTATTCTTCTCCACTTCCTCAGTATGATTCAAGGTGATAACCGTGTCCTTTATGTGAACCCTCCTTTTGTATTTTTAATTTCTGTGAATTTTTCTCACAGATTGTGTCAGTGTCTATAGTATGTCAGCGTTTGTCATCCTGCTGTTCACAAAACTAGACATATCCATTTAGGATCATTGTAGAATTCATGTTGTAGTTCAAATATTAATAAACACAAATATTATTAAATATCACCTTAATTGGTTGCTATTTGTTTCTATGAATTGTGTTGCATGACTTTTTGCACAGAAAATGTAGGGAATGGGTTGGCAAAACAAATCACTGTGTCTTACAATATTACTGGATAAAAGGAGCTGTGTTCTTCTTACTGTGTCCAGTACTTCCACCTTTCCTGAGTCTCTTGGCCTATGAAGTTGAAAGCATTAGAACAATAAATGGATTTTAATGAGCACTCACCATGCACTATGTGCTAGGCGAAACCCAGAGAAAGATTCTTCTGGTTTGTCATTAAAATCATCTAAGCCATCATGTGCATTTGATTGTGCATTTGATTCTGAGATTTTGGTCACTGGCACAGTTTCATTTTGATCCCGATAAACCTTCCTGACTTCCTCCAGACTGTTCATGTACAGTCATGATGTATCTGTCTGTCCATCTGTGTGTTAGTATTAGTAAACTAGTCTCGCTTAGCTCATTTCTAAGCAGATAGAAAAATGGTGTAGCTCATGGATTTTGATGGATGGGATTATTCTTTCTCCAAATATACTTTAGAAATTCAAACAGCTTTCTCATTATTGCTATTGGGCACTATTCTAGTAATAATCCCAGGGTGAAAATTAGATGTGAGGATATGTGTGGGAGTTCCCCTCTCTGATGTTCAGCCCTAGGATGGCGCAGTGGTCTATGCTCACCACGTGCTTGTCACCAAGTGATGCTGCAGTGCATACAGGACAAAAAGCCCGGATTCCAGAATGCTCTACTCAGACTAGGCACAATTAATTTGGTTATGTTGCCATATCTACATGCACTTAAATTATTTTTTCCTTTTTTAGCCTTAAATAAAAAGGGCAATGATTGAATTGTGTAACTTAGAGACATTTTCTAAGAAGACAGTGCCTATAATCCCAGCATACAGAAGACTGAGGCAGAAGGATCATGAATTTGAGGCCAGCAAGACCTTGTCTTTTAAAAAAAAGACTAAGTTTTAGTTTTATATTGCTGTATAAAATATTTAAATGTAGGTTACTGTACAAATGCTTTCAAGTCCATATTTATACTGAAAAGATTTAATCCTTTTCCATCAAAATTGTTTTAGCGGATCTAGTCATTTGCTTTTATTTTTATATTCTGTTTCATCTTAGTAAAAATTAGAGTGTTGGTATAATTAAATACCCTCTCAGTTTATGAGCTGTATGTGTTAAGACATACTGTGGAGTTTCATCTTCCCTGTTGGGTAGAGACAGTCTATAATCCGCATATGGTAGAAACCACTTATAGTTAGACTGACCCTTCAGTGTACCGTGAACTACCGCCAAAGACCAGACAGATGCCCCTTTCAATGGGCATCCCTTTAATGGATGGTTTTTATTCCAGTTTTGAGATACTCACTCTTCCTTCAGTGTAAGCATCTCATAAAAGAGTTGGCTTCTGGGAGGGGGGGCCATGTTCCAGCAAAAGTAAATGGTATTTTAGTTTTTTCCCAGGGCACAAATTAAAGGCGTGTTCGATGTGACTCCACCGTATTTCCTGCCAACTGCTCTTTAAAGAGATGATAGTTATATTGTTGATTGCTTCAAACTTTTAACGTGTCGTTGCTAAACCTGCTCATGAAGAAGGCCTCCTTCCCTCCTTGATTCGGCCTCTGCTCTTCTCCCCACAGGTTTCTGGTTAGCTTCATGGTGGACGCGAGGGGCGGCTCCATGAGGGGAAGCCGGCACCACGGCATGAGAATCATCATTCCTCCGCGCAAGTGTACGGCCCCCACCCGAATCACCTGCCGTTTGGTAAAGAGACATAAACTGGCCAACCCACCCCCCATGGTGGAAGGAGAGGGATTAGCCAGTAGGCTGGTAGAAATGGGTCCTGCAGGGGCACAATTTTTAGGGTAAGTTTTGTCAATTTTAATCCTGGCCCTATTACCGCCTCTTTGATTTTCTTTCCCGGTGTTAACTCTCAGAGTTAACTATGGAAATGCCTTAGTTGGATCTGATTGAGGATACTCTTTGTGAAGTGCCAGTGTCACAAAACTGTGTGATTCTGTGGAAGGCTGTCATAGGCTGATACTTCCGTAACTCAGTTTGCTGGGCGAGGCCTTTACTAACCAGCAGCATGCTCTCTGCTCAGCCGGTGCACGGAATCCCTCGGGCCCCTGGAAGTCAAGGCACCATTCCTAGGGAAAACAGGAGTGCTGGAATCATACGACCTCACTGAATAAACGCCCGCTTTGGGGATATGTCCTTTGAAAGACGATTCTCAGGGACACAGCCCATTGTGTCGTAGTATTTTACAAAAGGAAAAACTAAATCTGATTATTTCTCTGAGGTGGCACTTGGGTGCAAATCAGGCAGGCTCTGTCGTGACTGGCAGTTTGTTCACGATTTCCCCTTCTTGTTTCTCTTCCTGCTGCATGGATGTTATTCAGTAAACTGCATCTTCCTACTAATCCTCCCCCTGTAAATGAGGGTGAGAGCTTGGTTAGCCGAATCCTGCAGCTTGGGCCTCAAGGAACAAAATTTATTGGGTAGGACCTTTATAGACAAGATACAGAATGTCTACAATTTTTTGCCATTTTCAATTTTTTTCTGTCACACTCATGGTCTTATTCTTGTCTTAAGTTTATTTTTATTTTTTAAGTTTTTTTTTTTTTTTTTAAATTGCTTTCAGTTGATGTGTGTCACTGAAAGAAAAAGAAACCCATAGTGGCTTGACTCCATGTGGCAGTGCTCCCTTACCTCGTGCTGTCCAAGCATGTAGCACTCACCGCAAGCATTCTGCTTCCATAATTTCGTGCTTCTGTATACCTTTCTTTAATTTGAAATGTTTCTTCTGAATATATTTTTAAGCTAGACTAATAGCCTTTAACCAAATGTAAGAGAAGGTATTTGCAGGCTTTGAATCAACATTTGCTATCAATGGTATATGTGTGTGTGTCCGTGTTTGTGTGTCTCTCTGTGTCTATAATTAGATCTTTTTTAAAAGAAAGTACTTGTGAGTAGTATGTGAACTAGTGCTTTGACAAGAAAATGCCGTTAATAAGTGCAATGGTTTGAAAAGGTGTTGGGCATACAAGATGTCTAAAGGAAATTAAATAGGGAGAAGATAGACTGTTCTTTTGAGGTGTTAAACTGTTTTGTTTTGTCTTGTTTAAGCTGAACTGTGTTGGTATTTGTTGTTTGTTCGCTTGTTTGTTCGGTTGTTATATTTGCCTTGGCAGTCTGCATGAAGAAACCTGTTATGAAAAGTTATGCTTGGCTTTCTCCTTGGTCAAAGACCTTGTTCATACCTTCTCTCCGGTATCGTTGAATGTTATACACAGAGCCACATTCCTTAAATATTTATAGAGACAGTATCTGAAACATTAACCTGCAAAGATTGTATCTTGTTCTAAAAAAATTAAAATAAAATTTAATGTCTAATTACAAGCCATGGTTAAAAAACTCTTGATAAATATCCTAATAACTTGAAATTGTTAGCCTGAGGAGTAGTTGCTTTAGTTTCTACCTGTTAAAGAATAAATGTGTTATAGAAATTATTTTTAAAATCCTAATTTGAATTGCAATTATTTTGCCAAAACTAAAATTATCATATTTATCATGCCCATTTTAAATGAATATTTTTGTAAGAAATTAAATATTCATATTTTTATTACAACTATCCCTTTTTATGCTATAGCTAGTTAACTATTCTTTCTATTACTACGTGTACGTAAACACACAGGTTAAGAGGTGAGGTTACATACAACCTCTGTAGGAAAATAATGATACTGTCTACTTAAATGTCATAAAAGAAAGCTGCACAATCCAACGACATAAACTGTGTGTGATTGTGGTCTGCTTACTTCCATTCATCTTTTTTAGTATTGATCCCATTTTAAAATTTAACAAAATTATTTCTCATGGCTTGATTGGCTATCTTCAATTTGCAGCCATTCTTTTACATTCCTTTGCAAAAGGACACTGTCACAAATTAATATTCTTGTGTCACAATTCCAAGCCAACACGTGCTTTTTCAGAAAGTTTTAATGTTCCTGTACATGTTATGTGAGAGCCAGGAAACAAAGCTGCCCACTGCCTATTCACAAATTGAAAATCAGAGAAACTATCTTAACTACACAGCGCGTGAAAGTCATGGAAACTGACTGCTGGAGGGAACAGATTCTTAAATGGATCATTTTATTGCTAAGTTTAAAAAAATAGCAGTCTCCAAACTAGGAAATGTGCAGATTTTTTAAAAAGAAATGACTGTGTCCTTTTAAATCATTAGCATTTTGTATAATATACCTATTGTGTTTTTGAAGAACTGGACCAACTTTCTTTCTTATAGCCTATTTTTATAACTTTCAGTTCCTCGATTCAAATTTCTTACTCATATGTGCTGAATATTTGCCCCATTAAATCCAATGCCTCACATATGATAGGCCTTCGAGAACTGTTTGTGAACGAATGAATGATGGCATGTTCTCAGGCTTTGAATGGATATTATTTGATCAGCAAATGATTCTGCAGCTTTGAAGTCATTCCCAACCTGAGTGGCACCTCTGATTTTCAAATGAACACTGTTAATGCAACATTTTTTAGGATGATACTTATAGATGTGTTCAACTTGATGCCAAAATAATGTGGGTTTTTTTTCCAGCCCTGTCATAGTGGAAATCCCTCACTTTGGGTCCATGAGAGGAAAAGAGAGAGAACTCATTGTTCTTCGAAGTGAAAACGGTGAAACGTGGAAGGAGCACCAATTTGACAGTAAAAATGAAGATTTGACTGCGTTACTGAATGGCATGGATGAAGGTAACAGTGATGGCTCCTTGATCTGTGAATGTCTGCAGGCAGAAGCCAAAGGGATGATGAGGTGAAATGAGACACCATGTGAATTTCGCACAAGGTCCTCAGCAATTACTGTTGATTTCTAAACTAAGGCACAAAGTTCTATTGAACTTAACAAACTTTACCCCGAACCCCTGTACACACAGTACAGGTGTGTAAATGTTCTGGAGGTTCTTTCACTTTATTTTTTTAAGTTTTTATTTTGATTACTACACATGTGTAGTAGGTAAAGATTTCATTTATCGTGGGGTGTTGGTACCTGCACAGAACACATCTTAATTCTTTTCACTCCCGCATCCCTCCCTCGTACCTCCCTCCTCCTCTCGGACTGCTTCCCCTTTGCAAAAGATCTAGCTCCCATTTTGTTCTTTAACTTACCCGTACTTTGGGTTTCAAATATAAGAGCAACTCATGTGATAGTTTAGTTTGTGTTTATCTCACTTAACATTTTAATTAAAAGATACAGATAGATACAATCTTCCCAAAATCCAAAAAAGTTTTCTAAGTCAAAAATGGATAAAGTGAGGGTGAAATGATAATGGATGGATATTAAAGCACACAGACACTTTTCAGAAAATAAGTTCCCAATGTATTCTTGGAATTATTTATAGACTTTCTTTCAGCTCATTTTAAACTTCTCCTGGCTTATTTTAATATCCTTCATGAATTTTTAGTATCTCCTGGGCCACAGTTTGTTTCTGAAAAATAAGTTGCAGGATAATTGTTGGTGTCTATGGTGTTTTGATGTCTTTTTCTTTAACTTGTTAAGAGCAGGCTAAGGAATAGTTGAGCAGGTCACTTTCTCACACATAGCTTCTTAAAGTTGTCTGACCCTTAGAACTGTATCAGTGTTTCCAGGTACACATTAGTAATAGATTGCTTTTGAAAGTAAATGTTCGATGCAGTTTTCCTTTCAACATGTAAAAACAATTAGAAACCAACTTCATGAAATTTGATCCGATGGATAAGAATACTAGATGATCTTTACTTCATTTGTTACTTCCTAATCATTATAAATCCAGCAGTTGTTTTAAATAGCAGCCTTGTGGAAATATAATTTATATTCCCTAAAGTTCATCTTTTATTTCATTCGCTGAGTTTTGCAGTGCATCTAACAGAATCTCTCATGACTTCACAGTGTGGACAAAGGAGCTAGACAGAAATAGTGTCTGAGCGGTGATGCTGAGCGTGTCCCTTGATCACCGTGAGCTGCTGCTTCTGTAAAACAGACATGACTTTCCTTGCTTCATGGGGTTACTGCTGAGGAAAATAAGGAAAATAATGATGTGAAGCACGTGTGAAACAAGTCCTTGTCCCATAGAGAATCCTTGATAAACATTAGCTATTGTCACTGTCATGTTCATTCTATTAAAAAGAAACTCTTATGCCAAAAGTTAGATATCAGATGTAGTCACCCCCCAACCGTGAATTTTAAAGATGTCCTCATAGCATGGAAGAGAGAAACTGTTGTGTTGGCCACTGTTAGCAATTGTTGTGTCCAACCTTCTGGAGGACTGATGAGTGCCTTTATACTGTATATGAAAATTTAGAAAGAAAACATAGCACTACAAACTCGGTGCCTTATTCTCACTTTAAAGATAAGAGAACGGGAATTCAGAGAGAGCAAGTAACTTACCTAAAGTTACCTTACTAAGTGTCGGGGCTGGGATTGAAATCTAGTTCTATATATTTTCAAGAGTTTTGACTATGTCCCACTTATTTTGAAAACATATATCTTTTGGAGACAATGCTAAATCTACAATGGAAAATTCCTATCCATCTTTAGATTTGGCCCAGATTAGATTTGGTCCAGATTGGGCACACGAGAAGAGTCATTTTCTGCAGCTTATACATTTAATGAGTAGATGTCATTTAAGGAATATACAGTTACAGCAGTGATGGTTGCTTTTTTCTGCAACCTCAAGTCACTTCTGATGGCTAGGAACAGTCAGCGGCAATTAAATTCCTTAATATTTACCTGAATTTATTGTAAAGCATAACATATATCAGTGTATAAGAAAATGTATCAAAAAGTCCAAAGTTTTTGAAAGAATATACACTAAGAAAATGAATTAGCACTTGTGAAAAGGCTGAAAAAGGAGGGGGTGATTTAGAGTAGCAGATGGAGAGAAGAAAAATGCATTTCCTGTAGATGATAATAGTCTCACTGTTCGAAGGAGAATAAAGCATGAAAAATACTAACGAGGTTACCCATTTTTAAAATGTAGCATCTACTACACACTTTTTAAAATGGAGCCTCCCTTGATTCTTGCCTCGAGGGCAAAGTGTGTGTTCATCATCTTCCAGTCAGCAGTGTCTGGCCCAGGGCGGACTCCAACGTGAGGAGTCCTGCGTGAGTGGGCAGAAGGGAAGAGCTCCATACATCAAGTAGCCGTCTAGAGGAAAGGCCTCACTGGGCTATTTCCACTGTCCCCACCTTTATTCATATTGATGTCCATGAGAAAAAAAATTAACAAGGAGCATTTCCTTTGGGAAAAGTTCTAAGAAAGCAGCAGTACTCTGGAAGAACGTTGACTATTTGAAGACGTGGCTACCCAACATGACTTTATGGTGAAAATGTTCGTCTGTGCTGTCCCACTACAGTAATCGTAGTCACATGTGGCTCTTGAGCACTTCAAGTGTGACTAGTGCACAAAGAAGTTAACTTTTAATTTTAATTTTAGTTAATTTTACCCATCAGATGTAGCCAATGCCTATCTCATTGAACAGTGCATTTCTGGCAAACACTGAGTTCTAACTTGATATTCTCCTTCATTTTCAAATATATATTATACTATACCCTACCAGGTGAATGTAGGCTTTTTTCTTTTTTTTTAATTTTAAAGAGAAAAAAACAATAACAAAATAACAATAAAAACAAAATAACACAAAAACAATAAGAAACAATATAGGATTTCAAAACAAGATGATAGGGATTAACGGTGGTTGTTATATTACATATTGTTATCTTCAACAGAGTTGCTCAGATTACCAGATGTAAGAATGCAAGATTTATCAAACCATTAAAGAGAATAAAAAGTAATAATAAAACAAGACATTAGAAAGGATACATAGCTTCACTAAACAAGATGGTAGGACTTCAACAATGGTTCTTACATTGCATATTGTTGTCTTCAGATTAGTTGTTCAGATTACCAGATATAAGTAGGCTTTTTTCTTCATTTAAGGTATAATATTTAAGGGATGATTTTGTGCTGAGCTGTATTCATTTTATTTTCAACAGACCAGTTTTCACAGAGGCATTCGTCCTATCTTTGCTTAGACAAATGAAATCCTACACACAGCCAACTCAGGGTATTTATCAGACGTTTTAAAGAAACAGTGATGTAATCGTCTGTCCTGAATTCTGTATGTTATCTTGGAAATAGCAGATAAAGTTTCTTTACTGCATTTTTAAAAAGCAGATAAACTTTGCTTCCATTTTAGACAGTTAAAGAGAAATGTAAATACTTTAGGTTTAAAGAATCAAGCAATATTGAGCAAAAAATGAAAACGAAACTTTCAAGGCACAGTGGTGTTGTGTATTACATTAAGAAATAATAATTGGGAAGCAATACAACACACATTTTATTACTGAAGCTCAAGCCAGTTTCATACCAAACTCAAGCCCTGTTTCCTACCAAGCCCAAAGACGCTTCATTCTTACCAGAGCATTACCTCCTTCAAAAGAGGCAAACATAGAAGTCATTGTGTCACTTGGAAGAAGTCAGCCTCTTTTTTCATGAAGGCCCAATGAAAGCTCTGGTGGGGACGGAGTGGGAAGTGCCTTGTAGGAGGCTGTTTTTATGAGGTCTTTTCCTCTCCACGGCATCTATCTGCTTTTTTGCTCCAAGATAACTGTCAATAAAAGTTAATAAAAATGACCAGATCACTTAAAATATCCTTAAAGAGAAGTAAATTACTCTATTATTTTATTTAATTTACTTATTTGCCTAGTTTGTAAATTAAGCTTTTTCTGTCATCTCTGGCAAATGACCCCTGATAATGTCCATCTCATTCTAAATGTCTCTTCTTCAGACTCCCTTTTCCATGAGTGAATTCGGTGGGCTATTTTATAACCAGTCTATATGCTAATAATAAGCGGGCCTATTATGTACCTGTCTCAAATTTCAACACTCAACTATTTTTTAAAATCATCTTAGTCTAGTCATGCATGGTGGCACATGCCTGTAATCCCAGCACTCAGGAGGCTGAGGCAAGAGGATTGCTATGAGTTTGAGGCCAGCCTGGGCTACAAAGTGAGCTCAAGGCCAGCCTGAACTGCATAGTGAGACTCTGTCTCAAAAAGGCCAAAAAAAAATCATCTTAACCAATATTTTGATCACTGGCTTTTACTAACTAGCACAATTATAAAGATCAGATCTCTTCCACAGTGCTTCAGAATACAAAAACCTTTTGATAGACACAGTCAAATTTGCCAGAGTGATTTCAGGGAAAGATGGATTTAAGGAGGAGGAGGGGAAGGAGGAGGGTTTGCGCAATGTCCTGTGGTGGTTAGGTTCGTGATCCCGTGACCCACGGAGTTCGCATAGACTAGAATTCCTACCCTGGCTCTGGCTTTTCCTGACTGTGTGATCCTAACGACGCACGTAGTCTCTCTAAACCTTAGCTTAAGTATCGGAGCGAGGGAGCTTCACAGGGAAGGAGTGGGCAGTAGGTGAGCAAACACATGGAGGTCCCTGCCGCATTGCTGATGCGTGAGAGCCAGTCACCCGGCGGCAGTCAGTCACGGCTGCCATGTAAGTTGGGTAGGAGAGCAAGTGGGGTCTGCAATCTGGCCTCTCCCGCTTGCCGTTCCCATTGCCCTATACTGGCTTAAGCGCAAAGGGGCACTTTTCTCTCATTTGCTCAGAACTGCTGTCTGCTGACCATGCCCTTGTACCTGTGTAGTTGTGTCTACTCTGAGTGGACCCCTTTCCCACACTGCACAGACACCAAGCAGGACGCATCTTCACCACCACGGTGACCGGTCAGAAAATAGTCAGTGAGGGGTTCCTGCCTCCAGCCACTTGTCTTTCCACTGTAGTCCTTCGGCTCTCTGTCTTCCCCAGTGAAGCATGCCAGTGAAAGTGCCTTGTGTAAAACAGAAATGTCCCCTGGTATTTACGTTTCCCATTACCAATCTCAGGTTTTTTATGACTCAGAAAGATACAATATATATTCAAGAAAAAATGGAGGTACAACAATAAAAGGGAGGGGGTTACGGTCTCTTTCTGTCCCTCTTAAGCAAGCCCAGAGAGAAAAGCATCGGTGTTCATGCTGAGAAAGCAGGTGTGTTCACAGAGCTTTTTTGAAGGAAGAGGCTGGAATGACAGAGGGCATTTGCTTTAGGTGTGAACACCCTGCCTTTGCCATGAGCTGTCAGCTGCCAGGAGCAACCTTTCTCCTTGAGAACAAAGTGTGGCTGTGCCCTTAGCAGTTTGCGTTTTCTCAGCAGAGAGAAAAGACACTGCCAAATACAAAGATTTTCCCTCTCATCACCCAAGGGTGCACCAAACGGAATCCACTTTGTAAGTTTAGGGAGAACCTTACACTGCTGAATTAAACATGTTTGAAGGTGTGCCTCCTAAGTCAGGCCCCAAGGGGTGCTTTGTAGTTTGTGGTCATA
Organism: Chinchilla lanigera; assembly: GCF_000276665.1. NCBI lineage: Eukaryota > Metazoa > Chordata > Mammalia > Rodentia > Chinchillidae > Chinchilla > Chinchilla lanigera. Next base: position 13,587,171 of record NW_004955425.1, on the reverse strand, counting down.
TTGGACCTGGGAGTATTTATGAATAGAGAGACTGTTCCTCTTAGAGATCCTTACCTTACAAATCCAAGAGCATGAGAAATGTTCTGGTCTGTGGCTGGCATGCAGTTAAAATGGTGCTAATACAGAGCCAGGCGTGGTGGCGCACGCCTATAATCCCAACACTCAGGAGGCTGAGACAGGAGGATCACCTCGAGTTCCAGGCAAGCCTGGCTACACAGTGAGCTTAAGGGCCAGCCTAAACTACAAAGCAAGACCCTGTCTCAAAAAACCAAACAAACAAACAAAAAAAGGATGGTGCTAATGTAAGTCAGAAAATTTAAAACATACCAGATACATGAAGGTTTCCGTTCTCTTTCAAATGTGTATCTCAATCATTTTAACAGTGGTTTTATATTGAAATTACAACATTTTGGATATATTGGGGTACATGAAGGCTATTACAATTAATTTCACCTGTTCCTTTTTATTTTTTATGTGGCTGTAAGAGCATTTAAAATTATATATGAAGCTTACATTATTTTTATATGGGGGATACTGCTTTGCATAGTGCAGAGACTTAGTTTTACATATCATTAAGGTTTCAGAATCATAATGGTTGCTATCTAAGTATCACATAAAAGGCTTTGCAGATGTGTGATTCATGCCCTGTTTTTAAAATCCTGGTCACAGGATTGGAACAGTATGTTGCTGGAGTTCCTCAATTTTATAAGACTAGAAAAACATCTCACTTATCATAGGTTGACTTTCCTATGAGAGCAAAGGACATTTTTAAGACAGTGTGTGTTAGACTGAGTAACTGTTATTTTATTGTGAACTGAAGTGAGAAAGGGAAATTGGTTCTTATATAACGTGAATTTTCAAATTGTATCTAACTATACCAACAATACCTCAGAAGCAGACTTCTCAGTTAAAAGTTGTCACTTCGGTTCATTTCAGTTTGACCTGTCCTTAACTGACCAACCTTGAGGCCGTCTGAAAAGTGTCAAGTCATCAGAAGCAGTTGGGCGCTGAAAAATAAATGCAGCTTTATTTTGCACACAGCACCATCTGTTGGAAAAATCTAGTAGTAGCAATTTTGGAAAAACTCCAACAGGTTGAAAAACAAAATTAAGGTAACCAAATCAGGATGTAGTTGAGGTACAAAAATATAAAAATAAACAAAGATTTAAATGAGGAAATAAGTTAGTTAAATTTTAATGAAATACTGGCTTATTTTCAGTCTGGTGTTTTAAATCAGGTGCATGAATTGAAGATTCATACTGCAGAAGGCACTGTGTGAGGACGGTCTGCCAAAACAGCTAGTTGGGAAATAAAAGTTGAATAAAAGCAGGTGGGCGCTCACTAATAACGCCACATTGTATATGTCTCTATGTATCGATTTGCCAGCAATTAGATGTCTTCGTGAAACATCATAAAGACAAAGGAGTGACATCAGACAGCCTGCCCCATGTATACATACAGCACAGCGGGCTTTCAGGCTTAGGAGGGCAGTGAAGCAGGTCTGAGGGGCTGGGCCCGAGCCTCACTGCTCCATGTGGATGAGGACGGAGAGGCCTGGGTGTCCGTGACGCCCATCTAGGGCCTTGGAGCTTGGCGCTCTCTGCCTGTGCTGCACTGGTTACTGATTCATAGCCATGGA
>NW_004955425.1:13509742-13585432 GCF_000276665.1 Chinchilla lanigera | reverse complement strand
GACCTTGCGCTTGCCAGGCAGGCGCTTTTTGCCGCTGAGCTAAATCCCCAGCCCCTGGACTTGAATACTTTCTCCTGGCCTCCTGAGACAGCATTATATTAACTGATTGTTCTTTCCCCTGGATACAGTAGTAATAGTTTAAACGAAGGGTTGAAGAGTGACATCATGGAGTTAGTTGCCTGAAAACTGGATTTTTATTTGTACACATGGAAAAGTAAGCAGGCATGGGATTTGGGGGGAAATTCAGAGAAGCAGATGCAGAGACTACATGTCTCTTAATCTGCAGTCGGGGAGGACAACCTTAAAATGGTTATTCCAGTGCAGCCAGATTCCCTCTCCCCCACGTTTGTCCTCTCAGGAAGCCTTTCCTAACCCCCAGACTGTTAGGGCCACCTGGTAAACACGTCCACAATACCTGACCTTTTCTGTAATGTGCAATTTTCATCTTTGTCACCTTCCATGGTGGGCTGTGAGGTATGTAATGGCCTGGCCATTGTATTCAGTCTAGCTCGGCATAGAATTGTCACCTCTTGTAATTGTTTGAATGAATGGAGAAGTTAATGACTTTTACTCCGGCATGTGCACCGCTTTTGTAACACCTGAGCTCAGTCACTCAGTGGCCCATACCCAAGAAAGAAAGCAGCTTTCTAGAAGAAGAAAGGGAAAAAGAGGTTAGCATGCAATGGAAGACTCTGGGGAAGTTATATTGATTCTGTACACAGGATATAAAGTAATTGTAAACTTCAATGAAAGTAGAGTTCAGAAATTAAGCACATCTCCTTGATTTTTATAATACCTCATAAACATATAATGATTAGAATTAGTTTTAAAAGAGCTTTAAACTGTAAAGTTGTCAAAATTACTTACTGCTAAAACTGGAAGCAAAACAAGCAGATATATCATTATTTCCAGACATTCTGCATCATTAACACTTAACTCGTGTAAATATGAGTAACAAAAAAGGCCTCTACCCTTAATAGTTAAAGACATAAAACAGGCTGATCCCAACAGATATAAACAATAGGCTGGAATTGAATAAGAATATGGATTGAATTACTAACATGGTATCAGGTGCATGAAGCCTCTCTGCTGCTCTTAAAAGTTCCATGAAACTAATTATATTTTATATGAGTTTTAAAAACTTTGAAAAGATACTACTAAGTTTACGCCAAAGAAGAAGGATCAAGTTACATCATTTAAGGCTTTTTTTTCCCACTGTAACACTTTCAGTGAGCTTGTCATAAAGTTGCATATTCAGATGAAGCTGAACTTTTAATTCCAAAGAGATGAGTGCCTGTCATTTTCTGAAATATTTCAATGACTCTAATATAGGTGCTATTACAGGTGTTCCACAGAGTCTTCAGCTAGAGTTGAATATAATAAATTTATCTTTTCTTCATTTCCCCATTTTATCTGATTTTAGTTTTTTGCAGTTGCTAAATTTTTCTTTTAAAATTGAATGAAATTGTAATTCAGGTCTGTACTTTGTAAGACCCAAAGGAGAGAGTATGTGATTGTTTTAAAAATCCAACTTGTGTATTCCCTTCATACCCACTACAGATTGGTCCCCTGGGTCTCCTGTCTCCAATACTATTGACCTTGGAGAGAATATTTAAACTTTGTAAGTTAATACATCAACAGAATGGTGCGAGAATTTTGTGTCATTTACTTACTATGTCCACCACAGAAGAAACGCCTTATCCTGATCTCATAGATGAGGAAAACAGGGCTCAGAAGTTTAGGAACTTGCCCAGGGGCCACGGACACTGGTTGTAAAGCTTCCTCCTTTGAATTCTGGGCTCTTGTTTTCAATGATTTTCCATATATGCATGCTAGCTAGATTGGCCTTTTGAATTCTAATGTTCCAATACTCCCATTTTTTCTGCCCCCTGGTATCATATTCTCTGTTCTTAGAGAAGTAAGCTGAGCAGAATATCTACCTGACTAGAATTTGAACCCTAAGTGTAGAAACCATTCAATATGCAATCTTGAGGTCATTTGTATCCCTTCCATGGACTACTCACATTTAGACCTAACCAGGTCACAGGTAGGTAGAGACCTAATTTATATACGAAAGACAGTTGTTTCTCCATTCTACCAAGTTAGGGAGATATTTCCTCATATGCATGTAAGAATGAGGCAACACGATTTCAGTCCTGTTATTTATGCTTCATTGTAGTAGGATCTCCATGACCATTTGTATTTGTAAGGGATTTCATGAGCCTCGGTTACGGGGAATGCTGTCTCACCCGCTATAAGGAAAGAAATCGAGTCACTTAGGCGTAAGAAGTTTATCCCTAATCAGCAAGGCAGGGCTTTGTGTTTATAGATTGGGCCAATTAGAGATCACGTCACCTTTTTCACCCAAGGTATTTGCAGATCTGTTCATTGCTCATTCACTGATCCACCACACCCCTGTGCCAGGCAGTCTGCAAAGATACAAAGCAGTGTTTGAAGTCCATGCCTGTGACGTCATTTGCCCCCCCTCCAAGACCTTTGTTCTCATCTCGGCTGTTCAACTAACCAGCTAAGTCAGTGTGGGCAGGCCACTTTTCCCCTTTGAATTTCGGATCCCTGTGTGACGAAAGTGCCATGTAAGCAAAATAATAATTGACCCAGCACAGAGTAAATATTCAGTAAATAAAATTCTAATTTTTTTCCCTGCCAAAATGACCTATTTCAGTATATTCCTCTCCCTCCCTTTTAGTCTTCTTTATGAGTGTGTATGTAAAACTTTTACTAGTCACATGCTATAACAAGAAGAGGGGTAGGGAGAAGAAATTTCAGGGTCCTTTTGTAGTCTCTGCCATTCTGAATGACTCTTAAAGGTAAGAAGCTCTTAGATTTGATTGTGTGTTTGTCTCGTTGTTTACATTATAGCAGTTCAGGTCATTCTTCCTTCCTCTGTAGCTATGGAGTGTTTTAATAGATCCCTTTGAAAACAAAACCATTTAAAAGTGCAGTAATGGATATATTTTGTTGCTTCAGCCACTTCTCGTATTGAATGAGCCTCAAGTTATTTTTCATAAGAGCTGGTTGTTATATTCTTATTAAAAATTTGGGCTCTGAGTTTTTAAGGCCAGGTACGGATGAGAGTTTACTAAACCTTGTTTCCCAAAAGTGCCTATCAAATCTGCTGAAATAAGTGAAAAAAGAAAACAGATTTTCAGGCTCCGCACCAGACCTACCAAGTCAGAATCTGTGCTCAGGAAGCCTGGGAGGCTGTGCCACTGACACATGCTGTTTCTTCTTATATGGGTGCATTGGGGCACCCCGCACTAGGAGTTGGGGCCTCTGGGGGTGTCAGTGTGATACAGGGATCAATCCTGGAAAACATTCTGGCGTCGTTCATTTTTACATAATCAGTCTTTATTGCCATTGTCTGAACAGAGTTTATTGCCATTTGTAAGTGAGACTTCAGCGGTACACCTCTTACATTTTTGCGGCACAGAGCAGAGGAACTTCAGAGGAATTTTATGTTCTCATGAGTTTTTAATTCAATTGGAATAGTCATTAAACAGTAACGAGTTATAAACACATGGAAGTAGACTTCATTGCAGATTTAAAAGTAGGATTTTTTATAAAAAATAAATCTATTTAAAAATACAACCAGTTTCTATACAACTGCATACATTCTAAAGTAAGGTTTAAAGAATTATACTGTTCCTTCACATGAGAAGTTGTCTGGGTCTCACTCGTTCCCAAGCGGTTTTTCTGTTCAGAGGATACTAATTGAACTCTACCATCTGCTGGACCCTCAATACCAAACATTGCGGAATTTAATGTAATTGAATGATAGTTACTTAATATTTTGTGCAAGAAAACCTAATTTTTAATATACACTAATAGTTTCCTTAGAATTGGAAGCTTAAGGAAAGATGACCACAATGGTGGGTACTGTAGCCACAAGTCAGGGCATCGTAGTAGCTGAGTATTGAGAGCCCGGCTTCCTTCCCTCTTGCAGCCTTCTCTAGCCATTGGGGTTTTTAGTTACCAGTTTTCAAATGTTCAGCTAAGGTCATTTTACTATTGTATTTCCGTTTTCTTTTTTAAAGCAAGAAACAAACAAAGGTACAGGAGTTGGATTTACAGTAAAATACTATATATGTGTCTTATTATTTTGTTTGTATCAATATTAGAGTTATATATCTAGTAATTTATGAATATAATTCTTTATAAGATATAACTTTCCGCTTCCTTCTCCATCTGACCTATTTCTATATAAATTATATGGCTATACATAGAAACGTTAGAGATGTGATTTATACAAACATGTAAAGACACAAGGCATGTAAAGAGATGATCAGTCAGTTGTTTTGATATCATATTTTTGGTGACTTTCATTTTATGTCTTGAGATTTGTACTTTAAAATCTAGATTAGCCCTACTTACCTCATTATTTTTAATGTGCGTTCTATTCCATAGTCCGAAGGTCGTAACTTACCCTTTTCCCATTGCTGATCAGTAAGATCATCAGGCAGATTTTGAAGTTACAAGATTCTGCAGTGACTTTACTAACAGATTCTCAGCTCCTCGTCTCAGCTCCTCATACTTACCTGCTCTGCACATGTATTTTTTATTTAGCCAATGTCCCAGAATTTAGGCCTTTTCCTGCAGCTATTAAAGGGATTATGCCTCTTTTTATCCACCAATATTTAAGGAATACTTTTTTGTATTTTCTGCATTTCTTTTGACTTTTGATTCTCAAAAAAACTTAGAAGTATTTTAAGTACACAGATATACAGGAACCAGTGTGGTTTAGGGAACTTGGGGAGATACTGTTCCTTGGTTTCACCATGCTGAGGCCTGGGAATCTCAGTGTTTACGAAAGCAGTGTGTTGTTCTCTGTAAAGGGCACTGCATGCAGGCCCTGGTTACCCCCACTTGCCTGTCGCTGTTACCCCGTTAGCTGTTTCTTTAAGTTGAGGCTTAGCTTCAAAATACCTGTTAATACGTACAGTAAAAGTCAATTACCCTGTAAGCTTCAATGGTGAAACAAATTGCTAATGAAAATAGAATGAGTACTGTGGGGGACACCCTAAATCCATAGACAATCCTGGGCGTTGTCCTAGAAGTTGAGAGTGGACGGCACTGATAACTTCTCCTGGCAGCTTTTCTGTTGATGTGGATAGAAACCAGGTTCTACATTTTCATTCACCTGCATCTGAAATGTACGTCCGCACTTCAGAGTTGAGTGTAGTGTAAGTTTGGAAGTACTGTAGTGTACTATACTACTATAGTATACTATACTACTGTAGTGTACTATACTACTGTAGTGTACTATACTACTGTAGTGTGCTATACTACTGTAGTGTACTATACTACTGTAGTGTGCTATACTACTGTAGTGTACTATACTACTGTAGTGTGCTATACTAGTGCAAGGGCTGCCTCTGTCACACAGAGCAGCAGTTCTTCTTCCTGTCCACTTCTGTTTCAGTTTTCTGGGGTGAAACAACTATGTCTGTATTACCGCCTCACAAACGTGTACACACATACCCACCGCATGCACACAAACAACCAAGAAGTACACAATACTGCTAGTTCCCCAAGAGGTGCCTCTCTTCCTCGGTGGGTCCAGACCAATCTGCAAGTCACACACTGCTGGACGCACAGCTTGTTGCAAGCAGAGTCAGGAAATCTGTCTTGCTCGAAGGACGCGATTTCATGGCAGCCTTCCGAAGTTGCTTGTCGTGGAGCTCTGGGCCATTGTGAAGGGGATCATAATGGCAACTGTGTGGCTGAAGGAGGAAATGCCTGCTTAGCTATGCTCACATGCGGTACAGACGATCAGACTTTCTCCGGTGCAGCAGGGACTATCAGCGCTGGGGCGGGACATTTGTTTGTTACATGTGGAAAACTTGTTTTTCCTATCAGTGAACAGGTAAAGTACCCCCAGAATACAGTACTCTTCTGAGCAGTCGGATTCTTTCTTGTTTTTCTGTACTGGCCATTTTGTAATTCTTCACTTTTGCTTCATTTTCCTGCCCTGGGACCTCACTCGTGTTTAAGTTTGCAGAGGGGAAGAAGATTCTGTGGGAAACAAAGAGGAGCGTAATTCCAGTTCCACTTCTAATTTGGGCCGAGTCCTGTTTCTCTACTACTTGACAATTAATGCGACCCTCCTATGTCAGTGCTCAATGCTGATCTCTAAGCAGAGAGGACGCCATTGATCCAGTTATCTAATCATCCATTTGCCATTGTACACATTTTTATTTGGAACGAGCCAGGATCATTCCAGAATGAGCCCAAGTATTTGGGAAGGGAGGCAGAAATGTCACAGTAAAGGGACAGGAAGAGATATGCTCGGTGTGTCAGAGGTGTGGACAGAAGCTTGTGTGACTAGCAAACACTGAAAACAAAATCTACCCTCACCCCCTGAAGTTTGAGAATTTTCCGTTTATTTTGTTAATAAGTAAAATAGCCCCAGCTGTGTAAGTCCATGGGCGATAATTAAAGAGGTGGGTGTGGAGGGAAATTAGTTTGTTTATTATTATTGAATTTGAACATTTTAACATGTGCTTTTTGACTATTTTTCTGCTTCTGTGAATTGCCTGTTTGTAACATTTTGCTGTTGTGTCTCGTCTTCTAAATAATTTATAGCTACCTTTGGTGTTGAGCATACTAAAACCCTGTCAGATGTGGCTATTAACTCTTCCTAGAGTCTACTTTTTGTCTTTCAAATTTACTATTTTTGTCATGGAAAGCTTTATATTATTTTTTATTTAGTATAAGTTTTCAGTACACACTAACCACAGGCCTCACGAGTGATAGGTACACATTTGTACATAGATAAAACTGCCTTTTGAGCTTCTAGGTTTCCAGTTTTGTATGGAAATGTTTCTTCTAACTAAGGCTAACTAAAGCATTTTTTCTGAATTTTGAGGGTAGTATTAATTTTTAAAAACAGTGAAAAATATATATGATGTAATCATTTAGCTTTCTTTTTTTTTTCTGTTTTTTGTTTGTTTTTCCTCCAGAACCAGGAATCGAACTCACAACCTTGTGCTTGCCAGGCAGGCGCTGTGCCACTGAATTAAATTCCCAGCCATGATTTAGCTTTCTTTTTCCAAATAAATTTGCAATTATATCAACATCATCATTTATTTTTACTGTGTAGGCATTTATTTTTTTAAAAAAACCTTTTTGTAAAATACTATATGCATAGGTTTACTTTCTGTCATGTAGCTGAATATGTTCGTGTGTTTGGAATTCCACCTTTACATGTAAAGGTCAACTGAATTGCCTGGAGGTGTAGATGAATTTGTTTTGTTCTTAATCTTTTCCACATTTTTACATGTCAGTCATCTGAAAGTGTCAGGTTGGATTATAAACATGCCAATCGTATCTCTCTTAAGAATTAGTGTCACACAAATGGTGTTTAGAAGCAGAAAGGAGGACCAGTGGGAGGATGGGACGGACGCTCTGTAAATTGCTGAGACCCCCTGACAAAGACAAAAAGAGAAGCCAAGGATGCTAGCTGGCAATGTTTTGCTATCTGAGCACGTGCCCCTCGGGAGGTCTTCCCACCCCTGGTCCTCTAGTCCTGCTGGGAGGCTCTCTCCCCTAGGCTTCTAGCTCCTTACTGACCAAACACCACATAGTGGAATGGACTATGATTCAGAAGCCCACCTTTTAAAGAAACCATTTTCCCACTCTGATTTGAAATTTAAATGAGTGACTTTGCTTTATTACATTCATTTATTCCAGCTAAATGTAACGGAATTCTGCATAACATTAGACTTTAAAGAAAACCCCTCTGTATGCAGTAATAGGGGGATGGACTAAAGTTTGGGCAGGTGAATAAAGAAAGAGATAGTTGGCTAGGAAGTGACGTCCACTGGAACTCAAGGAGGCTGAAACCAGGCCAAGAAGCAGGTGGCCAGAGGGCGCCATTTCCAAGACAGAAGCCACTGGACTTGGACCGTTAGACATGCAGTGTGCAGGAGAGTGAGTGAGTGGGGAAACTGAGTTCCTGCCTGGAGTTAGGACTACAGAGAAAGAAGCAGGCCTGAAAGTGGACAGAAAGGAAAGAGGTGCGCTCATTTGTGGATGGCTTGAATTTGATGCCTGTCAGAGGGCAGACGGAAATTGGTGATGATATTAATAATTTGCCTATTTTGAAAGTATTTGAGTTTTTCAAGTAAAGTTCTAGAGCTTTTTACACATACTACTTTTTTGTGAAGCTCCACTTTTTTTGTGACTCATACCTACTTCTGTCAGCTTTTATTTGTTTTTTTTTTTTGTATTTTTCCGGTACCGGGAATTGAACTCATGACCTTGCGCTTGCCAGGCAGGCACTGTGCCACTGAGCTAAAGCCCCAGCCCCTTCTGTCAGCTTTGATGACAGATTATTATCGACAGAATCTCTTCTTGGGACTGGAAATTTATCTGTATGTGGTAAAATGCCAGTTTTTGAAGATGTTAATTCTTCAGTAGAAATACTTTATGTAGGTACTATAATAGCATGGGTTTTGTTTGTTTGTTCGTTTGTTTTTGTCTTTTTGAGACACAGTGTCACTATGCAGTTCAGGCTGGCCTTGAACTCACTTTATAGCCCAGGCTGGCCTTGACCTCCCAGCAATCTTCCTGCCTCCACCACCAGACCTGGCAGCATTGTAATATTTTTGAAAAGCTCTATATTCTTCGGTGATCATTGTAATTTTCTTTTTATCACAAAAAAAGTCTGTTTCAGCTACTGAATAGAAGTAAATTTGTCAGGGCTGGGGGTGTAGCTCAGCGGTAGAGCCCTTATGTAGCATGGGCCAGGCCCTGAGTTTGATCCCCAGTGCCATAAAAAAAGAACAATAAAAAGAAGGGAGGGAGCTAGGGATGGAATAAAGAAAGAAAAAATTAAAACAATTTGTTCATCAGAATTGTGAAAGAAGTCAGGCACAGAAAGACACCTACCACGTGATTTTGCTCCTAAATGTGATCTACAAATGTTGATCTCATAGAAGGTCAGAGTAGAATGGTGATTACCGGGAGTCAGGGGAAGTAGGGGGAGAGACAGGGAGATCGGCCGGTGGGTACTAAGTTATAGTGCGGTAGGAGCAAGAGGTTCTGGTGTGTTATTGCACAGTATGACTATAGGTACTATTAATACACTGCACACTGCAGAAAGCGGGCAGAAGTTGGGCACACGCTGGTGATCCTACACGAGAGGCTGCAGCAAGAGGATCACGAACTTGAGGCCAGCCTGAACTATATATCGAGACCCTGTCTAAAGAAAAAATAAACGAAAAACTAGAATGATTTGTAAAGTTTTCATCAAAAAGTAATGATGAACATTTGAGATCTAGATGTGTTTAATCTGAGTTAATTCAGTGCGGCGCTCTAGCCGCCATAGTTTGAATTTGAAAAAGAAAACACCGTGGCGCTGGTTGCGTGTCTGCTGACCCAAGGTATTGTAGGTGAAGAGAATGGAATCTAATTTGAATCAAGATGCAGTGCCTAGACCATCCTATGTTTTTAGTGCTGACCCAGTTGAAAGGCCTTCAGAAATAAATTTTGATGGCATCAAGCTTGATCTTTCTCGTGAGTTTTCCTTAGTTGCTTCAAACACTGAGGCAAACAGTTTGGAATCTAAAGGTTATCTCCAAGTTTGTCTTCGAATAAGACCTTTTACACAGGCAGAAAAAGAACACGAGTCTGAGGGCTGTGTACATGTTGTAGATTCACAGACTGTTTTGCTGAAAGATCCTCAAAGCACCCTTGGCCGGTTAAGTGAGAAAAGCTCTGGACAGATAGCACAGAAATTCACTTTTTCTAAAGTTTTTGGCCCAGAAACTTCACAGAAGGAATTCTTTCAGGGTTGCATTACGCAGCCAGTAAAAGACCTCTTGAAAGGACAAAGTCGGCTGATTTTTACTTATGGGCTAACCAATTCAGGAAAAACATATACATTTCAAGGTACAGAGGAAAATATTGGTATTCTGCCTCGAACTTTGAATGTGTTATTTGATAGTCTCCGAGAAAGACTATATACAAAGATGAACCTTAAGCCACATAGATCTAGAGAATTCTTACGCTTATCACCAGACCGAGAGAAGGGAAGGATAGATGAGGGTGGAGGATCTTGTCAGATCCAACAGCGCTGTACATAATAAACATTGAGAGGTGACTCATTTGCGACTAAGTTCTTACTAAAACGGCGCCGGACACTACAAAGTATACCTGAATCGAGATGGTACCACCCCCTTAACACAATTTTTATATTTTTATGTGTCAATTAAAAAATAAAAATTACGTTTCACTTTGTCTTGAGGTACTCTGTGGGTATACATGTTCTCATGGCCTTTTCACTTCTTTGTCTTTTCAGAACTTGATAGCCCAGAAGAGTTAGGCAAAAAGCGGATCTGCAGGATTATCACTAAGGATTTCCCCCAGTACTTTGCAGTGGTCTCTCGGATTAAGCAGGAAAGCAACCAGATTGGTCCTGAAGGTGGAATTCTGAGCAGTACTACCGTGCCCCTGGTCCAGGCGTCTTTCCCGGAGGGTGCTTTAACCAAGAGAATTCGAGTGGGCCTCCAGGTATTGCTCAGAAGGCATCCTTTTTCACAAGTGCTGTTTTCCTCAGCACATCCAGAGGGCCTGTGAGTGTGTGCTGCTCTGGAAACTGTCATCATAACTCGTCCGTAATGACATTGCTAATTAGGCCATTCTGAAATAAGTGACCTATTTCAAATAAGAAGCATGCCGTGTAAAGTTAGTGTCCAGTTGAAAAAGATTGTATATTGTGGAGTTTTTCCCTTTAAAAGTCTCAGTAGATTTCTGAGAAGGATAACGTTTTCACCCATAGCTTACTAGTCTCCATGCATAGAGCAGCTTCCTGAAACTTGGTTTATAATATGCAGCATCATAGAAATCAGTCATTGTACTGCAAAGTACAATGCTGTGAAGCTCACAGCATTACTGTTGGGATTTAAGTAAACCCTAAATACCGGGTTTCATCCAAACCAGTTGAAACTTGTTTTGGTTTAGAAAGCTGACTGAAAATCTTGGCAAGAATGATCTTTATGTTTGTTCATTTTAGTTTAGACCTTAGCTAGTTCTTTATCTTCCTTATTGAATAAGGAAAATGAACTGCAAATAACTCAACTCGTGGTATTAATTAATGTAGTAATTAATAGTTTAGCTGGAAGTTCATGCTGTTTTTTTGAGGCTGAAATCTCACACTCCAGGGAGTGGTTAGATTCTTCTCAAGCCCGCATGCTAAACCCTGGAGAACCTTTAGCAAACACCCAGAGCCGGAGACCACTATACCTTTTGGTGGTGCGAAGTGCCCTGCCCCTGTCTCTCATGTTGAATTATTTTACCAAATAGGAAAGAAATGAAAAGGAATAAGTTAGGCTCATGCACTAGAATTCCAACCCTTTGAAATGCTGGATGCCCTTTTTGTTCCACCTCTGTAAGCCTCAACTTTTGCATAGGTACAAGTTGACTTTGTGAGGTTTTATGGAATGTCCTGCACAAGCTTAAAGTACACTGAACTAAATATTTGCTGTGCTTGACTTTGGATTAGTCTGGGAAGCTTCTCTGCTCTGAGACTTGGCTGCCTGCTCTCCATGCAAACCAGTCCCATCTCTGTTCTGCTAAGGACCTAGGCCGACTTGTTCCTGCCTTGGGGTAGCGCCTTTGCTTTTGTTTTTTCGTGCCTTCCTGAAATAGAAAAGATAAAGCAGAAAAGCATTTACCGTTGTTGTGGTGGGTCAGACTGTTGACTTTCGCATGTGAAAAGTCAATTTTCTGTTGGAAAATAAAAAGTCTAGTTTCATTTAAGGTCCTTCTGCTTTCTTTAGGCCCAACCTGTTCCAGATGAAATTGTAAAAAAGATCCTTGGAAACAAAGCAACGTTTAGCCCAATTGTCACTGTGGAGCCAAGGAGGAGGAAATTCCATAAACCAATCACGATGACCATTCCTGTGCCCCCGCCCTCCGGAGAAGGTGTATCCAATGGATACCAGGGGGACACGACGCCCAATCTACGTCTACTCTGCAGCATTACAGGTGGGGTTCAGCTGCTGCTGTACTTCCTGTTGATTTCCAGTGATTCTGTGCAGGGACATGCCAACAGTATAAGTGTAGGATATAAAGAATAAAGTATTTATTCTTTTCTATCACCTAATCCTCTTTATTCTCAGAATAATTTTCTTTATTCTCAGAATAATTTTTTTTAAGATGGTGGACTCTTGACTCATTTAACATTTAAGCCTATCCTCTTCCTGCTACAAAGTTTAGTATCAGTGATAGAGTCTCTTTAGGATTGTTGAGGGATTAATTAATCCACTGGAGCAGTTGGGAAGTTTCTCAGTAATCTAGACACAAGCAGTGAAACTAGCAGTACCCTTCAGACTACCAGAAACTTGGATGGACTGTGGGGAAAGTAGAGCTACCACAGAGCACCAGTAGTAGGGAAATGTTGAGCTGTGATTGTTCTCACTCACTAGTGCAAGCCAATAAGCTAAACATCCCGGGCTTGGGAGATCACAAGGACCCAGAATCCAGACTCCAATTCATCCTTTGATTATCTTGATCTGATTTTTAACTAATGTCCAAAATCATTGAGGGTAGGCTTTGTTTTATTTTTTGAGGAGTAATTTTAATGGTAGATTCCACCTTTTTCCCCAGAAAAGTAAATAGTTCAGCCAGGCATAGAGTGAGTTCCTTCCTGGCTGGACTTGTAGCACAAACCTGTAATCCCAGCATGTGGGAGGCTGAGGCAGGAGGATTACCAGAAGTTCGAGGCCAGCCTGAACTAATAGTAAGACCCTGTCTTTCAAAAAAAGAGTTCCTTCATGAACATTCTTGATAATTCTTTTTTTTTTAAGAGGCTTACTTTGTCTCTATGGAACTACAAATCATTATACTGATAGACTGAAGAAAATATACTTGTAAATTTTTGTTGTCCCACATTTAAACCATCATTATTACTCAGATAAATAGCCAAGAAAATTAATAATCGGGAGCTGGGTATGGTGCTGTACACTTGTAGTTGCAGGTACTTAGGAGGCCAAAGGAGGAGAATCACTTGAGCCTAGGAGTTTGCCCAGGGGATGTAGTAAGACCCCATCTCAAAAAAACAGCAAAGTTAATAATAATTTACAAAGAGAGCATGATCAGCTGGTAAAAGTATAAAAAGAGAGGAGAGAAGAAATCGACCTTTAGTACATACCACTCAACTGAAAAAGTGTTTAAAGTTTTGCCAGGTACTGGCGATGCAGGGAGCAGAGCAGGATAATAATAAAATATTTACATTGAACGTCTCACAAATAAAATGTAATAAAATCAACATTATCTGCTCCTCTTCTCCAGGGGGCACCTCGCCTGCTCAGTGGGAAGACATCACAGGAACAACACCTTTGACATTTATAAAGGATTGTGTCTCTTTCACAACCAACGTTTCAGCCAGGTATGAAAGCACAGATTCCGAGAGGCCCTAAGGGATTGGTTTGTTTTATTATCTTTTGGGAAGTAAAAACTGTTGTGCTGTATAGCACTGTTATTTGTATAGTATTTCTTTTCCATTTTGTGGCAAAGGAGAGAGAGAATACGTATTATTTACTTGCAAAAATATTATCAAATACTACATACAAGTATTCTGTGCATGAAGAGGGTAAATGTCTTTGCTGTTTAAATAAACAAGTTAATAGTATTTTAGTTTAATTCCTTTATATGCATTTTGTTGTTGTTTATTTTGGTGCTGGGGATCAAACTCAGGACATATGCATATGCTAAGCATGTGTTCTGCCACTGAGCTATACCCCTAGCTCCTGTTTTTTTAAATTAACGAGGGATTTAAAAAAGAAGATGTAGCTTTTGAATCATATCTCATACTTCCGTTTTGTTGTCTCAGATTTTGGCTTGCAGACTGCCATCAAGTTTTAGAAACTGTTGGGTTAGCCACACAACTGTACAGAGAATTGATATGTGTTCCATATATGGCCAAGTTTGTTGTGTTTGCCAAAATGAATGATCCCGTGGAATCTTCCCTGCGATGTTTCTGCATGACAGATGACAAAGTTGACAAAACTTTAGAGCAACAAGAGAATTTTGAGGAAGTTGCAAGAAGCAAAGATATTGAGGTACCTTGTCCACAAAAACAGCTCCATCTAATGGCCCTCTCCAGATATGCATTCTCTCCTGAGGCCATGATGGCAGTCACTACGTATTCAGTACACCACTTATTTTACTTTTGATTTAAAAATTGATGTAGATTCATTCCCAAGTTATTTTAAACGTCTTTGAGATTGTTTTTGTTGGTGAAAATGTAGCGCAAGGGAATCTAAGTTATGGCTACTTGGATTGTTTTATTTTCATTGTCACCATGGACACTCATTACTATCATTTTCCTTTTTCATACCCAGTGATCATATCTGTATCACAGCTAAAAAAAATTTCTCAAAGTCTGTAAGAATAAGTGATGACATCAGGCACTTTCTCACACATGTTTGAAAGTGCCAGAACAGAAATATGTAATTGTATTTTACACATACAGTGTGATGGTTTCTAGCCACAACTGTTGGACTGTAGCTCTACAGAATGGTTTTTATGGCAGATAATATCATGGAAGTAATGTCCTAATAAGGAGGCAAATATGACAACTTGTCTTTTAATATTAGCTGACTTAAAATTTCAAAGTTCTTCTAATTCAAATTAGTACTAAATTATGCATTTCTTTTACTCTAAAGGTTCTGGAAGGAAAACCTATTTATGTTGATTGTTATGGAAATCTGGCCCCACTTACCAAAGGAGGACAGCAGCTTGTTTTTAACTTTTATGCTTTTAAAGAAAATAGACTGCCATTTTCCATCAAGGTAAATCATCTTTGACAGAGACTGTGAATTTAAAAAAATAAGTAAGTAAAAACAAAGGTCTTTGAGAATTAAAAGAAAACGTTTTAATGATTTAGCTCGAAATTTCCCACCAAACCTGAAAGCCTAAGAACAAGATCAGATTCAGTCAAGCTTTCTAATTAGTAAAAGTGGTTTTTACCTTTTAAAAAATGTGTGAGTCATTTATTCTTAAGGAATTGTTTGTAAAACCAAACAATCAAGAGTAAATTCACCATATCTGGTTAATGTTCAGTAAACAAAAAAATGGATGAAATCCAGATTCAGTAGTCAAGTTTCATTTCCGTTTCTGAGGAAGGCCACAGACATTCTTGAGAGACCCTCTTCCTCCTTCAACAACAGAAGTCAGGCTAGTTGTTTCATTATTATTTTTGTCTGCTGCTATTGTTTTATGTTACAAAAATTGAAGCTTTGAGAGAAAGAAATTATTAGGCAGGAAGAAAACCCATATACCCAGACTCCACTATGACTTACCAGGATAAGACAAGCAGACCCAACAATCCTGTTGTTTAAGCTCAGAACTGGACCCCTACATCTTGCCTTGTTCAGCTGTGACCACCCTGGTTGACCTGTAACTGTCATCATCTTTTCCTTGTATCTTTCCTATCTATAATTGGGCTTCATAGAACAAACATGTTTTACTCTTAACACAGACAGGAATCCTCAGAAAAGTCTTTTTCTGTAACTGTCAACTACCTAAATTCTTCTAGATTAGAGACACCAGCCAAGAGCCGTGTGGTCGTCTGTCTTTTCTGAAAGAACCAAAGACAACGAAAGGACTGCCTCAAACGGCTGTTTGCAACTTAAATATTACTCTGCCAGCACATAAAAAGGTATCTTTTAACACTGGTTCATTTTGACTCCTTTCCCTGGTCTTGAAGAAGTGGGCCCATGGTGTGCAATGAAGGAATGCTTTGTAATAGAATTAAAGCTCTCGAAACTCAAATTTTATTAGTCTCCTTGTGTAGATTGACTAAGTCTTGTTACTGTGGTGTCAAATTCTTATAGTTTGTATGACAGAGTCCTCTGTTTATTGCTTCTGCTGCTAGTTCATAGATTTTTTATGCTTTCCAGTAGCATCACACATTAATTTGCTGTGGATGTACAGTTCTTGGTATTTTTGTGTTGGCTTTTGATTTGCTTTGCTTTCTAAACCAGCTTGCATTTTGTGCTCCCTACTCAGTCTTTTTCATATCCTGATATTCTTTTCCCTGCTGTCCATTATAATATTCCTTGTCTCTGCAATGCATCTTGGGACCAAAAGGAGACAGAGTCAGATCAAGATGATGAGGTAATATAAACACTTCTGCTTTTATTCTATCAGAAGTAGAACAGATATTGAAAATGTATAGAAGAGGGCTGAAATGTGGGAAATACATGTCATGTTTTCTGTAGGTCTCAGCTTAGGTGAGGCAAAGAGCATATATTTTTCTTTATTAGTTTACTTTCCCCACATCTACCTAAGAGTATGTCAGTGTAGTCCACAAAACTATGATCCAGCTAATGATTTTAAAAGAAAAGCGAAAGCTATTTAAACATTTTTAAATATGATAGACTGGCATGTATAATTTTTTTTTCAGTTTCACCTGCATATTTTATTATCCACTACCATCCTATTACATACTGTGTTATAACTTTTAAATCAAGATCCTGATTAATGTATGAAATTTTACTGTGTAATCAGCTTATGTTTTACATTTCCTCGCCAGCTGTTGTTGATAGATATTTGCTATCTTAGCTAAAGAAATTTATCTTGACCATTTTTAAAGAGTCAGATTGTTCAGTTAAGTTTTAAAAGAATTTTGCCTGAGTTATCTCCTAATATTCCTCCAAGATATACACTAGTTGGATTTAAAAACCTCACAAATCAGCGACAGAGACAGTAGCCTTAGGACTCAGTCATGTTACCGCTAGTCAAACCATTCCCCTGTTTTTAATCTCTTCTTGTATACTTTATGCTTATTAACGTATAGAAACCACGCTGGTAATTGGAAGAGTAGACTGTGTGTGCCTTTTTTCTTGAATGTACTCACGTAGTGAGTGTACTTTGTGATATATGTGCTTTCAGTAGGAACGACTTTGGGAAAACTTACCGCTCAGTACCAGAAGTCTCTGTGATGCCCGTCTTTTATCTGTAGTTCCCTGTAGTCACCTGTGTTTTGCTAAATCATGGTTATTTGGTTGAGATATTGGTGGGGGGGAGGGTTGTAGAATCCCAGTAGGAATATAACTTTTTTCAAGAGGAAAATGTTAAAGAAGAAAAATGAGAATAAACAAGATACCCAACATGCCATCCTACAAAACGTTATCAAAATTGTGAAGACATCACAGAGAAGTTGGAAAGAGTCTATTTTTTTTCTTTTTCAGACTGAGAAAGCAGATAAACGACAGAGCTTTGCATCTTTAGCTTTACGTAAGCGCTACAGCTACTTGACTGAGCCTGGAATGAGTGAGTTTGCTAACACGTTTACTAATCTGTGTGGAATTTTTTTAAGAAGAGACATTTTTTCTATACAAACTAAATTTTAGTGTCATGTGGAACCTCAATAATTTAAGAAAAAATATTACAGAAAAACCCTATGGTAAAATTTAGGTAATACCTGGTGTAGTTGAAGATACAAGGTATAAATAGCCTTAGGTCACAGCTTCAGCAGTTTCGGGTTTTAAAGCCATTCATTTGACTTGATGATTGTTAACTATGCTCAGGGGTAAATGGGAATGCTGCTTTAAATCTGTGCTCAGAAGAAAAAAGTATTTACTCCTGTATATTGAGGGTAGTAGAAAGGATAGTAAAGTTACTTTGAATGTCATCTCACTTATCTTCATATAGATTTTTGTACTCATCCCAGTTCCTTTTCTTCTAACTCTGCAAGAATTTTATATTCTTACCTTCCTACAGGAGCAGGTAGCACTTTATTGACTGATTTATGTCTTCTGTCTGTCCTCTATTAAAATATTAGTTCTAAGGCTTGTCTTTACCAGACTGGTTCAATCCTTTTTTCTCGAGGTTTGTTTCGGTTCATTGTTTACTGGCTTCCGAGTGAGGTGTCGGTTCATTCAGTCATACTCCTTTTGTGGTTCTGCCCCCGCCCTTCACGCTTCGCAGTTGTCACGTCTGGTGCTCACTGCAGCCTTCGCTCTAATGCCCTCCACCAAGGCAACTGAGCACAGAGGCCAGAACCATCTCTGGTGGATGCGGATTGGTGACACTTTGAGCATCCGAGGGCTTCGTTTTGAAGATTTAGACACAAACTGCCTCTCATGAGTCATTCCTGGCTGTTTCCCATTGCCTCATATTTAACTTGAGTCCAGGAAGGTTCAGAAATTTACCATAAGGGCCCACAATTTTCATTTTTTCCCCATCCTTTAATTCTTTTCCCTGTGAACCAGTCTAGCATACAAAATATGTAGGAAGAAACCACTTCACGGCTTAGGTACAGACATCCTTAGCGTAATCTTCTACAGTCTAGTTCCTTAACTGTTCAGAAAGCTTTTATATTCAGATAACAAACGGGAGGTAAAGATAAATGAAACCCTACCACACTCATGAATGTTTCCTCCAGTCTGAATTTTCTCCTTCAGCAGAGATGTCTGAATCCTTTCAGAAACCTAAGGACTGAGGTTGACTCCTATTATCCCCAGCCCACCCCTGCTCCCAGCCAGTAGCCTTAAGCTTTGGACAGGCTGGATGGGCAAGCCACTTTATGCCAGAGGCACTTAGGGCAGGGAAGTTTCTGTCTTACTCTGGAACCTAAGGTGTGTGTTTGGGGGATACCTGACTCAGAAGATCTCACATGTGCTGATGAATTTTTTCCACTTACGAAATTATTGCCTCTTTGCAGGTAGCTTAAGTTAGGTACATGGGCTTGTCTTTTAATCAAAAGAAGAGGGTAGTTTGCTCTGTTTTATAAAAGGGCACAGAAAAAGGTGATAAACAGGAATGGGAAGGAATAAAAAGGAACTAAAATAAAGTTGAGATGATGTCATGGCCTCTAAATTGGTGTTAGAACTCCAAGTGAAAGGCAGTTTTCCCTCATCAACCTGCCCCTGTGCCCGCCCAAAAAGCTACTGATATAGTTTACTTAACATCCAGAATTTGCTTTGGGGTAGTGCATCACAAAATGGGGGTCATTAAAACATAGATGTATGAATGATTGGTAAGTTGGCTGTTCCTTGCGAAGTATAAAACCATAGACATGGTTCAAAAGACTTCTTTGCCTAATGGAGCCAGTGTTTAATGGCAAAGAAGATATGCTTCTCCAGTTTCTGATAGCTATAAAATTCTACCAGGTGCAGTGGCACACACTTGTAATCCCAGCTACTCAGAAGGCTGAGGCAGGAGGATTGCAAGTTTAAGACCAGCCTGGATGATTTGGTGAGATCCTGTGTCATAAAAATAAAAAGGGGCTGGTGATCCAGCTCAGTGGTAGAGTGCTTGCCTTTTATGCTTGAGGCCCCGGGAACACTACAAATTGTTTGAAAATATGGACTAAAACCAAAGGATTGAAACCAAGGACTCCCCAAATCATCCATTTGTAATGTAGCATTTCCCCAAAGAGTTAAGCAATACTGAGAATTACGGGTAGGAGGGGTTAATGAATAGATGAGTTTTTCCTTAGTTCTTCCATTTTCTTTCAAATGACATGTAAGCCTAGTAAAGGATATGTTCTGAATATGTGACTTTGAATGTATGCTAGAAATGAAAATCTTCACTCTTGTGGGAGGAGCTGCTAATCCACGGACTGGGTTGCAGCAGCGGCCCAGCCTGGGCACAGCATGAAGAAGAAGCAGATTCGCATTTCAAGTTTCACTGTTCTGAACCATTGTTTTCTTGGGGCAAGCCTAACCCAACTTTGACCTAGCACATTAATCCATGGTGGGCTTTCCCAGTCTCTGTGACCAGCTGGGTTTGTTTGGTAGAGTTGTAGCAAAGAGGACTAAGTATATGTTTGCTGTCCCCAGCGAGTGTGCTTACTTCGTTTGTGTGTTTCTTGCCCCATTGCAAAAGGAATGCTGGTACCACATCCGTCTTTCCTAGTGGTAGGTCTACGTCATGGCTGTTCTAGTATTGGGGTATCCATGAGTCCCATGAGTATTCTGGGAAGGCACCAGAATTAGTACCTTTGTAATTTATAAACATACATCTATCTATCTCCATATAGATCATATCCCAGAGGTACTTAAATATGGGATGTTAAGAATACAGCTGTGATTTTTCCCCATGATACCTTTTGAGAATTAAAAGCAGAAAGATTATGCCACGTGCAATAAACTATGTGCTTTGGTTCATAATGACAGCTATAGACACAGATATATTTAGTTGCAGATGTTTTTTCTAATGTGCAGTATTAAATATTTTTCTAAAATCTCAAAAGGTACCAAGACTTCACATCTCATGGAAAAAGTGTACTCTTCTTTCTAAATGGTCTTGTGAAAGTATTTTTAAAGGTTATCTATTGTGCATAATATGGCATACAAATTGTATTACTTCATTGGCTTGTTTGCCATGATATATTGTGCATGATAAAATGTTTTCAGTTGCTTTGCTTGCTTATGGTAACCATGGACCATATTTTCTGTTTTTTTTCCCACCTTTGTGTGTACACATGCATTTTATATTCATTTCATGTTATATTTTCTTTTTCCCTTCATCAAAAGGAATATACTGCATGGAAAAGATAAATGCAAACATTCCTTTTCTTTGTTTTGTTTTGTTTAAATTCTGACTCAGAAAATCTCTTGCTCTTATTGGCTTTTTATGGGTGTGGAGCATAACTGACTTGTGCATGGAAGACAAAGATTTAAAATCCAGTGGCTTCAGAGTTCGCACACCAGTTGCCTGTCTCTTAATAGTTTCTCGATTCTGCATGAAATAGGCTTGAGTGGTTTTCTAAAAAAACAGCTAAGCTATTTAATGTACAGATTCACTTATCAAATGGTTCTAAGCAGGTCACTGTCGTGGGAAGGCGGTAGGAGAGTGAACGTTAGAAATTATTAAAATGTGAGTGCTGTGATTGCACAAAACAGCATTCCTGTACAGGCACAGCAGAATGGCTACTGAAATTTCAATACCAGCACATAAGAAAGTCAATAGGAAGTAAAGGAACAGTTTTCCATTGTGGTTATTTTTCTCATCATTCATTCTTTCTTTCCTCATGTTTTCTATTTTTCATCGTTGGCCTGTTTGGTTGCAATGTGCCTTTCCTGTGTTTCATTTCCCATTGCTCTGGTTTTTAGTTATTTAGTCATGTTTTCTTTTTTTTTAAACTTTGGATTAGTTATGTCTGTGGAAATTTATTTTTCCTCTTATTTAATTGTTCCTTTTGCCTCTTCCATTCTAAATCATGCAAACAGTTGTACTTGCTTTTGTAATATTTCAAAGTTTACTGACCAATTTTTTCTCTGGTCTCTCTGTTTCTCAACCATTTTTGTTGATTTTTGTGTTTGATTTCATTTTTAAATTTAAGAAACAGTTGAACGGAGTGCAGGAGCAGCAAGATCCCTCCCTACCACTTACTCATACAAGCCATTCTTTTCTACAAGACCATACCAGTCCTGGACAACAGCTCCGATTACAGTGCCTGGGCCGGCCAAGTCAGGCTTCACTTCCTTATCAAGTTCTTCCTCTAATACGCCGTCCGCTTCTCCGTTAAAATCAATATGGTCTGTTTCGACTCCTTCTCCAATCAAATCCACGTTAGGCGCATCAACTACATCTTCAGTTAAATCCATTAGTGACGTGGCATCTCCAATTAGATCTTTTCGGACAATGTCTTCGCCGATAAAAACAGTGGTGTCACAGTCTCCATACAATATCCAAGTTGCCTCTGGTACCCTGGTTAGAGCTCCCACAGTCACAGAGCCTATGCCCTTGAAAGGGTTAGCGTCCAATTCTACGTTTCCATCTCGAACCTCTCCCGTGACGACAGCAGGGTCTCTTTTGGAGAGGTCATCAATTACTATGACACCCCCTGCCTCCCCCAAATCAAATATTAATATGTACTCCTCAAGTTTGCCATTTAAATCGATCATTACATCAGCAGCACCTCTGATATCTTCACCTTTAAAGTCAGTGGTGTCTCCAGCTAAATCAGCAGCTGATGTCATTTCATCGGCTAAAGTTACAACGGTATCTTCCCTCTCGTCACCCTTGAAACAGATCCCTGGACATGCAGAGGTAGCATTAGTCAATGGATCTATTTCTCCTCTGAAGTATCCATCAGCTTCAACTTTAATTAACGGGTGCAAAGCCACTGCCACGTTACAGGACAAAATTTCTACGGCCACAAACTCTGTGAGCTCTGTGGTGAACGCAGCCACTGACACAGTTGAGAAAGTGTTTTCTACCACCACAGCAATGCCATTTTCCCCACTCAGGTCCTACGTTTCTGCAGCACCATCAGCTTTTCAGTCCCTAAGAACTCCTTCCGCAAGTGCACTCTACACATCCCTTGGGTCGTCAATTTCTGCAACTACCTCATCTGTAACTTCATCGATAATAACAGTGCCAGTATACTCTGTAGTCAATGTTTTGCCAGAACCAGCACTGAAGAAACTTCCAGACTCTAATTCACTTACAAAATCAGCAGCAGCCTTGCTGTCACCTATTAAAACATTGACTACGGAGACACGTCCTCAGCCCCATTTCAATCGAACTTCATCTCCAGTGAAGTCATCTTTGTTCCTCACACCCTCTGCCCTTAAGTTGTCCACACCGTCTTCTTTATCTTCCAGTCAGGAGATACTCAAAGACGTGGCTGAAATGAAGGAGGACCTCATGCGGATGACTGCAATACTACAGACAGACGTGCCTGAGGAGAAACCATTCCAACCTGATCTCCCCAAGGAAGGGAGAATTGATGATGAAGAACCTTTCAAAATTGTTGAGAAAGTAAAGGAAGACTTAGTGAAAGTGAGTGAAATCCTTAAAAAGGATGTGTGTGTAGATAACAAAGGACCACCCAAATCACCAAAGAGTGACAAAGGACACTCTCCCGAAGATGACTGGATAGAATTCAGTTCTGAAGAAATACGGGAAGCAAGACAGCACGCTGCTGCGAGCCATTCCCCGTCCCTGCCAGAGCGAGTGCAAGTAAAAGCAAAAGCTGCCTCTGAAAAGGATTACAACCTGACCAAAGTCATTGATTACCTAACCAATGATATCGGGAGCAGTTCACTGACAAACTTAAAGTACAAGTTTGAGGATGCAAAGAAGGATGGTGAGGAGAGACAGAAAAGAATTCTGAAACCAGCGATTGCCCTGCAGGAACACAAACTCAAAATGCCGCCAGCCTCCATGAGGCCTTCCACCTCTGAGAAGGAATTATGTAAAATGGCTGACTCCTTTTTCGGAACAGATACTATTTTAGAGTCTCCAGATGACTTTTCTCAACATGACCAAGATAAAAGTCCCTTGTCTGACAGTGGCTTTGAAACAAGAAGTGAAAAAACACCTTCGGCCCCACAAAGTGCAGAGAGCACTGGTCCTAAACCACTTTTTCATGAAGTCCCCATCCCTCCCGTCATTACAGAAACGAGGACTGAAGTGGTTCATGTTATCAGGAGCTACGAGCCCTCTTCCGGGGATGTCCCCCAGTCCCAACCAGAGGAGCCTGTGTCACCCAAACCATCACCAACGTTTATGGAACTAGAGCCAAAGCCCACCACCTCTAGTATTAAAGAAAAAGTTAAAGCATTTCAAATGAAAGCCAGTAGTGAAGATGAGGACCACAGCCGGGTTCTGAGCAAAGGCATGCGTGTGAAGGAGGAGACTCATATCACCACCACCACTAGGATGGTTTATCACTCTCCGCCAGGCAGTGATGGGGCCTCGGAGAGAATCGAGGAAACCATGTCCGTCCATGACATCATGAAGGCCTTTCAGTCCGGGCGGGACCCCTCCAAAGAACTGGCAGGTCTGTTTGAGCATAAATCGGCAGTGTCTCCAGATGTGCACAAGTCTGCTGCTGAAACATCTGGCCAGCATGCAGAGAAGGACAGCCAAATGAAACCCAAACTGGAGCGCATAATAGAAGTCCACATCGAAAAAGGTAACCAGGCTGAGCCCACTGAAGTCATTATTAGAGAGACCAAAAAGCATCCAGAAAAAGAAATGTATGTATATCAGAAAGACTTATCCCGGGGAGATATTAACCTAAAAGATTTTCTGCCAGAAAAACACGATGCTTTTCCTTGTCCAGAGGAGCAGGGTCAGCAAGAAGAAGAAGAACTAACTGCGGAAGAGTCCTTGCCTTCTTATCTGGAGTCTTCCAGGGTGAACACTCCCGTGTCCCAAGAAGAAGACAGCCGCCCTAGTTCTGCGCAACTCATATCCGATGACTCTTATAAAACACTGAAGCTTTTGAGTCAGCACTCCATAGAATACCATGACGATGAGTTGTCAGAACTAAGAGGGGAGTCTTACAGGTTTGCTGAGAAAATGCTCCTGTCAGAAAAGCTAGATGTGTCTCACTCTGATACTGAGGAATCGGTTACAGACCATACAGGACCCCCTAGCTCAGAGTTACAGGGGTCTGATAAGCGGTCCAGAGAAAAAGTAGCCACTGCCCCCAAAAAAGAAATTCTCTCCAAAATCTATAAAGATGTGTCTGAAAATGGTGTAGGTAAAGTGTCTAAAGATGAGCATTTTGATAAAGTGACAGTGTTGCACTACTCTGGCGATGTTAGTAGTCCAAAACATGCCATGTGGATGCGCTTTACTGAGGACAGATTAGACAGAGGTAGAGAGAAGTTGATATATGAAGATAGGGTGGACAGGACCGTGAAGGAGGCTGAAGAAAAACTGACTGAAGTGTCACAGTTTTTTCGTGACAAAACCGAGAAGCTAAACGATGAACTGCAGTCCCCAGAGAAAAAGCCACGCCCCAGAAATGGCAAAGAATACTCTCCTCAAAGCTCCACCAGTAGCAGCCCTGAGAAAGTACTAACAGAACTGTTGGCGTCCAATGAAGAGCGGGTTAAGGCAAGGCAGCAAGGCCCTGAGGGACAAGGCTTCTCCCAGGCGGAGGACAGGAGAGCATCCAGTGTGCCCAGCAGCCCAGAGAAAAGGGGCCTCTCCCAACCGAGTGAGGATGGCAAGTCCACCGTGGAAGCCAAAGGAGGTGCTTCACAGAGCAAAGCACCAGAAGGGCCCCAGTCTGGATTTCAGCTCAAACAATCAAAACTCAGTTCCATTAGATTAAAATTTGAACAAGGAACACAAGCAAAAAGTAAGGACATGACTCAAGAAGACAGAAAGCCAGATGGCCAATCTAGAATCCCAGTTAAGAAACCACAGGAGAGCAAGCTACCCGTCTACCAAGTTTTGGCTAGAGAAAAACAGCAGAAGGCCATAGACCTCTCAGAGGAAAGCATATCTGTGCAAAAAGATGTCATGTTATTGAAAACTAAAGAGGAGCATGCCCAGAGCCGTGAAGTTGTTGTAAATGACGCTGGCTCTGATGACGTGAACAAACAGAGAACTGAAATGTCAAGTAAAGCAGTGCCTGACACTCTTTCTGAGCAACAGGCCAAAGACTTGGCATGCACTGTAACCTCAGGTTTAGCAACCGAGGAACCATGGGACAAAAAGGTCTTTAGAACGTGGGAAAGTTCTGGAGCCACTAACAATAAGTCACAGAAAGACAAACTTTCCCATGTACTTGTTCACGATGTAAAAGAGAATCACATTGGTCACCCTGAAAGCAAAAGTTTTGATCAAAAGAGTGAATTTATGTCTGTGACTGAGAGAGAACACAAATTGTTAACGAATGGCTCTCTCTCAGAGATTAAGGAAATGACTGTAAAATCTCCCTCCAAGAAGGTCTTGTACAGGGAGTATGTTGTAAAAGACGGGGAACGTCCAGGCGGAGCTCTTGATCAGCCTCCCCGGAGAAGCGAGAGCTCAGCAATGTCTCACATTCCAGTCAGAGTTGCTGATGAGAGGAGGGTGCTGTCTTCCAATATTCCTGATGGTTTTTGTGAGCAGTCGACACTTTCAAAACATGAACTATCACAGAAATTATCCCAATCGAGTATGAGTAAAGAGACAGTTGAGACACAGCACTTTAATTCCATAGAAGAAGAAAAGGTTACCTACTCAGAGATCAGCAAAGTTTCCAAACAGAGTTACGTAGGCTTATGCCCACCTCTTGATGAAACCGAGACTTCCCCCACCAAATCTCCTGACTCTTTAGATTTTAGCCCAGGAAAGGATTCTCCCTCTAGTGATGTATTCGACCACAGTCCCATTGATGGATTGGAAAAACTTGCACCACTAGCCCAGACAGAGGGAGGGAAAGAGATAAAAACTTTGCCTGTTTATGTCAGTTTTGTACAAGTGGGGAAGCAATATGAGAAGGAGATACAACAAGGAGGTGTAAAAAAAATCGTAAGTCAGGAATGTAAGACAGTACAAGAAACGAGGGGGACCTTTTATACAACTAGACAGCAAAAGCAGCCTCCTTCTCCCCAAGGTAGTCCAGAAGATGATACTCTAGAGCAAGTATCTTTTCTAGACAGCTCTGGGAAAAGCCCTTTAACCCCAGAAACACCCAGTTCAGAGGAAGTGAGTTATGAATTTACGTCTAAGACCCCAGACTCGCTCATAGCTTATATACCGGGCAAACCCAGCCCCATTCCTGAGGTTTCTGAGGAATCCGAGGAGGAGGAGCAGGCGAAGTCAACCTCCCTGAAGCCAGTGACAGTGGAGGAGACCACAGCTGAGCGGGAAATGCCTTCCGATGTGAGCAAAGACGCTGTCCAAAGGCCCAAAAGTAACAGAGTTGCCTATATTGAGTTTCCCCCTCCTCCACCACTGGATGCAGACCACATCGAGTCAGAAAAGAAGCATCATTTTCTCCCCGAAAGGGAGGTAGACATGATCGAAGTCAGTCTGCAAGATGAGCACGACAAGTACCAGCTGGCCGAGCCAGTCATCAGAGTGCAGCCGCCTTCGCCAGTCCCTCCGGGGGCGGACACCAGTGATTCCAGTGATGATGAATCTATTTATCAACCAGCCCCAGTTAAAAAATACACCTTCAAGTTAAAGGAAGTAGACGATGAACAAAAAGAAACGTCAAAATCCAAAGCTTCTGCCGAAAAGGCTGCCAACCAGAAAGAACTGGAAAGTAACGGATCCGGAAAAGACAATGAATTTGGCCTTGGCCTTGACTCGCCCCAGAATGAAACGGCTCAGAACGGGAACAATGACCAGTCCATCACAGAGTGTTCCATTGCTACCACGGCAGAGTTTTCTCACGACACAGACGCCACAGAGATCGACTCTCTGGATGGCTATGACCTGCAAGATGAGGATGATGGTCTGACAGAGAGTGATTCTAAACTCCCAAGCCACACCCTGGAAATGAAGAAGGATGTCTGGAACACAGAGGGCATCCTGAAACCAGCCGACCGCTCTTTTAGCCAAAGCAAACTGGAAGTCATTGAGGAGGAGGGAAAGGTGGGACCAGAGGAAGAGAAGCCATCCTCTAAAAGTTCTTCATTTGAAAGGACTCCTGATAAGACTGATCAGAAGTCAGGGGCCCAGTTTTTCACACTAGAAGGCAGACATCCCGACAGATCGGTGTTTCCTGATACTTATTTCAGTTACAAAGTAGATGAAGAATTTGCCACTCCTTTCAAAACAGTAGCTACCAAAGGTCTAGATTTTGACCCTTGGTCCAGTAGCCAAGGGGATGACGAAGTTTTTGATGGTAAATCACGGGAAGATGAAACCAAGCCCTTTGGCCTGGCAGTGGAAGACCGCTCTCCGGCAACAACCCCTGACACCACACCAGCCAGAACGCCAACTGATGAAAGTACCCCAACTAGTGAGCCTAACCCCTTCCCATTTCATGAAGGAAAAATGTTTGAGATGACTCGCAGTGGTGCAATTGACATGAGCAAGAGGGATTTTGTTGAAGAGAGGCTCCAATTTTTCCAGATTGGTGAGCATACTTCTGAAGGGAAGTCAGGGGACCAGGGGGAAGGGGATAAAAGTATGGTCACTGCCACTCCACAGCCACAGTCAGGGGACACCACTGTAGAAACCAATCTAGAGAGAAATGTAGAGGCACCTACAGTTGAACCTAACCCCAGCAGCCCGACCAGCGGAGAGTGTCAGGAAGGCACATCCGGTAGTGGCTCCCTGGAGAAATCGGCAGCAGCCACTAACACCTCTAAAGTTGACCCCAAGTTGCGCACGCCTATAAAAATGGGAATTTCCGCATCCACTATGACCATGAAGAAAGAAGGCCCTGGAGAAGTAACAGATAAGATAGAAGCTGGGATGACCAGTTGTCAGGGAGTAGAGAACGAAACTTTACCAGTGCTCTCCAGTACAGCCAATAGCCAGATGGGCACTAGTCCCCAAGAAAAACACGATTTTCAAAAAGATAACTTTAATAACAACAACAATTTGGATTCTTCCACTATACAGACAGATAACAGTAATATAGTTCTGACAGGACATCCTGCACCCACTTGTACCACAGAGAAAGATAATCCAGTGAAAAGCTCATCAGGAAAAAAGACAGGGGTACTACAAGGACACTGTACCCGAGATAAGCACACAGCTCTGGGAGAGCTGCACAAGACAAAAGAATCCATAGGGACTAGGCGAAAATCCAAACTTCCCATAAAAGCCACCTCACCAAAAGATATCCTCCCTCCAAGCCATAGGCCAAACATTAGAGCAAGTAAAGCGAAGCAGGTTAGTCCATCCGAGAAAGCCAAACCCCTTCCTGCCTCTTCATGTGCAGACATGAAGTCCAGAATTCCAGTAAAAAACACACACAGGGAAAACCTAGTTTCAGTTAGAAAAGCATGTGCCATACCAAGGCAAGGGCAGCCAGAGCAAGGCAGGGCCAGACAGCTTCCATCCAAGTTGCCAGTAAAGGTAAGATCCACCTGTGTTACCGCCGCCGCCACCACCACCGCCACCGCCACCACCACCACCACCACCACCACAGCTAAAGTCAGAAAGAGTCAGCTTAAGGAAGTGTGTAAACATTCCATTGAATATTTTAAGGGAATTAGTGGTGAGACCTTAAAGCTGGTGGACCGCCTCTCTGAAGAAGACAGGAAGATGCAGTCGGAGTTGTCTGACGAGGAAGAGAGCACCTCGAGAAACACGTCGGTGTCCGAGACTTCCCGGGGTGGCCAGCCTTCAGTTACCACGAAGTCTGCTAGAGATAAGAAAACAGAGGCAGCATCTTTAAAATCAAAGAGTGAAAAGGCCGGCAGTGAGCAAAGGAGCAGTAGGAGGACTGGTGAGAATGAAGGCAGTCAGGTTTCTCGAGCGTTCTTTGCTCACCTCCTGGAGACCAGCCTAGTTTGTAAACACTTTCCAACTCGTAGATCCTAGTGCATGAACTGTCGTGATTGCCTGTGGAGTGACTTAACTGTAGTTTCTCATTCTGCCATTGTCATCTGTATGTGCTGTCTATATACTCTTCTCTCTTCCTTTTAACCCAGCCACACTGTAGACAGCTAGGGAAGCATGCCGAAGATACTGATGTCTTTCCAGAGGGACAACTTTTCTTTTCTTGTATGTGCTAATGGATATAATTCTGTCAGAGTAAAAGCACAAATGTCGAGATCTCATCGTGGTGTCTTCACCAACATGACAATTCTGTAACTGTTGTAAAGTAGCTAGCTTGTCAGCATGTTCAACCCCATTACATTGAGCATCCATGTAGTCTGACATCTGGCCTGATGCAGGTGGAATACAAGTGAGCCATGCGAAAGACAAGTGTTCATGTAGGCGGCTAGGACACATCTAAGTGTACAGTGTTAGCGTTAGTCTCTCTGTAAAACCTGAGTACTGCTAAAAGCAATTTTCCAGTGTCCTGTCTTTCTTGATGATTATTTTAATTAAGAAATTGTAAATCGTAGGTCCACAGAGTCCATGTGAACGGACAGATATCAGGATGGCAATAGTAGCTGATCACCTGGGACTTAGTTGGACAGGTAAGTGTGTATATTCCTGAATGGAAAAAGTACGCTCACTTAATTTCCTTCTTGTTATCTTGCAGTTTGTGGTATACATATTTTTTATATATATAAAAAAATAAAAACAAGCAACTAGTGTGAAAAAATGTAACCATAATCACTAATCAGTTGATTGCCGATAGCACCTTGTACTCTGTATTTTTCTGAAGTTTTTTTCTCTATAGTATTCTAGGAATAGAAGTTGAAATCTTATTTTGCTTTGATTTTAGGGATTTTCTTCACAAGGCCATTGGTGCTACCATAAGTAATCTTTCACCTCATAGCAGATTTACTTGGGGATGTAAAGGAAAACATAGCTAAAAACCTATGAAATAACACAAATTCTTTAACGTGATCAGTGTCCTTAGAACACCTGCCCCACGTTGGGGCTGAACCCAGGGCCTTGCATATGCTGCACAAGATCTCTGTCAGCTCTCTTTGGCAGTAGCTCCGTGAGCCTCTGCCTGGGTTTCATATAAAGTGCACACCTGGTGCTTTTCTTTCTTTCTTTCTTTCTTTCTTTTTTTAAATACACTTTTGTACTGGGGATTGAATCCAGGGCTTCATACATGTCAGCAACACTCTACCACTGAACTATGCACCGCCCAGCCCAGATGCTTTTCTTTGAGTGGACTCACTATTATGCTCAAGATTTATTTAAAAGTAAAATGTATAATACTTTCCTGAGAAGGAATGGAGTATTTGCTATATCTACATAAGAAAACAGAGGACTGACAGTTTAAATTTTGAATTGAAACTTTAAAAAATAAATACTCAATTCACAAATGTAGTTAAGAAGTAAATAACCATTTATGGTTAGTTCCTTGGAAGTGAATATTTGGCTTCATTTTGCTTCCATAGAAAACAAAGATCTGAATCTACGTCCGCTGGGCAGTGCTGCTTTATAGTTATTTAACTTTATCCTGTGCAAACCCAGGAACACTATACCACAGAGCTACATGCCAGCTCTTGTTATTTTTTGATGTAGGGTTTTATTAAATTGCCCAGGCTGACCTCATTGTAATACTCCTGCCTCAACCTCCTGATTATCTATCTAGAATGTCATATTGTACCACCACGCCTGCCCTACTCTGTGGTTTTGATTTTAACAGGGTCCCTCCCTGAAATCTTGCCGCATAGAAGTCTGAGCTACTTCAAGGCTCATAGCCTGCATGTATTTTTTAATGCACATGCAAAAATCATGGTTAAAATAATATTACTGTCATATCTAAAGTCATCTTGCATAACACCAGTGACATACAGTCCATGTGGTTTTCCATTATGAAAAGACAATGTGAAACTGGATAATGAGGAACAATTTCATCTAAATTTTGACCTGTGAATGTCCTCCGTCCCTCTAGCCCAGCCCCGCCACCACATGCCTGTCCCTGCCCTCGGGTATGTTGCTACTCACTAGGAACCTGGAAGCGCTCTTAAGACAGGTGGCCTGCATGAGCATTTGTAGATGGATGAGAGTTGAAAGGAACTTGCTCTGTATAAGTATTTGCTGATGAATGTCATCAAATTTATATTTTAATATCAGACACAAATCTGAAAATATAAGCCAGGTGTGGTGGCGCACACCTGTAATCTCAGCACTCGGGAGGCTGATGCAGGAGGATTGCTGGGAGTTCAAGACCAGCCTGGGCTACAAAATGAGCTCAAGGCCAGCTTGAACTGCATAGTGAAACCCTGTCTCAAAAGGCAAAGAAAAAAAATATTGGAGCTTGGAGCAAATGTTGATTTTGTGGTATTCTGTGCCCATAACTACTAGATTTCCTTAAGCCAACAACAGCAAAAAAAAATCCTGACATTTGTCAGAGTAAATTTGTGGAGAAGATGGGGCATAAGAGGAGCCTGATGGGCTAGGGATTACAGCCCAGTAGTTCAGTGCGTGCTTAGAATTCTCATGGCCCTGCACTGAACCCCCAGAACTGCAAGGGAGTGAAAAAAAGTCAAATATAAGCCACGTTATAAAACTGTTCATGTCGGTAGCTCCTTGCTCTTCACTGTGTGTACAGAAAACAGTCTGGGCTTGTGGAGCAGTTGGAGTATTGTCACTTAAAACACAAAGAGATGGACAACTTTTTAAAAATGTAATTAATTTCTCTAATTGGAATTAACCACATGTTCAATAAAGATTATTTGAAAATTTAACCCCTGTTAATATCCTAATGTGTATTGATGGTTAATGATTTCCAGCATTTTTATTTCTGATAACAGTTACAAATTTTATAATTGTCTGCAAAATCAGATCTTGCCTTTTATGAATAAATAGCACGTCCAAGAGCTGTACCTTATGATAGTGTCTTTCTAACTGTGGTCACAATACACTAAGGAGTCATGACTATTTGTTTTGAAATGGAATATAAAAAATAGTATTTGTACATTGCATGTATTAAAATTAAATTTTGTTCCTTCGAGAACACACCATCATGTATTTCTAATTATAGACCGTGATCACAACACTTGCAAGCTCTGCTTCGCAATGATTAACTTTTTTTTAACATGTGGACTGTTTTCAGTTTTTTAGTAGTTCAAATCTGTAGTGCAGTAACCTACGCAAGGCATTTTATGTAAACCTTGCTTATTAGGATAACACACTTGGTCAGAAGATAAAGACTTTTGTAAACTGAACTTATTTTGCCAACTTTGGAAATATTTAACAGAAATAGAATCATGACCAGTTCCTTTTCCATGGGAGCATTTACCGCATTTCATTTTGCAGTCATTGAAAGTATCACACACTTGATAATTTGTAAGATACACAAAAATACACAGTGAAAAGTCTCCAAAGTTTCCCTCTTCCAGGGCAGCCACTAATACCTAGATCATCTGTATTTTTCCAGAGACACCCTCAGAATTTATAAGATTGAGTGTGTGAGGCTATACATGAACAGAAAGCTAGGTCCCTTTTTGTACCCAAGTTTCTGTGTATCAGATGTAATGATATAACTCGGAGTCATCCGTCCTTAAACCTCCTGAGTGGAGTTCATAAAACTAGAAGGCCTCATGGAGCAGAAGAATGTTGTGTGGAAGTTGTGCTTCAGGAAGATGGCTTGGGGCAACCCTGCTGCTGTCTATTGTGTTGTGCATATGAATTTTATACCCATATTGTATGCTATTTGCTCAAACTGCAGAGAATTTGGCCAAATTAAAAGCAAGCAAGCAGCATCTTCTCTGTGAAGAAAAAAAGAGAATATTTATAGAATGATTTCTCAAGGAAACTTGATTACAAGTAATTAGCTAAGGAGAGGCAAATCAGAGCCTGGGTATAATCATTAGTTTCTTATGAAATCAAGTGTATGAAAATTAATGCCCACAGACGTACACGGGCTTTTTTATAAAATTCCTTTTCTTTTTCCTGGTAGCAGTAGAACATTGCTTTTATAAAATGTGTGTAGTAAAACTAGAATGTGCAATCTCAGTAACTCTCTTTCTTTTTACAGAATTGGCAAGGGAACTGAATTTTTCAGTGGATGAAATCAATCAAATACGTGTGGAAAATCCCAATTCCTTAATTTCTCAAAGCTTCATGTTATTAAAAAAATGGGTTACCAGAGACGGGAAAAATGCTACAAGTATGCTTAAGTTATATTATTTTAACTTTCAAAGCTGCATATACCAAATACTTTAGATACACCTACTCCTAGGTTCATACAAATGTTCTAAATTTCCTGTGCTTTTAAATACAATATAGGAAATTAAATGCAGAGTGATGATGAAGTAACAGTGAGCTTTTGAAGTTATACTTGTTTAATTGAGTACTAACATTCTAGAGGTCTGCTTTTAAGAAGCTTTTTTGGAGGGAGTATTTTTCATTTTGTCTGCCGTTCTGTCTGACCGTCAAAAATGGCAGCCGGGCGTGGTGGTGCACGCCTGTAATCCCAGCACTCGGGAGGCTGAGGCAGGAGGATCGTCACAAGTTCGAGACCAGCCTGAGCTA
Organism: Chinchilla lanigera; assembly: GCF_000276665.1. Lineage (NCBI taxonomy): Eukaryota > Metazoa > Chordata > Mammalia > Rodentia > Chinchillidae > Chinchilla > Chinchilla lanigera. The sequence continues at coordinate 13,551,643 of NW_004955425.1, read as the reverse complement.
CAAAGTGAGAAGGCCAGCCTGAACTGCATAGTGAGACCCTGCCTCAAAAAGACAAGAAAAAAAAAAGGAAAAATAATTCCAGTTGTTACATCATGGGATGGTCATCAGAAACACTGCTGTAGCCAGAAGCAGAACTGCACAAAAGAGGATAGGACCAAGCTAGGGATGAAGTAGTAGAATTCAGCTGACTCTGTGGCTGCAGAGAATTCTTTGATATCCTTGGGTGGGGATTGGTGGAGTGGGTGGTGCTACACTTTGGCAAGTGCTGAACCCCTGGCACTGGTCTGAGTTATTGTGGGTTTGCCTGGGTCAGCCTGACCTTAGTAACTCATGAGAATGCATCATAGAAGGATGACCTATTTTGACATTCTGAAAAAGAGCAGGAACTTTTTTGAAGTTACATTATACCCCCTTAGGAAAGGAGTCCACTATTTCAGGGCCTGTCTGCTCTGCTAGGGTGCAGTGAGTGCTGTCTGCTGTCGCCATCACACACAGCTTTGCCAAGTGTTTAAGACCCTACCCTCTCCGCAGCAGCAGGCATTCAGAGCTGGGTTAAAGAGGAGCTGTGAAATGCCAGCAGGGCCGCACAAGTCATGTCTGCGTGTGGATATCGCGCTGACAAGAAGAAAAGCATTTCATTTGGGTTCAACCTTTTTTCTCTCCTTTTCAGCTGATGCCTTAACTTCGGTCTTGACAAAAATTAATCGGATAGATATAGTGACTCTGCTAGAAGGACCAATATTTGATTATGGGAATATTTCAGGCACCAGGAGTTTTGCAGATGAAAACAACGTTTTCCATGACCCTGCTGATGGTAACTGAATTTAGCGTTCATATTTATTTAATCATTTGATAGCATTGGAAAGTGCAGTTGGACAAGGTTGTCACTTAAGATAACTAAATTGTGATTTGCTAGACTTATTTCCTCATTTTCACAGCATTTTGTCTGCCAGAGTCTGCGAATAAGCACTCTGACATCAAAGCAAGCCTGGTAAATGCCTCTGTAATATACAATGCAAGTAGTGAGAGATGAAAGCATTAATTATTGGGAAGAATTGGCATTTCTGACATTTTACGTGACCAAATGGAAGTTGAATACCTGGAAAATGCATTGTTTTTATCATTTTCAATTTTTATATTTACCCAAAAAACTAGTGATCTTTCATTTAGATGTATATGAAACCAAACGGTGAGCCCAGTTCTACCAAATAATCAAAGTAGTGAGTCAGATTAAAGTAAAAAATAGACAAGTCCTTAAGGTAAAATGCTGAATGACTGTGCTGGGACCAAGTATTTAAGGATGCGCTGGAAAAGTCCAATTTGTTTTAGTTATTAAACATTCGTTAAAACACTTTGACAAAGTGTTTTAGTTATTAAACATCTTTGTAAATCCATATGCTGCCATTTATTCTTTGGGAGATGCCTACCTCATCTATTGTAAATAAAGGGCAGCATACTTTTGAGTACAATGAGCATAAATATCACTAATAGCATAATTCATTCACATTAGCTGAATTTGGGGCTGGGGATTTAGCTCAGCGGCAAAAGCGCCTGCCTGGCATGCGCAAGGTCGTGAGTTCGGTTCCCGGTACCGGAGAAAAACCAAAAAATAAAAAATAAAAAATAACATTAGCTGAATTTATATAATGTTGTCATCTTCCCTGATGTAAACTGGGGCTTTTTCATCAAAGTATTAAGAAAAGCATAATAAACACCTTACTCTCTTTTGCAAGATAGCCCTGTCTTACCTCCACACATGAGGATTTATTCCTACAGTGAACTTTGAGTAGAAACTATTGATGGTGAAAGCAGAGAGAGAAGCCAGGGATATTTTCTACTACTCCAGGTTTTAAAAAACAGTGATTTTTTTTTTTTTTTCCTTTTAAGACAAGGTCTTGCCACTTAGTTCAGTTGAGGCTAGCCTTGAACCCCCTATGTAGTTCAGACTGGCCTCAAACTTATGATATTCTGGCCTCAGCCTCATGAAGGCTAGGATTACAGGCATCCACCACCTGCCTGGATTGATTTTTTCTTTTCCTTTTTTAAACTGGCAAACTTGCCAGGTGTGGTGGTGCATGCCTGTAATCACCGCACTCTAGAGGCTGAGGGACGAAGATCCTTGCAAGTTCGAGACCAGCCTGGGCTACAAAGTGAGCTCAAGGCCAGCCTGAACTGCATAGTGAGAGACCCTGTCTCAAAAAGACAAAAAATAAAATAAAATAAAATAAAATATAAACTGGCAAAGTTACAATAACAGGAATCATTAATTTCTAATTATTCTGCAAATGTTGTGTAAGAAAAGATCTGGAATTGTTAGAAAATTTTTGTTTACTAAGTCAAAGTCAATGGGAAATTTTAAGTATATACACAATAAGTAATAAACATGGATTTTTTTTCTAAAGCTTAGAAATACAATAGAACCTTGGAGGAAAAGCTGTCTTCAAGGTTATGCCTTATATATGAGGCCATATATTGGTAATCAAACTCTTTTTGTACTACATAAATAGATATAATATATAGCAAACTATATTATTGACAAGGTAGAGCTTATATAATTCTTCTAATATTCTTTATTGAGGGCAAAAACTATGAAAAGTAGCTATAGTTAAAAAGGTCACTAAACGAAAGCAGCTTTCTTGGAAGCTTCATTCAACGTTTTAAAATCATATCATTAAAGTAAGTTCATGTAGGCTTTTTGCTGCTATATCTTAGTATTTTATATTTCTTGTTCTAAAACTACTTAGGTAAATTTAGGAGTTTCACTTATACACATTATAAACCTCAGGTAATCTTAACTAACTTTCCAACAAGATTCTAGTTTACAAGTGTCCATAACTGGACAATGTCCACTTACCTATAGTCATTTGAATTCTAACAGTAGCCAAACTGGTATTTACCTTGGCTTGATGGAAAAATTCGTCTTCAGTGTGTCTAGAGCAATAATTCAGGAAACGTGCATTGTTGCTTTGTAAAAGTGTGTTCCTATCTCTCCTCTTCGTTGAATTTCTACAAAACTTCCTTTCCTCACCACGACCAGACCACTGTTGACTTTTCTCTCTGCTAAGGTAGAAAAATACTTCTGCAGTTCATACACAGCAGTGTTTAAAACAAGGGATTAGCTCGGTCCTTCCCATTTGTGTAGGCCGGTTAATGAACTCCACGTTGCATAGCATTGTCAAGAATATTCAGAGTGCGCTTCGCAAATGATTTCTTCCTATCTCTGTTGTGTGTCATTTCTGCTCCTCATTTGATTTGTGTTTCTAAGTGGATCCCACCACCAGCTTCACCAAGACCTCCGCATATACCACAACCCTTCATCTCTGTCATATTCTGACACCCGGAAACTTTACATGGACTCTGTTCTACTTTGTCTACTTTTAAAATCCTTTTCCTAACATCTTTTCAGATTTTTAGCCAGTGCTACTGCTCTAAAAATATAGTAACATTTCTTTCTGAAGTTTTAAGTTCATATATCTTTCCTGTAAATTTCTTACAAAGCGAGAATTAAAGTTGTGTTGTATTACGCATATGTATTGTTCTTAAAGTAAGTTATAGGTAATTAATTACAAACTTGTTTTCTTGTGGCCTGCTGTATTCGGTCTACCACAGTATGAATATTGCATGCTAAAATTCGAGTGATAATTGGCCATGAAATCAATGTCTTAAATAGGGACAATTCATTTTATATTGAATTAAATTAGCCTGCATATTTAAGTTAACTGTATGAAAAGTACCAAAATTGATAAGCAGTTGGTATCTTCGTTAGCATTTCTATTTTTTTGGAGTTTGCCCTAGGCTTTTTATTTCATTGTACTTCACGTAACTGAACTAAACCAATAAATTTTATCAACATTATTCTGTAATTCATCATGCATTTTCATACCTGATATACTTTTAATCATTCCATGTGTTTTTGTTTGATGTGTTCTAATTCATTCCAGTCAGTCCAAATGTACTGTCTTCCATAGGTTACCCTCCCCTTCAAGTGGAACTGGAGACCCCCACAGGGTTGCACTACACGCCACCCACCCCTTTGCAGCAAGATGATTATTTTAGTGATCTCTCTAGCATAGAGTCTCCCCTTAGGACCCCTAGTAGACTGAGTGATGGGCTAGTGCCTTCCCAGGGAGATGTAGTGCATTCAGCAGATGGACCTCCAGTTGTAACTGCAGAAGACACTTCCTTAGAAGACAGCAAATTGGAAGACTCAGTGCCTTTAACAGAAATGCCTGACGCAGTGGAAGTAGATGAGAGCCAGTTGGAGGATGTGTGTCTGAGTGAGTATCCTCAATATCTCGGAAGTTTGGCTGGGGTCCCAAAGGATGTTAAAGCATCCGAGTCATTGAAACAGACTAGAAAAGTAAGCGTAAATGCTGAGCAGCAGGAGAAAGGAAAATCTGGTCCTGATGAGGAGATGACGGAAGAAAAACTCAAATCTCTATTTGAGGACATTCAACTGGAAGGAGTAGAGTGTAAGGAGATGACAGAAGAAAAAATACAGGCTATTCTTAAATGTGTTCAGCAAGTGGAATTGGAAATGTCTTCAATTGCAGGTTGGCAGAACGAGACGTCAGGTGGAAACGTAGATTCACCCACTCCAGCTCGAAGAATAACTGGTGGGTTGCTAGACCGCCTGGAAGACAGGTATGACTCGGTCTCACAGACAGGAGAAAAGTGAAGCGCTGTTTATTTGTTTGAAATACTTTGTTTTAAGTAGATGCTCTTAAGCACGAGTCTTTCTAAAATTCCCAGTCCAGCTTCTGGATAATACCTGCTTTGAGAGGAGGTTCACTAGGCTAATCTGGAAAGAGAAAATGAATTTAAATTCAAATATAATTTTGAAAACTTGAATTAGAAAGACAAGCCAAAGATTTGGGTTTTTTTTTTAACTTTGGAAGACTATTTTTTTCTAGTTAATTGCTTGTAGTAGTCTTGTCCCCCAAACAGTTGTTTCCACCTACAAACAAATGTGTTGACTGTACAAAATTTTTAAACAATGGGTACAACACCATCATGTTGGAATAGCTACCCTTAAAATCTTGCTGAAAGTGCTGTAGATAAAGCTCAGTGGTGGAGCACATGACAAGCCCTGAGACCAGTCATCAGCACCAAAAAGAAAAAAAATGTTTTTGATGGACTTGTATCTTCTGTGTATATTTTTAATAATATCTTCATGTATAAAATACAGACAAGCTAAAATAAAAATCATCTGTCTTCCTACCATTCTGAGAAAAACATTTTATACCCCTTGCTACTTTTCTGTATATCATTCTTTTAAAAATGCCATGAAAGACATTTGCCAAATAATTTTTTACCAAAATAATTCTCTTAACATGAACCTGGTTCATTTTTATATTAGCACTGCTCTAGAAAGGTAAGTCTATAGTCGCAAAAACCTTGGGTCAGATCCTACCACTGTTGAGTAGTAACTTTGCAAATTTAGAGAAATTTCTAAGCTCTCACAATGTCACTTTAATCATATTTCTACCACCATTTCCCTCAGACAAGAATATAGATCACAGAGGCTGGGGATTTAGCTCAGCGGCAAAAGCGCCTGCCTGGCATGCGCAAGGTCGTGAGTTCGGTTCCCGGTACCAGAGAAAAAACAAACAAACAAAAAAAAGAATATAGATCACAAAAGAAGGCATGTAAACTACCTACCAGAGGACTTGTGCAAGTCATAATCTCTTGGCAAAAGTAGCCATTATTTTCACATACCCACACATCAGACTAAAATGTATTTTAGGTAGGTGGCAACTAGTTAGTGATAAGCTTAAATTGGATGCAAGAGAGCTGATACTATTTCTTAACCATGTGTAATATTTTCATATTTCTGGTACACCTCTTGCTCACAAAAATTCACAAAGAGAGACTCAGAGGGGTACTGGGAATCAAACTCAGGACTTCATGCTTGCCACGCAGGGACTGCGTGTACCACTGAGTGTACCACTGAGCTAAATCTCCGGCCTCAGAAATCCATTTAAAAGAAAGATTTTTTTAATAGTAAGGAAACCACTCCTCACCAACATCTGCTCACCAGGGAGGTCAGCAGAAGTCAGGAGTGGGAGGAGATGAGGTTCAGGTAGAGGTGTTATAATTAGAAAAGTGGGAAAACTGGATTCATAGCTGAAAATATACACAGAACCAAAACTAGAGGCTCTTTGGGATGCCAGAGTTTCATCTCAGCAGTTCACTGTGTTGTTAGGAGATGTTGTATTTGTTGATTTTTACTAGTGACACAAGAGTATTTTGCAATATCCTCCCCTTATAGATTGGGAGGGTTGGAACTATAATATGCCCATGAATGCCTTTCAACATGTAGCACTTAAGTGGCTGTAGAGGTACAATTCTTTTAAAAAAGACTGAACGCTGGCTAGATTGGGGTTTGGGGATGCCTGGAGCCTGTGTATACCTCTTCACACCTCCATCCGTAAGCACCCCTCACATTTTAAATCCTTCCTGCCTTTCTATTTTATGCCTTCAACAGTAAACTTCAGGGTTTCTGTGCCGTGAGTTGCCATTGTAATTTGCCTGTTTTATCTTTTCCAGCCCTGATCAGTGTAGAGATTCTATTACCTCATATCTCAAAGGGGAACCTGGAAAATTTGAAGCAAATGGCAGCCATGCCGAAGTCACTCCAGAAGCAAAGACAAAATCTCACTTTCCAGAATCCCAAAGTGATGTCGGAAAACAGAGTGCTAAGGAAACTCTGAAACCAAAACTGCACGGATCTGGTCGTGCTGAGGAGCCACCATCGCCGCTAGCAGTGTATCAGAAATCTCTGGAAGAAACCAGCAAGTTTGTAATAGAAGAGCCTAAACCCTGTGTGCCTGTCAGTATGAAAAAGATGAGTAGGACTTCTGCTGCTGATGGCAAGCCACGGTTTAACCTTCATGAAGAGGAGGGGTCCAGTGGGTCAGAGCCAAAGGTATGTCATCAGGCTGCCGTTGCACTCTTCCTGAAATGTGCAGTACTGTTTGCGTCCCTCCTTTTGCTTGTACCGGATTCACGATTCTTTACTATGTCTAAATTGTAAGTGGGTGACATTGTAACATTAATGGTGGTGGTAAAGAACATGCTAAGTAAAACACAGCCCATTTAATCTTACCTGCATTCCCAAGGTAGGAAAAAGGAAGCAGCATCTCTGTCGCCATTTTCAGAAGGGTGAAGAACTGCAGATATTTAAGTAACTACCGTAAGGTCCAATATTAAGTTTGTCTGGGATTTAGGTTTTCTAACTCCAAACCTAGTCATCTTTCTCATTAGATGATAATTCTGTCCCTTTCTGGTTTTTCAGCATAATTTAACACACTCACAATGGGGCCATAATTCATATGTCTTACTGCTGGTTGGCTTCAGCCACTGGTGGTACATGCGTGACCATCCCATGGGATGGCTTGTGCCACTGTTGGTACAAGTGGTGCAGTTTTATATGGGACAGTCATGCATGTACCATCAGTAGTTCAAGCTGGTGAGAATGTGATTTTTAAAAAGTATATCGGATCTGACCCATCTAAGATCCTTATTCTATAAGATCTATTATCTGAAAGTATTTTAAAACTTGAAGAGACAAAATCACCAAGTTGAAGATGAGGTTGACAGCTGTCAGAAATTTAAAGTCAGAACTATCATTTTTATATCTACAGATAATTAAGCTTTATTTCTAGTAGTTGAAAAACTTCACTGTGACGAAGCATTTGCTCTTTGTGTTGATATGTTCTTGTGGTATCCTCTAGTACATTTTTAGTTTTAGATATTGAAATATTTCAAGCTGAAATTATGACTCACAGATAGGTAGAGGAAAACAAAAATGAGTTGTATTTTCTAGACTTTTCACTACTCTCAAGTTTTGAGTCTCTCAAGTTTTGAGTCCTTTGTCAGCTATGCCATAGACATAGACTGAGAATTACGTGTCTGTGGGATAATCGCACATGCCTCGTCCTTGAGATATATCTAGTTTACCTGAGACCCATCATAATGCTTAATTTAAAGTTTAGGAAAACATAACTAATTTGACATCCTTTCCTTTTGGCTATTTGCTGGCTTATTAGAAGGCAGAGTAAGAGGAAGTCAAATTGTGATCTGTTTTTTCCGTGGATGTTTGTTTTGAGATTCAGTGAAGGTGGTTATTAAATGAGCTAGAGATTATTTTATGAGGTCAGTAAAGCAAATGACTACCACAGCCAGGAATTGAACATTGTGTTCTTTCTCTGTTTTTCTTTTGAGCATTTTTGTTTGAGTCTCTCTCAGGCCTTTGACTTCCTTCCTGACAAATGTGGTTTTGAATATTGATTTTTGTCTCTTACTTGATTCTTAGTGTATTTAGCAGAACGAATTTGGATAGACTGTTCCCTCTTAAGGCAAGCTCACAAGACATAGGAAATAGTAGCATAGTGATATTTTATCTGTGAAGACTTATTCTGCAAATGTCTATTAATATCAATAAAGAAGTTCTGGAAACAACTACCATGCAATGTAAATAAGCACTGCTGCATGTGTACACTGGCATTGGCGTATGCAGGGTTGAAACAGAAGATCTTAACTCGTGAGTGAAACTCAGCTGAATTCATTAGTAATGGAAAATAAGTACCTTTGGAAAGAACTTTCAAGATGTCTTATAAATGAGTCTCAACCTTTCGTGTTGGTTACCAGTCCTACTAGTATATGATGATCATAATTATGTGGAGTTTAAGCTTCCGGGAAATATGAGTGTGAACTCACAAGAAATCCAGAGATATTCAGGTTGTATCTTTCGTGGTTCTACCATAGTACAGTAATAGCAACCAAGTAGGTCACCTGATGTATGATCTCAGAAAACAGCCCCCTTTTTATCCCCTAAAAAATCAGGTCAAAAGTGCGGGTGCTGCTCTCACACGGATGACTGCCTGCTGTTACAAGGTAAAATTCTGCTATTTTCCACCTCTTTTCATGCAAGAACTCATTTGTAGGAATACCAAGAAAATTCTCTTTGTTCTCTTAAAGTTTCTCCATTTACTACCACTTTGCGGAGAATTCTCCCAAAGCACCCTGATTCTCAGATTGTGCCACTGTCTTCTCTGTTTCTCACCGTAAGGCTGGCTGAGGCTCCAGAGAGATAGGGACTCTGAAACATCAGCCAAATAGCTCCTTTTTCTTTATGTCAGGGGCTGGCCTCGGGATTCTCGATAGGACCCCATCTAATTGACATCTAGGTTTGCTGTTAGTATTGGCATTAACATATATTCTTTGGCTTTGTCAGTGTGCCCAGTGAAAACCTTTCCCCAATTTAAGATTCTATGTATGGATAACTCAGACCCCTCTTTCCCTTTTGCCTCACCCAACCCATTAATAAGGTGTATTTTTCTTTCTTGAGTGGAAATTCCACGTCTGCCCTTTTTGAGTCCTACGGCCTTCCCCTCACAATATATTTCTTAGATCCTTCAGCATCTCCCAAATTTACTGTCCTTTTCTGAAAAAAATTTAAACTATGATAGAGAACTTAGTTTTTAAATTCTTAGTTCTTGCAAAGCTACTGGCTGTTACTTCCTTTTGAAACCATGTTATTCAATAGGATGTTTTGTTCAAATAAAATTTCCTATAAAGTCAAGTTTGTTATTACTCATACATCTTAAAATACTTAAGTTTACCTTTAGTGAGAAGAATGGCCATATTATTTACTCAACTTATTATTTCATCCAGCATATTATTTAACACCTACACTTGCACTTTTTCTCCACTAATTTAACAAATGTTATCATTCATTTTTGTAATGGATGTTAACTGTAATACTCATCTTTTTTTATTTTAAAGAGAATAGTAAAAAAAAAAAAAAGAACAGTAACAAAATACAAACAAAACAAAGACATTAAAAATGATACAGGGTTTCAAACCAAATGATAGGGATTAACAGTGGTTGTTATATTTCTAACACTCACCTTGAGGACTGTGAGATTTGAGATAATTACCAGAATTTGAGATAATTACCCTTACAGTTTAGAAATAAAATCGTTTAGTAAATACTCTTCACCGTGGCTATTAAGAAGTTGTTTTTTTTTCTTTTGAATGACATAGTGTTTGGCACTTGGTTGTTTTTCCTATTTCCTGTCCTTATTGCCTAAAAAGTAATGTTTTGTACATTTGCTGGATTCTTATCTGTACCATATTATTTTCCATGAAGTGTTCTGTTTTCTACTCTTATTTTCGTCTGTAAAAGACCTCAAGCTTCTCATATCTCACATTCTTCTAAACTCTCACTACCAGTTTTCTTTATAAGAATTTCTTGATACAAATATGTGTACCAAATTATGCTGATGTAAATTTCAAAAAGGCTTTGGACAGAGTTATCACATTTGACCAATTTTTCATAAAAATCAGAAATATACCTCTTTTTGTAGATAAAGTGAAATGTGGCCCAACCTATAAGGTTATACCTTTAAGTCAAATGAGTATAAATATAAAACTATTTTTAAAAGAAATATGAATGCTTCTGTAAACTAGTAGCATTTTGTTTCAAGAGCCAAAAATGTTATTTAATTATTTTTAATAAATTATAATCAAGTACCTTGATATTTACCTACATATATAGAGTAGTTTGCTGCTCAAAAATTTTGGGCTGGGATTGTAACTCAGTGGTAGAGCACTTGCCTAGCATGCATGAGTTTCAGAGTTCAATCCCCAGCTCCTGGAGAATAAAAGCTTTCTTCCACTTAATTTCTAAGATTCTCAATAATATATATCGTGATATTCCTTAGTGGAGAAAAAAAACAGCAAATAAATGTAATTCTTTCTTGATTTTTTTTCTCAGAATGTCTTTTATTTTAAAATGTGATGGTAAAATTATACTAAAAATGCATTTATCAGGACTTGAAAGACAGTGAGAATGATTCAAGCTCAGAGGAGGAACGGAGGGTCACCACCCGAGTTATTCGCCGGCGTTTGATTATAAAGGTACCCTGTAGCCAGATGACTGTGGGACATCGCATAATATTAGAAACTCCTTTCATGTGATTTTTTAAAATTCAGCATGCTTGATAACTACATGGCTCTCTTTCTTTGCATATTTGAAAGTTTATAAAAGCAACAACCAAAAGGAAAATCAGGCTGCACGGCAATGAGTATTTCATACAGGCCTGTTTGACATGTGGCAGTTATAATTTTATCTCATAATTCTTGGCATTTGTGTCTTGCTTTTCTTGGAGCAGTGCTATGTGTATGAACAAGAATTCTGTCTGGATGAGAGAGTAGATCACATAAAATTAAATGTTCAACCAAAACCTCAGAGACTAATGAGGTATGAAGTAAAATAAAGAAGAAAAAGAATGGAAGAAGCAAAAGGTTTCCATCTGTCTCAAATTCCTACTGTCTTATCATTCCCATGAAAAAAATCAATTCTACATTATTAATTACTGGTTGAGGATTTTGGGTTATAGTGTGGCATAAGGGTATGTGATATAATGCAAGTCTAGCAAAGCTTCTAAAATAGGTATTTAACTATAGTAACTTGCACAGAAACATTAAGCTACTCTCCTAAGTAGAAGAAGTGCTTTTTGCTAGAAACAAAAAATATAACTCCACCCCATTATAGCAAAAGCGAGAATACTGTGAATCATTACATTTTTCTCTACAAAGGTCTTTGGAGCACTGACCTTATGGAGAGTAGAGTCCACCACGGTGCTCCTTGCAGTCTGCCATTTGTCATCATTCTCTGGTTTTGAAGAAAGCTTCCTTGATGTTAGAATAATTGAGTGCAAAGAACTAGGAGGCTATTTTTCTAACACACTTGAGGCTTCTTGGTTGCCAGTTCTGGAGAGAGAGGAAGAGAAATATCTGTTGAAGACTATTTATCAAGTTTTCCCAGTCCCAGAATATCAAGAGACCTAAGAGAGGGCCTCACTTTGAGACATAAAATTTCTTAATCCTACTGTATTGCACTCTTGATGAAGAGCAGCAGAGAGAAGAGAAGAACTTGTCAAGTCTGCAGTGATAAAGTTTTTGTTAAGACCAGAAACATGGAGAAAATAAGTCCTCATCTAAATTTTGAGCTTTCCCCCCATCAACTGCAAGCACAGTGGGGAACTCTTCATGGGGGGAAAAAAGCATGAACCACTTCTTTGAAAATCCTACACAGGCAAACAGATTCATTTCTGTCTAGCACATTTGCAAGTGTTCAATCTGCTGTCTATAAAATCCTCATAATCAGTCACCTACCATATGTCCTCTGGGGTGGGCTGGGGAGTACTTGATTCAGTTTTTCTATAGGTACAGGTGGAGGTATAGCCATACCTTTGCTCACATTTGCTAATCTCATGAGTCTCTTCAAGAAATGATATTTTAAAGTGAAAAGTCTAGAAAAACCAGAGAAGACATGCTGTTTTCTAACTTGCTTTTTATGCTTTATGTATGACTTACTCATTGCCACCTCATTTGCTTGTAACCGCTACCCCTAACTGTACAGACTTTCCCGTAAAAGAGAGGAAAACAGTCACGAAGGAGAAGGAACTAGAACACCTCAAAAGCGGGGAGTAAAAGCAGCTTTCTCTAACCTTGAAAACCAAGCAGCAGCAACATCAAGCCCCTGCCCCCCACCCATGAGGATTCTTTCTTTTGGTTTCTTAGCACTCTAGAAATGAATCTGCAAACTGGCTCATAAATGATCTTATTAGAATGAGAACCTTGAATAATGGATAGCACATCAGTGTATTAAGGGTCTAAGTTTAAAATACCAACATGTACTATGGTGCTATGGGCTTCACAAAACAGCGGTATCTATTTTTCTCCCAAATACATACTATTGAAGTTGGTGTAATTTTAGAGAGACTTAATGAATGGAATCATCAGAGAAAGAGTTTTGTATCTGGCTAAAGAATAATTATAATTATCTTTGGAAGTTATAGGTATAACAAAGCAAGTTTAAGCTGCACATATATAGAATCCTTTCTGGTTAATATTTTCCCATTGAGATTTTTGGAGCAGCTAAGAGAATCACACTTCTGTAGCTTTTCTCTTTATTCCATATGTTGCTATCTTCCTAAAGTAAAAAGAGCTCAAGCACTATGGTAATAATACAATAAATGTGACACGGGAATCACCTCTTTCTGAAACATCAAATGGCAATGTTAGGCCCTAGAGGGACCATCTAGACTCCAATGATTTGCTTTCCTAGTTGACAGAACTAGATGAATTAATTTGTTCAAAATCACACGGTTGGGCCAGGTGTTGGTGGTATAGTGGTGAGCACAGCTGCCTTCCAAAATCGCACAGTTGGGCAAGAACGGTTCTGGAATCAGAATCAATCTAATGAAGTACTTTTCCCTCCGTGCTGTATTTCTCGTCCAGAACAAATAGAAAGGAGCCTTTTTGACTAGCCCAAGCCAAACATTTGGCCACTCCAACCTTTCCACTGGCGTAGATGATGGTGGCATTAGGCTGCCATTGCTAGGAACGATTTCATGGGGCTGGAATGCTGGGAATCTGACCTATTTCACGGGTGCTGGTCTACCCCAAGCCGAGTCAGCAGAGTTGCCCTGTCTGTCATGTTAATCCCTCTCTTTTGGGGTTGTCCATCCCTTCCAGAGCTAGCTTTGTCTGGGAAGTGTCTCCCAAAGAAAACAGTAGTTATGGTCAGAATTCCACTGGCATAAGTCTTAGCAATTTGTACAATAAATGGAACTAAAGTATAATTTTATGATTTTTATCTCTATTTTTATAAGTGAACCCATTCATTTTAATGCAGTTGTGATTCTTTTTATACTTAATAGTTTCCAATCATTATGGAAGTTAAATTCTTCCATTCATTGTGGGACTTTTGAAGTTTATCAGCATAATCATTTATTTCTATGTAATTTGATAATATCACAGTAATTTGAAATGTTTAGAGGAAGTTTAAACTAGTAAGCAGTCCTTTAAGCTTGTTTACTTTGCTTAGCAAATTTATTGAATGCCAAAATAAAAACTTTAAACCAACTCACAAACTATTGTGAAGTTTGGTAAGTTCTGAACGGTTGATTGTTAAAATATAGCACCACTGCATTTTTATTTCAATATTTCACATATTTTAATTAGAGAGTAGATATATGTTTTCCTCATATTAAGCAGTTCAAAAGTTCTACCTAACCATTCCATTTCCCGGAAGTAACCATTATTTACAAACTTTATGTTTATATACATGTATATGTGTATACACACGCACACACACACACACACACACACACACACACACACACTCCTTCATGTAACAGGGTTTGTTAGACTATGACAATGGGTTATACGTAATACTGGAAAATTTGCTTTTTTTTTTTTTTGGTGCCAGAAATGGAATTCAGGACCTTGCACTTGCCAGGCCAGGCACTGTGCCACTGAGCTATAACCCCAGTCCAAAATTTTCTTTTTGCAAAATACATCTATCCTAGGTTTGGAATATTCAAGTTTTATTGTGTACATCAAAGCAAATTGGTATATTTCATACTAATATTTATTTTAAAAAAAAACTCTAGGAAAGAGAAGTTAAAATTATGACTTGCAGTACTCCTTCTAGGGATGTAAAAGTAAATACAAGTAGCCTTTGTTAACATAGCCACCACAGATGAAAATGTAAAAATATGTATGTTGAAATTGCCCTTTGAAGTAAGTGGCAGCATTTGTCTAAAATATTGTTATCAACCAAACCAAGGAGGAAATGTTGTTTACTTAAAAGTTTATACTGCCTTCAACAACATTAGACACATTAGGACTCTTATTAAGGCAAGTCCTCAGAGATCTCTCCTTGGTAACACTTGTTCTCTAGTGTATTTGACAGAATTAAAGATGCATGTTTTTTAAAAACTTATTTCATTACTTCTTTCTGTCTTTTCTATCTAATCCAATTCCCCAGTGTAGTTTCTACATAGCAATTTTTGCCACAGTGAAGTAATGATTGACTATATTTTGTAGACTTTAAGGTAAAGAGATGTACCTTTACCTGTAAATTATTCTTAAACCATATAAAGTTTCATGTAAAACAATGAAAATGTTTACATACTGGAATAGTTCTCAACTAATATGACTTGTTATTTATAAGTAGGACTTTGCTTTTTCTAAGACTCTTAATCAAAATACTGGTATGTATTCACTCTGCTTATAAATATACCTACTTAACATTCCTTTCAGAGACTGTCCAAACCATTTAAAAATTAATTAGCATCTTTCCTACAAAAGGATTCATTCATAACACATTCAACAGGATTCTATTTTGCTGGATTCTCCTGAGACCCTCTAGTTGCATACCACTCAAAGAGCTGAATGTTTGTAAGAATTAGCTCAAAAATATTTTATTCATTCATGTTTAAACTCGTGAAATTTTTTTATGACATTTTATTGCTGCTTTTGCTGTCTTTAGGTCTTTATTTTCTAAAAAAAAAATTAAACTTTTAAAAATTGTTCTCCTCCAAATATATGAAATCAATCCTAGGAAACATAAACAACAGTCCCGTAAAGCACTGGATTTTAGTGCATTCAGACGAGTGCGTTAATTGAAACTCAAATTAAGGATGACCGAGGCAGGAGAGGCAGGAAACATTTTCTCAAATGAGCCTCCTATCCTGCCTAAGGTCATGACCTGTGTGCCCAGACTCAACAAATACAAAGTCAATCTATTCAGAAATTTTAAAAAAGTAAATAAGAACGGGAACAGAATTTTGTTAGCAAAACAAGTTAATTTTTATTCTGTGTTCAGTTGTTTTAAACCCGGACTCGCCTTCTGCGGGTTGGCACACGCGTAGCTTTCTCGCATTGCCAAGCTCTGACAGTGAGCAGAGCTGCTGTCCTCCTCCTGCCACGTACGCTGCAGAGAGGAGCCGTGGCTATTGTTGTGGTCTCTCTTTCCCAGAAAAATCACGACTGTACACTGCGCTGCAGCATTACCCACTTCACCTTTTCAACAAGTTTGACCAACAGGTCACTGGGCCCCTCAAGTACAAGTCCACATTTAAGATATTTTTCCTCGTTCCCCAAACAGCAAGCAGCACAAATCTACAGTGGAACATTAGTGAAGAAGGTGATGGTATAGTAGAGTCCTGCTTTTGCTCTCTGAAGGATTTGTCATCTTAAACAATCCTAAAGCAAATGAAGAGATGCTAAGGAGTCATCTCAATTCACCAAACTCCTTATGAGCAGGAAAATATGAGCCCACCCTGATAACTAAGAATTTATTCCACTTTTTTTTAACTTACTAACTTTTGACAGTGTCCACTTGTAAATCAAAGAACAGTTACTAACTAAAAGATATAATCTTAAATTCCTTTGGTATTGCTTTTGTCTGTCCCACTGCCACTTTGGCCTATGGCAGTGGAGATAGTTATCACCTAAGACCCTTTCACTTCATGATAGTACTCTTAAAATGTTCTTCATGAGGTAGTTATTCTCATTTAAGTCCTACCAAAAGCTGGGGCAAAAACAAAAGTAAGATTGCTTTATACCCTGGAGTTTTTCATAGTCTTTCCAAAAAATGTTTACCCTCAGTAAGTGAATTTTTAAACAAAGATGATAAACACTATACTCCCACTGAGGTAGTAGTGTGTCAAATCAGATTACAAAAATTTAATCCATAAGATCCCCAGAAGTGTAACTAAGGAACAAACCCTGTTCTCAGAGTCAGATGATCTGATCAGAGCTCTAATCATTGGCTAAAATATTTATTTCCGACACATGGAGCCGTTTGGTTTACCTGTGAAATTTGTTGCTGACTACCATTCTTACACCTGCTTGCAGTTTAGTGCTTGAAGACTATTGGCTGCTAAATAACCATCAGTGAAGTCAGCCTTTTGCTCTCACCCTGGAGGAGCAAGTAGAACTCACTGCTGCTTTTTCTAGAATTCCGAAGCATGTGTGTGGTGTTTGGAGTGGTGTGGTGATATCTCCGTGTAGTACACTGCTAACCTCTATGCCACACCCTCTAGGGAGAGGAAGCAAAAAACATTCCTGGTGAATCTGTCACAGAAGAACAATTTACTGATGAAGAAGGGAACCTCATCACCAGAAAAGTAATCATCATTGAGATTTCATGCTTCCCTTGGAATTGAAATTTCTTACCTTAAAAGCGTTACTGTTTTTGTGCTGTAGCGTCACCAATTGAAACAGAAAAATCTCTACTTGTCATTATTGCTTCCTACAGATCACTCGGAAAGTAGTAAGACGAATTATCCCACAGGAGAGGAAACGGGATGAAGTGGTAATGGCGAGGGATTGCCAACGAGAAAGTAGAGGATAAAAGCTTTGTATACTCCCTAAAAGCACTGCTAACGGGCTGACATCTGCAGTGTGGCAGCTTGACGCATTTGCTGCTTTTGACTTTTGCATTTGATCGGCGTGAAAAAAAAAAAGACTTTTCTTCCTAACATTTCTTAATGATACTGTATATAGTTTTCACTGTCTTCAGCGTTTTCACAGGGATAAATTCATTTATGGGGACAGACTGTGCCAGTTTGAGAGAGAAAGAAGATAAAAGTTTCACTACTAGGGCTTGGCCATTGGTCAAGTCTGCTTAGGACACAAATAAAGGGCAATCCAAAGGACAAGATTTGAGTAGTAGCGGGGCAGAAACCTCAGTTCACTGTGTTTGCGTCAGATCTATACATTTGCCCTTTCTGTCATATTCTCTAGGGAAATGTGCGGTCCATCTTCCCCTGACAAGGCCCTCCTCATTGGGTTTCCCCACCCCCATGGGGCCAGTTGCAGAACCAAAGTCCTCACACTAAACAGTGTAATTCATTCCAACAAATCCTCACCTGTCAAGAAAACATCTAGTTACTTTTCCGTTCTGTTTCCCAGATCTTTACCCTCTCCTGTTTAAAAATAGAAACTTCAGTAGACTTCTTTCTGAGGAAAAGAGTGAACTGACAGTTCCTTGGGACTAGGTCAGAAAATTAGAAAGGCTACTTGTGTTTTCTTATAGTTAGTAAAGTAAAAACTGAGTATTGCACAGCAGTCTTACTGTCAGAGAACTGTGCTCCTAGTGCTCAGCGAAGAGATCTTTTTGGAAAATGGATACCTCTATGTTGTAGGAAGAAGAGCATAGCACGGGTGATTCCATAAAATTCAGAAGAATGAGAACAGTCCCTCGGATAACAGTATGTCCAGGGTATTTAGTTCTTAAGTAGTGCTTTACGGAAAAAAAAAAAAAACTTGTTTCATTATGACAGATCTCTTAAAATTCTGCTGGCTTAAAATATTGTAGTGTTTATTAATTTTTTTAAAATTGGGATTTGAGTGCCTTGTGAAGTTTGGTGATGATTTCTTCTAGCTAACTACAAGAAATGGATAGCCTGCTTTTTTGTATTAAGCCACTAACCTACTGAATTACTGTGAAGTGCAGGTATGTTGTGTTCATTCTGACAGCGCTCTCTTGTTTGCCGTGGTGGTGCTAGGCCATAGTTAAGCCAAATAGACTGCGTGTATTTTGAGATGTGAAATGACAAAAGTACATTAAATGGTTCCACTTATCCTAATCCAGCTCCAGGGACCAGAATGGGACCTACTTCAAAAGTCTTCCACCATGAAGTCTTAATGTGCGTATTCCTTTTAAAGCAGGGAGAAGGTTACAAGGTGAAGACGAAGAAGGAAATCCGGCATGTGGAAAAGAAGAGCCACTCATAACAGAACGGTCAGTCAAGGTGTCAAGTGTGCTCATGTCAACCACAGTGAGGCTTAAGTTCCTGTGAAACCTCCCAATAAGTGATTCAGATCATCCCTGTCCTCTTTTTCACTAAATCCCACCTTAGAAAATGTGAAGTTGTTTATGTTCTTTTTATAGATGCATGTATATGGCATGTGCATATAAGTGTGTGTGCATATATATATTCTACCTATATCATGTGATCAAAAATAGGGTGAATATGTATTTTTGAATCATAGTAATAGACACGTTTTGTCATTGATCTTCCCCATAAGACTCCTCCTCACTTTGAACACATTTACTCCACTGTTCTTCACCACTTTCTGAGGCAGTTCTGGAATTCTTCTTTCGTAAGTGCCTGTGGTTGCACCGTCAGAGCTGCTTCTTGATGTCCAGAACCAACTCAAAACATGTACCTTTCATTTTGACTTTGGGGAAGAGCCCGGAAGTGCACAGTGCCGGGTCAGGTGAATAAGGTGGACGAGGACACACCAGCATGGTTTTCAGAACCCTGTTTTTCTGTGGTGTGGCACTTGGCAGTGGCATTTACCATAGTTTTGATCACGTCTTATACCTGAAAAAAGACTTCTAGAACTGTGTCAGAAAGTGGAAGAACAGTGGGATAAGTGTGTTTGAAGTGAGGTGAAGTTAGATTAATGGCCAAGTGTCTTTATGTAATAAGTTTTTAAAATTTAAGCACTGACTATATATTTTGATCACCATATCTATTATATATAATATATATAATTTAAAAATACACACACTAAAACTTGACTCTAGTTCACGGTCCATAAACTTTCTTCTTGCAAAGCAGGCAGGAATTTAAGTGTAAATGTTTGCAAAAGCAAATGTAAAGAGTAATGTTTTGAATCTTCTCTGAGAGAGCTTACTGTGAAATGCAGCAGCCACATACAACCCAACAGGGAGACTATTCGGCAACAAGTTGATTCTTCCAAATGTACCGAGAACTGTATTGATCCAGCCTTTTCACCATTTTAGCAGACTAGCACCTGAGGATATATTTTCCTTTGAAATATAATGGTCGCCAATCTAAATTAAATGAGTAAAACCCTGTATACTACTACATTTGTAGAAATCAAAGTAAAAGAATAAGAGGGTAATGGTCTGCTGTTCATTTTCATAAGTTAAATGTTTACCACATGAGATTTGTTTAAATTTGTCTGAACTTTTCTTTACAGATCACATTATTTTCTTTTGTCTTTTTTTTCTAAAGTTTACATTGTCCTATCACTACATAGCAATAATTAGAGAGGCTGTTTAGGGAGTGCATATAACATATATCATTTCCCCAGTGCCATTCACCTACATCCTCCGCATTCCGTGGTTAAAATAACAAAAAGTGAACAGATCCTAGTTTCTACCCTCCTCTGTCTGCTATTCTCTACCTACTGAGGATCCTGGTACTATATTTGGAAAGCTAAGATAAGGAACGGAGAAATAATGTAACTGAGAAATAATCCCCCTAATTTGTATGAGGTAACCAAAGCCCAGATATCTTATCATTTGTTTATTCACTCTAATTTATTTTACTTCCTCTTGGTGAGGCTTTCTACATAAGCACTGAGAAATCCGTGGCAAAGAGCGCTGATGTGGTATTTGCTCTCACTAAATTTACATTTTGGAGACCGTTGCATTCCTGGCACTAGGACAAATTACCCGTCACCCACAGCTTAAAGGAGAAGGTTTATTTTGGGTAACGGTGTAAGCTTATGGCCAGTGAGCTCCAAGGCAGCAATGGCAGGGTGGAGAGAAGCAGCCAGGAAGCAAGCACAGAGAGAAGGGAGGAGGTGAGGACAAGAGTACACCCTTCCAAGACACGCCCCCAGGGGGACCCTTTGAGATCTGAGCTGTAACAGTGACTTAAGGATAACCAAGTATGACTAATCAATTACACAATTATTTAATGACACTGGGAACTGCAGATACTCTGGAAATAGTATTTCCATAGTTCTGCAAGTGTTTTATGTATCCCCTTTAATTCTCATAGTGCCTCTCCTGGATACAGAGCATGATTATCCCCACTTAACCGATAAGAGACAGGCCTGCCATGGTTAAGTAGATTGCCCAAATTCGTAAGTAAAAAGTGGCAGGAAGAAGATCCAGACCCTAACAAACTGCCTGCGGAGGCCACCTTCTCAGTAATATATTTACTGGAGATTTCACCCAGGTCTAAGGGGACAGAGGAGGTTCATGTGAAGTGTGGCTGAGTGTTACTGGGAGTCAATCACTTCTATAAGGATTCTAGTCTTCTCCATAAAAGAAGTTTGAAAATAAAAACTGAAGGTTTTTAAGGCAAGGGTGGGATGTGACCCAATTTGTGTTCTCCATCACTTACTCTAGATGTAGGGTAGAGAATGAATTGCAGGGGCCAACAGGGATGAGCGGAAGACCTGGTAAAGAGACCACACAGATGCTAGCCTCAGCAGTAAGGATGGCTCAATCGAGTGCTGTCGGCATGACTGGATTTCTATTGGAGATGAGTGAAAGGCAAAATTAAGGGATATCATCAATGGAGAAATATCTAGAATGAACTCACTATATATATATATTTCTTAAACTACTAAGCATGCTGTCTTAAATTAGTTTATCAACTCTTGAGTGATAAATGAAGTCAAAGTAGAAGAGAGTTCTGTCGCTTTAGTATGCCCATAAAAGTGTAGCAACTTGTTCATTCATATACTGCTCAGATTCCAAGGGGAAATGAATCAGAAAGGCCATCTACCATAGGTGAGTCATTTTTCCAAAGCGATAATATATTTTATATCTGTGAAGACAGAAAAAATATGACAATGCTATCCTCCCAGGATCCTGTAGAATCTTATTACTATTCACTAAATATACAAGAGGCTTTAAAATTATAATTACCCTGTACAGAAGTCAGGCTCATTTGCTACACCAAAGGAGAGATAAAGTTAAGCAGATTAACTCATATGAACGTGAACATAACTTCAGCATAATGTGAACTCCTTGTGTCAAGCGAACGGTAGCTCTGTGTTGCAAGGCAGTGCTCACCTTCCATGAGGAACCTTACGAAATGAATCCTGGAATATTCCCCCAAATTTGAGGACATTGACTACATGATCTGGAAAAATCATTTAGTGAATACATTGAGTCTTTGTAGTTTTGCTGGTTGCCTTTTTAACATAACAAAACAGTTAAGATGCTAGAATGCTGTCACATGTCACCACTTCTTGACACTGATATCGAAATTTTTATTTCCCATTTTGGAGCCAGTTGACTTTTGAGCAGTCTGTACCCTGCACCTGCTTTTGTTTAATATATAGTCACAGCCAACCTGTTTGGATGAGGAAACACCATGAGTTTAAGGATTTGTCTATAGCATATACTGGTTTAGTTTATGTAGTACTTCTACATTGCTCTCTTATTTAATCCATTTACAAAAAAGGTGGAGGTAGGTTAGTCCAGCTTTACTTGCAGCTTTTTACAGATGAAGGTACTAAAGCTCAGCGCTGACGTGATTGTTGTCACCCAACTTACAACATAGAGCTAGAATCTGAACACAAGATTACTGATACTCAGCCTAGAGCCCTTCCTCTTACATTAAGCAATCTAAGATCTTTCATGCACTATAATCATCTATAAAATGACTGTTGTATGTCAGGCACCACATAAAATCACTACATACGTTATCTCATATAATTACCAGAAAATGTTATATGGGCTTTTTTTCTGAGAGAGGTAACTGGGTTTTAGAAGAGCTAAATGATGTACCCAGGATCCTTCCACTGGGGAACAAAAGCAAAAGAATGGAATTTGGATTCACCTTGAAGTAAGTTTGTAACTAGTACACATCTTATTAAATAGTATTTGGTAATTGTTAGAGATTCAAACTCAAATTTTAAACCAAAAACATGTATATAGGTAACCTGTAAACACTTGTGATGGTGGTGGTAGTAGTGGCATGTGTGTGTGTGTGTGTGTGTGCACGCATGCACACTTTTTAAAATAAAGCAAGATGTCATTTTTAAGGTAGCCATAATCTTCAGATTTGGTGCCACCAAAGGGCTGATTTTTAAGGTCACAGCAAGGGAACAGCTTTAGATCAAAGTCACGACAAAGACTAACATCAACCAGTAACTGTATTGCAAACCTCCTTGAGAAAGTGCTCTTCCTCTCGCTGACGGCCCTATAGAAACAGAAGAGCCTTGGCTTGCCAGGGCGGCACTTTACCTGATGCCAGAAAGCTGACCAATTTCATTCATTCCCACCAAGGATATTTTACTATCTGCCTGGCTCAGAGTAGAGGGGCCAGACACACGGTGATGAATAAAACCACCATGCATTTTCTGAATTTCCCAGTCTAAAACTGCAAGAGAGATGGAGCAAATATTGTTCAAATGCCCAAAAATATCCAGTAGCCAATGAAAGAAATGTGGACACATCTGGACTTGATCTAAGGAAGATCTCTCTATAGTAAAAAGGTGGCACTAACAGAAGAGGCCTGCAGAGGGTAGAGCGTATGCAAGGACCTTGAGCTGTAGGGACCTACCATCCTCGAGGAAATGAGAGATCAGTGTACCAGAGTCTGAGGAGATAGGAGCGAGTGGGGCAGACCCAAGATGAAATGAGACGTGTGCTATCATTTGGAACCCCATAGCTGGGGAAAAAGGATTAGATTTCATTCCAGGCAGGAGAATGGCCAGGAGAATGCAGATCTGGTGAACATTTTAGAAGTGTAACAGTTGGATTAATTCAGTATGGGGAGTGAGGAAAGAGAGTAATGATCAGGGTTGCTGGCGTATAGGTAATCATGGACACAGATACAGAACCCAAGACCACAAAAACAAACTGAGGGTTGAGCTGCCGAGCTATGCAATGTAGATGCTAAGTGCAGTGCCCTCCATATTTGTCATGATTTCAGACAGAAGTCTCTGTGCTGGAGATCTTTCTGTGGCCATCTTTGATACAGCAGTGAAAAGTGACGTGGCCTGAGTAGATCAAATTGCCAGGCAGTCTACTAGCTGCTTGAGCTTGGCCAAGTTACTAACCTTCTGTGTCTTAACTTCCTCGCCTCTATTATCATCTCAAGAGACCGGAGTTAGGAGTTGGTATTAAGCTGAAATGAACAATAGTGCTATATCTCCGTATAGGAATAATAGTAACATATCTCAAAGTTAATTTGTGGAATTAAGTGTATTAATATATGTAACTTGCTTAATAGTGGCTCCCAGGCCCATAGTAATTATTCAGTAAGAGTGAGCTATCATTACTAGCATTGAGCAAGAAAAGAACCAAGAATAGAATCACGCAGAGCCTGGCTTTCAGAGGCTGGTGGATGACAACAGCAGCAACTAGCAGTGTCAGCCTGCAGCAGTTCAGAAGTCAGGATGGCGGTGACACCGACATCCTCCTAAGGGATGGCATCTTACTTTGAGTTACTCGTGCAGGTTTCTCATGATAACCCCAGGAAACTAGCAAAGCAGGTGCTCTCCTCCCTTTTACTAAGGAATGAATAAGACCAATAGATGGCAGAATTTCTGAGGCTGCAGGAAATGACAGATTTGGGTCTTAAAATTCATTTTCTGATTCTGCCTTGAGGAAGTTAGAGCCATGGCCTGAGTTGCTTTGTTCCAGATTCAGGACCCTACCTTCCAGGATATGTTCCCACATTTCATTTGGAGTAGATCTTTCTGCATTGTGTTTTTCTTGTTTATTTTTCTCAGCCTTTATCCAAATGCCTCAATACACAAAAGCCTTAGATTCAAGTTAAGACCAAGGGCTGAGAGTCAGGTGGCTTGAGTTCTAATTCTGACTCCACCATACACTGTGTATCCCGGGGCTTGTTTACTTCTGTAGTTGTTTCTTATCTAATGGAGGAAATAATCAGACCTCATTATTATGAGTAAATGAATAATTCCACTTTAAGACTGTGTCCAACATACAATAAGCATTTAATACAAATAAATTATGTTTTTCTTTCATTGTCAAAATATTAGTCACTTTTTTCTGGTATTTTTTTTCCCCTACTGACTTTTAACTTTGACTTTTTTTTTTACATCAGTGGTCACTAGAAAAGAACAAGCTAAAAATTTACCCGTTTTAGTGATGAATAAATCTATCTGAATTGGTATTATTTTTAAAAGGAAATTGTAGTTGATTATAATTACATATAGTAACTAGTTTCTCATATAGTAAGAAGTTCCTAGTTGCATGACTCCTAAAACTAGAGAGAGGTAAAAGGAAGGAAAAAGGGAGATGGGGAGAAGGGAGAGAAAGAAAAACTAAAGCAAACAGTTCTCACTGTCCTCAGTGGACTGGGGGAGATGTGTCGGAAGAGTTTTCCTCCTTCCGTGACATAACTGCATCTCACAGAGGAACGTGAGCTGCAGGGGTGGTGTCACAGTAGGAAAAGTAAAATCTGCACTTTGAAGGAGACAACACTGCAGACAAACACTACGCAAAGAGTTAGATGCGTAGTGATTGGGGAAATATAAGTGGATACAAACTCATGAGCAGAGGGAAGGAAGCAGGAAACCAATGTATGGTCATTAAGGGGCATGTGGTCTAGAGCCTCAGAGTACAACCTGTCAGTCAGCAGTGTTAGCCTTGCTGGAGAGACTTAGCACCACACTGTCCAAGCTTATCCCAGACTACTGAATAGAAATCCACATGTGAAGATTGTCCTAGGTGATGTCTATGCATGGTAAACCCTGACGGGCATTCCTCCAGGACACGTCATTGACTCGCAAGTTTAGTGGAATGCTCTAAAGAGTTTTAAAATGTTATATGGAGTCCCATCCCAGGAAATTCTAGATAGTTCCTTTGGGCTATGGGCTGGATATTGGGACTTCTTAAATTTTCCTAGATAATTCTGTTGTGCAACCAAGTTAGAAGACCACTAGAAATTGTGAAACAAAGCTTTTCAGCTGAGGATACTAGGAACTAATCAAAAACTGTATGGGGCTGGACGATTTTTAGTGAAGGCATTAGGAGCTAAGAACCATGCATATACCTCAGTGGGTCTGTAAGGAATGTTTAGTTCTGCACCTAGACATATACCTCACTTGAAGCTGTGATCTATAAGGTACATTATTCATCTGAGAAATATCAAATGACAATTTGTTTCCTTGCTGCTTTTCTGTATTTAAAGAGTCCCTTTAAAATATTTTAATTACCATGAAGTAATAGGAATGATTAGTTCTGAGTCTCTCCTACCTATGAAAGACAGATCTCCTAGATTTGAAAGACATAACTCAAAGATTCCTAAATGCAAGTATATCTACCTCATATCCATTATTTCAACCGAGAAAGGGGAGAGGACTCCAAATCCCCGTCCTGAGGCACCATCTTGATGGAGCATGCCTTCGCATCATCTCATCAGATGGTGCTTTTGATACAGTTTACAGTGTGTAGAACATCACTTAATGAAGTTCTCATGCTTTTTTGCACAATACTGTGTATAAAGGATTTTGTCCACTGAATGTCTTCATGTACTCCATGAAGTTGGGACCCATACACCAATTGCATGACTGAAAATCAGAAAGATTTATAAGGGTAACTCCCACTTTCAAAAAGAAAATCATTACCCAAAACATACCCACATATAGATGGGCATAATTAACAGCATTATAAAATCTGAGAAACCTATCCACTATATCAAGAAAGATAATATTTGCTTGTCTTGGGATAAGAAGAAAAAGACATTTCATATTACAAAATTAACCTCAGAAGCTGGGTTGGTTTTCAGAAGAGATGAAGAAAAAGTGAAAGCTCAACCAGATTGCTGTGATCTCCCACCTATATAAATTTACTAAAAACTATCAAACTATATTTATAATAGATGAAGTATGGTTTATAAATTATGTCAGTTAAGATGTAAAATGTAGAAAATCTATCCAGAGAAAATTGCTGCAAAGAAAACAGAGCAAAAGCATAGTGGTAACATTATGCCAGGACCATCCGAGAAGCCTGGTGTCTGGAAGATTAGGATTAAATGGTAGAAACAGAGGTGCGAAAATCCTGATCCTCCCACTAAGGATCTGTCCAAATGAGTCACTTTCCCTCTGTAGAACTTCTGCAAAGTTATGGGAGCAGGGAGCCCTAGAAATCACGCAAGGAGAAATCGATACTTTGGTGTTCTTGGCTCCAAGGATTAGTGACCTGGGGTATTGAGGTCAGTGCCACTTTTAAAATAAAAAGGATAGCCCAAGTCCTAGGTGAGGAGATGGAGGAAATGCAATTCTAACATGTTTATGTCAGACAAGGTGTCATAAGTGACTCTCTAAAGAGAAGGAAATCTAAGGTCACTGTGGACACTCTTGAGCCCAGGCAGAAACAGAATTGTTTATAAAGGTTCTCCAGGACCTGCCAACGAGTTTGTTGCTTACGTGGGAGTGGACAAGATTGTTCTTACAATTTTGTGCCTCACTCAGGTTCTGTGGGACTGCCTGGTGCTCAGAAAGACACTCAAGCTGTAGCTTCTCACACTGAACAAGGAGGAAAGACTATGTAGGGAAAAACTTCTATGGAGGATTCATACCAACAGTACTGCACATAGTATGGAAACCTCTGCTGCAGAGTGTTCACTTATTTGGACATATTAAAGACTGGCTAGAGGGCCGGGGATATAGCTCAGAGGCACAAGCGCCTGCCTGGCAAGCGCAAGGTCCTGAGTTCAATTTCCGATACCAAAAAAAACCAGAATTACTAGAAAACATTGATGCTTTATGCAGGAATCATCCAGCAAGATAAGACATTCTCAGTCAAGCACTGATACTTTATCCCATCATGACTGAGGCAGACAAGAGAAGGGAAAGTATTCTTTACAATAGTACAAGTTAGTCTAGAATTTTAATTTATATTTGGAAGAGCAAGTTTATAGTAATGAGGCAATGAAATTGTTCTCCATTTTTGAAAGATTAGTTGGATGTCAGGGGGTGAGGACTTACAAATCTGCAGAAATGAGGAGATGCTCCGTCCTGACTCCATACGCCTGGCCCTTTTTTTGCACAAAAGGTTCTGTCCTCTTAAATTTTGATACTGATCGCCATCTCCCTGCTCATCATTCTATAGGTGGAAAGACTCAGCCCTAAAGCCTTTTGAAATAGCTCCGCAGCCTGAGCTCTGGAGACAGGACCAAGAGGAGGTCTTTCCACATCAACTTTAAACACCCTCATTTCTGTGAAAATAAGGCCGCTGCCTTCCTAGTACACCCTGGGGCGGTGTCCTCCAAGGCATCCAGCCTGGAGCCTAAGCACCCATTAGTGAAGAGACCTCCTTCTCTGAGGCTTTTCCGTTGAATACTAGGGAAGGCTTAGGCAAGGTCTCAAAAAGAAAACACGGAGGAAAGAAAGCTAAACTCACTACCTATTGTCTCTCTTTCCACAGGATCATGTATTTTTACTGCCAGTATTGAGAAATTCATGGAAGAAATATCAACAAGAAGGAAAAAATTTACGGAGAAGGGTGTGTGTGTCTGCTGCTTCCACACATTAATGGCATGATTTTTTTTTTATGCAACAAGAAAAAAAGAAAAGAAAACCACTCACATTTTAATTTAGCATGAGCCAATTTACAGAGCATGGAAATTCACTTTCATTTCCAGGATTGGCGCGTGTGCAATTAGCAATGCAGTGTATATACAAGAAGCCATGCTGTTAACAGTTTCTCTCAAGTAATTTGGTGTCATTTTCAAAAGAAAAAAAATTCCTGCCGCCAGAAAGGACAGAAGGAGATGAAACGATCAAATCTCGAAGAAACACTAAAATTACTAAATCCACAACAGCTCGCCTTATTTTTCTTGGACCCAAACTGTCAGGGTATAAACACTATTTGTTTCTTTTTTAAAACATCGATAGTTTTGCTGTAAATAGTAACACTGTATAAATTCTAACAGAAAAATAGAATAAATGTTGATAAGGCACTGCCTCTTAGAACACAAACAGAATATTGCAGATGCATTTAACATAATAGGGGTCTCAAGTGTCTTCACCCTGCGAGAGGGAGAGGTTCTGGGTGGGGGGGCTCTCCTGACTCTTGTATATTAGCAATTATAATGTTTGTATATGCAAAACAGCTAGCTTGATTTTAAAAAACAAATCTTTAAAATCTGCTGCAAATTTAATTCCCAAAATGAGGAATTCTGTAGTTGTGTGAAAATTTTTTCTTCAGAATACTAATATTTTGATGCATGTGTATCACC
This sequence comes from Chinchilla lanigera, assembly GCF_000276665.1. Classification (NCBI taxonomy): domain Eukaryota; kingdom Metazoa; phylum Chordata; class Mammalia; order Rodentia; family Chinchillidae; genus Chinchilla; species Chinchilla lanigera. Next base: position 13,522,835 of record NW_004955425.1, on the reverse strand, counting down.
TTATTTTGATTAAATCTTTTCCAATTTTGCAAACACTACAGTATACTGCAACACAGAAGATTTTATCTGTAAACACAAAGCCCTTCATTACTATTTGTTGCTATTGCCAATTTTTCAATGAAATGACCTAAAAATGAAAAAAAAAAAAATGGACCTATACAGTAGTTGCTTTAGGGGGTGGGGGGGGCTGTTAGTGCTTACAAGGGGGTAATGCTTGCCGCTGTAGAGGTGGACAGTGCTCCAACGAGGCCCCCAGGCGGGGGTATTTAAAATGGACTGAACAGAAGTCTTAGCTCGTAGAATGGCAGCACGCTGTAAACTTATTACTGTATCGTGTACTGGCTCTCAGATGTAGACACCTTTCCGTAAGCCAATCATTTGTAACCATTCTAGCAGTGTCATATTAGGTTAATAAGGCTGCTGTGTTTTAAAGGGCATTTTTATTTGGGTTTTGGTGAAATTCTTTAATTTGTTGATTATATTCACATAAAAATCAGCATTCATCGACACCTAGCTCTAATGACATATGTATGAAAAACCAGACACTGGATGACCTAGTCGATTATTTAAGCATAAAATAAATTGTGTTAAACTCTTCACCTATCTGTGTTCTACAGTGTCCTTGTGTTCTCTGAATAAAGGTCATTGTCTGATCCTCATCACAGGAGTCCTAGCCACACTAGTCTACACCTGCTAGTCCCACCTATGCCTCTGTCGCTAAAGGGATAGTACCAAACATTCAGGTTTGCCCTGAAAACTCCCAGCTGACATATATTCTGTGTATTTTGTGAAGAAGCCAAGAACTGAACATTAATTGATGCCCACATTTGTTTGGGCTTCCCTCCAAAAAATGAGAAGTTAGGACCACTATAGCCAGCAGGTCAAGAAGTTGTAACCCGGTACTTCCAGGACCATTGAATATGCAGTTGCTTTGGGCCCATTTTTTTTAAATTGACATTGTCAGTGCATGAGTTACAAGAATTCACCTAAGGACCTAATTTCTACCTTCTCTGGAAAAGCAACATTTGCTAACAATGGACCTGATTCCCAGAAAACAGCAACATGATGGGACCAGGTTGTCCTTGCCCTCCCCAGCCGGGCGTGTGTTCCAACACATCACAGTCTCAGCCCACAGTTCCTACACTTTGGACTAACCTGGTAACACTAGAGTTCGCAACACATTCACTACCTGAGTCTCAGTTCCATAGCACAACAGGCCATGGCTGCAACTTTTCTTCCAGCCCAGAATGTGGCTTTAAATAGTGGTGGTAGAGGTAACTCACTGCAGTGGGAGAGCTATCACCCCTTCTCTATCCTAATCCCATTCATTAACCATTAACTGAGGCCTCCCAACCACTTTATGAGGTAGGCAATGTCTTTGCAAGTAATATTCCTCATGTAAAATTAAGTAAGTGGTTAAAGCCATAGAACAATGCCATATATCACCTGTCCATTAAAGATTCTTGACAAGTAGATGAGGCCAAAATGGACTTGATAACTACAAGACCTACCCAGACAGCCTGTTCTGCACAAAGAGTGAAGCTAGATTGCATATGTACAGTGTTCCAAATAAATGAAACCTGCCCCCGTCTTTACACCAAAATCGTCTTATGATGAACAAACTGCACCACACCCTGAAAAGTTTAAAAAAAAAACTACTTATCTGTAAAATTAGGATCAGAATACAGGTTACTGTGTAGGAGTTATGAATTCCTGACTTTTATGGAAGCTAATTATTCTAAAGTAGATCAATGATGCATACTTGTCTCACTATCAAGTGGTTATGTTATTATGCCTGAAAGCTTTTTGGGATATGTGATAGGCTATGTTTCAGATCTAGCAAAAGTTCATAAGCTTACTCAGAAGTATCCAAAATATGATAGGATTTTATTTGCTTATGTATAATTTGTGTATATATATGGGTTGAATGTGGTACATTTTATATTCCTATTTTAGCACATAAAAATATGAAAATTGTTCTCTGATATTGCTGTAAAAATGAACTGTGATTGACAAATGCCTGATATTTACTGTTTTTGCATTTTGTAGTCCTACCTAATTCCTGATTTAATTCACAATTTGGAAATATGCTATGCAGGATTATTTCATCACTTCTAAACGGGATCTACTTCATTGAACACCTAAGCAGTCAGCTCCTTTTCTCTGTAAATAAGGATGCGTTTGGGTATTTTGGGTATTGATGTTCTGTTACATTCATGTGAACATCTCGGGGTTCCACAAATTTTCAAGTTTTTTCTTCATGGCAAATATACACAGTTGTTTGCTTGCCTCTCCTTATGAGCATAAGCTCACATTTGGCTGTGAGACAGGGATATGTGAGAAGACAAGAAATAAAGGGAGTAATATCCCATCACATCCCCTCGGTGTCTCTGATGTGGCCAGCAATCCACACACGTCCTTATTGGGCGAGCCTTGGTATTCTTGTTTTGCTGGACAGGTGCTGGCATATGGAAAGGTGTATAATTTTCTACTCACATGACACTGATCTGCCATGAGTTGATGATAAAATAGTCCAGAAATAAACATTTCCAGTATTGAGATTTGAGTCAAACATTTCAACAGTTCAAGACAAAAGGCAGTGGTGTCATTTTAGATCATTACCTGACTAACAGTGTACCCAACACAAAAAATACACAATAGAGTAGATTTTGAGAAGCAGCCTTTTTTTAAAGAATAGACCCAATAGCTTTTACTTCTTTGATTAAATACTGCAGTTCAAAATGGAACGTGAAATTCAGCATTATATCTCCTATGCTCATTCACTGATAGCTATGTGTACTGTGAACAGCTAGGTGAATAGGCCATGAAGAAATGTTATTCTTTATCATTTGGTGCTTTCTGTGTCAGGGTACATTTCCAGCAGGACATCCTGGGACTCCACATCACCTCCAGAGGAGATCTAGAGCAAGTTGAGGTGCATATTCCCAAAGAATTCTAAAGGCAGTGAGAAGAATCGCTGTGCCACAGGAAGTATACCAGAAGCGAGAATTTCTGCGGCCACCATGGAAAAAGAACTATCTCCCTGCTTATTCCCCCGCAACACTCTCAATTACCGCGTCTCCTTTTCAGTCTCACTTAAGCAAGGCCTAATCCTGAGGGCTGGGTGGAATGGTGACTGTCCAGCTTTTCAAAAGACTTCCCTATGAGGCGCGCCACCATGTCTGCAGATTACATGTCCCCCGAGGCAGAGACTGTTCTCTGCCATGTCTGCAGTACAACAGTTCCCATTCCCATACCTCCATCCATGGCTTCACTTTGTGCAGTCTCAGTTTACCTGATGGTCTGAAAATATTAAATGGAAAATTCCAAAAATAAACCATAAGCTTTAAACAACTTGTTACAGTATATTGTAACTGTTCTCTTGTTAGTTACTGGTGCTAATCTCTTACTGTGCCTGATTTCTAAATTAAACTCTTATTGTGTTTAATTATAATGATACTTTTAAAACTTAATTCATAAATTAAAGTTTATACGTATATATAGGTATGTATGTAAATACAGCAAAGCACATAGTATTGTAGGGATTGGCACCATCCCCCCATCAGGGGTCTTGGACTAGCATTGTCGCCTGTGGATAAGAAGGCACTTACTGTTTCTAGAATAGTGCCAACGTCTAGCTGGCTCAAGAAATATTTGCTGTGTGTGTGAATAACTGAAGAGGTAAAGATCAGAGGACAAACAACAGCACTGAGAAGTATTACTCTCTACACCATTTTCTTTACAGGCTTAACCAAGTTGGGAATCAAAAAATAAAAAAGAACATAACTTTTGAATCTAATGACTCATTCACCAGGAACTCTGTCACCATCCTCCTCTGGCCCATTCCCGGCACATAACCACCCTTTTGCAAGACAAAAGGTCCTAAATATTGGGGCTTGAGTACACCAACACCTCGTGATCCAGCAGCACAGCAGTCACACGCTGCTGAGTGGACATCCCTTCCATGAGCGTGCCTGTGGTCCTCATCATCATCACCGACTGACCAGGAAACACAGCCGCAGTTTGGAGCCTCCCTCCTACCCCATCCTTTCTGTAAAAGTTGGTTTAGTTGCTTCCGCTTTGACGTTGCTAAGTGCTTGCTGAGTTGCTGAGGACCGGAGGGTTCACAGATTATATCCTGGAGTCCTCTGGGCCACCTCCAGCCTGCAGAAATGTTTCCTTTGGACCACACAAAGAAATGATGGGCAACACTTTTTTTTTTAAATCAGGAGATTTTAGATGAAAATCTGTATTCTGAGTTGTCTTTATAACTGAAGATGTGAAAATGTTCTTTCTGAAAATTTTTGACAGTCACCTGGAGCAGAGCAGCACACGCTGCCCTTGGATGGGCACATGCTATACATCCACCCAGGTCCCATGTCCTCCTTTCCCTACTATTTCTAAAACGCAGCCTATTTTATTTGTTTATATTTCCGGTCTCTGTCGTGGTTGAAGGCAAGAGAGAATCGCAAAGCGGATGCCACCTACTTAATTCTTTTGGCAAGTTAAACGTCAACTCCGTTTTCATCCTGCAGGAGGACAGAATAGAGGATAAGTAACTGAGAAGAGAAAGATGGCTCACGTGGTTTCACTCTTCCGCACGTTTTTCTCGTATGTGTGTGTGTGTGTGTGTGCTTTGTTTTTCTCCGGTACCAGGAATTGAACTCGTGACCTTGTGCTTGCCAAGCAGGCGCTGTGCCGCTGAGCTAAATCCCCAGCGCCTCTTCCGCACGTTTTCAGTGCCTGCCGTCTTTCAGGCGCTGCCGGCCCAGGAAGCTTCAGTTCCCTGCCATCGTCTTCAAAGTAGGAAGAAGAGAAACAGCTTGTGAGCCCTAAATCTAGAGCTCCCCGGGAAGGGAAGTGGGCAGGGAAGCGGCAGCACATCCGAACAGGCGCGCGCTGGAGAAGGCGGGATGGCCATGTGGGGTGGGAGAAGCCGCCCATGCGCATAGCTGGGGCACTTTCAAGTCAGGCTTGTTAGTCAGAATTAAGTGGGATCTGAGGTCTGACAAACATTTCAGGGGTAAAACTTTAAAACATTTCCAATATATTTAACTCTCTAGAGCCCATCCTATGCCCAGAGATCAGATTTAGGCGAAAACAGTTGAAACTCTGAACTCTGACCCAGTGTCCTTCTCCTTCCATCCCCGAGTCCTGCGCAGAACTCAGACCTCATCAGGAAGCCTCCTCTGATGCTCACCCACAGTGGCGGCTCAGGTAAAGCAAGGGAATCCCCACCGCCCAGCGCTGGAGCTCCACCCTGGATAGTTCCTCTGGGGATCTCGTTCTTCAAGAACAAACATGGGATTTTCACAGCCCTGAGAGCAGAGCTGGGTACACAGAAGTCAGATACATACACAGCTTCACAGGCCGAGTTATTTACAGGAGGACAAGCCTGACCAGACCCCAAACACACAGGAGTGCATAGGTGGCAGCTTGGTCTAGACGCACACCTCTCCACTGGCAGTCAGCACTTGGGTGCAGCAAAGAACAGAGCTAGTGCAGCCATAGTCCAGCTTGCCAGCACTGCTGTGGTTACTGGGCCTTGCCCTGTAGAGCCGGAAAGATGAAGTAAGTGTATCTAAGGAAAAGTTTGAGAAAACTTGACCCATTCAAGGACATGCAGTTCCCCCCGCCAAAAAAATCATAAACTAAATATGTGTAGTGGTAGCAGCTATGGCAGAGTAAGTTTTAATTCCGCTTCTGGCTATGGTAAAATTGAGAGCGGTCACTCTCAAATGTCTGTGGACACTAGGCAGGTCACCTAAATTAGCCAAAAGGTTGTGGCAGGCCATACTTTATGTAAATATTGGCCACCACTCCCCCAGTGTAGATTACATTTCCTAGTTCTGTTGCCTCTACTTGTTTTGTTGGTTCTTTTTTTTTGGCTTTTTGAGACAGAGTCTCACTATATAGAGTTCAGGTTGGCCCTGAGCTTACTTTGTAGCCCAGGCTAGTCTAGAACTCACAGTGATCTTCCTGCCTCAGCCTCCCGAGTGTTGGGATTACAGGTGTGTGCCACCATGCCCAGCGCCCCTACTAGTTTTGGATTTGTCTTTTTTTTTTTTTTTTTTTTGCAGTGCTGGGAATCAAACCCAGGGCCTTGTGCCTACGAGGTAAGAGTTCTACCACTGAGCCAACACTCTCAGCCATGGAACTTGTTTTGACAATGAAATAGAAGCAGATACTCTCAGAGCTGGTAGTTTAGTTCTCTTTTCTTTCACTTCAACAGCAACGATGCTCCAGAGAGACCACTCACTGGTCAAGGGCTGGGATGAAGGTGATGTGGAGCAAAGCCACAGTTGACCCACCATGCACACACAGTGAGCAAGAAATAAGCCTTTCTAGTAAGCTATGGAGAATGTTCAGTCATTTGTGACTGTAGCATAAACCCACTATCAGTATAAGGCATTAAGGGGTGATGAGTACTGGTAAGAACATTCTCCCTTCTAATGGGGCTACCATGAGGGAATCCAGCTCTGCTACATTTCCAAGTTTTTAAAATGTTAGCAACTATTTCAATGTCTCCCCACTAATACCTATGTGAGCAGACAGAATATGCCTGTGCTTCACCGGTTTTCAGTCCTGCCACTGGCTCCGAGCGTGTGTAGAAGGCACACATTTCTGGATCATGCTACACAAATTTATGGACATCACTTTAATCATACACTAGTGTGCACAAGCAAATAATTCCTGAGTTAGTCTGATGGACTTGTTATGTCCCTTCCAGTGTCATTTTGTTGTGCTCTATGTAGGATGTCTAACTCTAGAACTTTCAGTAAGGAGCTGAAGGACCCAATTAAGTTTTTGTTTTGTTTTGTTTTGTTTTGTTTTGTTTGAGATCAGGGTCTCTCTGTAAAGTGCAGGCTGCCTCTGAACTCACTATGTAGCCCAGGCTGGCCTCGAATTTGCGGCAATCCTCCTCCCTCAGCCTCCGGAGTGCTGGGATGACAAGCTGGCACCACCATGTGAGGATTCCAATTAAGCTTTTTAATGCAACATTTCATCGCATCTTATTAAAGACTCGATCTCCATTTGCATATTTGCTGTGATACCTATATATCTCTATATCCACACTGTATGCCTTCTTACCCCTGTCTCACTGTAGTACTGTACACCATTGTGAAGTAGCCAGTGTGTAGACTGGCCTGACTCTCAGAATCCTTTGTTACCTTTCTGCAATGAGGAAAGAAACCTGAACCAGACTTTAAATCAGCTACGTTCCTAACCATACTCTATTTCATTTTTTTTTCTTTTATGGTAATTCTTTCTTGAAACAAGATGATGCAGAGATTTGTAATCTGCTATAGTTCTTTATCTTGTTACAGATTAGTATTCTGCCTAACATAGCTCCAGCCACACTAACTCCCTTTGTGTTACTCAGAAATGCCAGGGTCCTTGACAACTCATCACATCCCGTTGGTACATACTGTTCCCTCTACCAAGAGAGCTTCTACTTCAACCTCTAAATGTCAGCTTCCTCCCATACCTTCTCCACATCAGTCTCTTATCACCATCACAGTTTCCTTCTGTCACATCACCACTTCTATACACTTCAGAGCATTCATCACTGTAATCATCTTGTTTGATTATACAACAATTATCCATCTTATTTGTTGCTATATCTGCAGTGTGTGGGACAAGGCCTCGTACAAGTAGGCATGGAAACATTTGTTGAATAAATGAGCCATGGAGTAAAGCCATAAATATATGTGGCTTTTGACACTAAGGACGAGTATCTCATGAATGCTATCAGAGTCAAAGAAACCAGCATATCTTCAGTGACTCATTATAAAGTACCAAAAAGATTTCAGTTTGCCTCTGAGGGTTGCTATGCATCCACCCCCAGTGAAGACTTGCCGAGAAGAGTTTTATCTTCCACCCCCCCATGACATTTTAGGAGAGCTTTGTTACTATCAGGTGTCATCATGGTGTTTTTCCATCCTGTGCCAAGGACATGTGATGCAAAGGTTGTTGAAGTCACTTGGTATGTGTCACAGCATCAGATTTTCAAATGACTCTGTCTGAATCACCCAAACACAGCACAGCTCTTGCTAAGCTGTGCTAGAAGTTAGCCATCTTTGTAGTGACTGAGAGCCTTCTGGTGGAACAATAACAGAAGAGAGCCCCTGGGCAGCCTATGTGGAGCTATTATATAATGGCCCCAACACTTCCCACCTAGTGGGCCCAACCTGTAGCCACAGTCTAACTCTCTCAGCCTCGCAAAGGTCAAAAATCAAATCTACAGAACCTGGTATAAGACACTGTAGGTGACAGAGACTGTAGAAAACTTGAAAGCATGTGCCACAACCAAAGTCCCAGGGTCCAGTTAGCTCTAGCAAAATATTGCAGCATAGAAGGTCAGGCAAGAATTGTCAGCTCTTATGATTTTTCAAAAGAAGGTGGAAATCTATGTGAGGGGAAGGAAGTAGAATGTTGATATATACAATTAGGAGCATACATCAAATTCAACACAAGTACTATTTAGTTTACATTGCATCCAAGCCACCATCCTAGGTATCCATCCATCCATCCATCCATCCATCCATCCATCCATCTGTCCATTTATCCATCCATCTACCCAGCCACCCTCTATCTATCCAAGATATAGCTACCTGTCAAAAATCAGGAGTGATTTTTGGGACTAGTGGACTCAAAAGCCTTTAGTCGGAGACCTAAGATATATGCTAAAATAGAACATAAGACAGTATGAGGGATGTTATGTGTTAAATATATAAATGTACATAAAGCACAAAATTGTCCTGTACATCATAAGTAGTACGTGTGTTGACTACTACTCTGATTATTGCCACTATTAGCAGTAATATTACATCATCTTTATACTGATGAGCCCCAGATCACTCTTGATGAAGTCAACTGAAAAAGGGCCAGCTGATAGGTTTGGACATATAAGGCACTGAGTAAATACTTGTCCAGTGAATGCTTAGTGGAGCAACAACTTTTGCTTGGGAGTGGATAAATCAGGAGGATTTTAATATGTGAGTGAAAGAGACCTAGGCAAAAGCAACAAGAGACTAGAAGGATAAAGGCATCTCAAGAAGCACGAACAAAACTGATTTGGATCAGAACTGAAGAAAGAACAGGAGGCAGAAAGGGAAAAGAGAGACTATCAAGAGCCCTGGATGCCAGTCAAGAAGTTTGGTGACTGCTTTCAGCAGACAGCCTCGTTTGCCATATCTTCTGTGTGCTCACCCACTTCAGGCAGGTTTGCAAACAGCAGGTGCTTAAAAGAATGCAAGGCTATTTACTACATCAGAGTCACAATGCAAGCTTCTAAGGACAAAAGCACAAAGCACTCCCGAATTACCAGGGAATATTCTTGGCCTGATCCTGTCCTTTTGGAAATGTACTATAGGAATCATTCTTGACATAATATTAACAAAGCCATTTCTCAACCCCTTCCCAAATAAATGAGGCATGAGTGCAGTGAAAAGCAATTTCTGAAGCCAGCTGCCTATGAATAAGGCAACTGAATGTGTCATTTTGTGATTTAAAGTTAATGTCAACAGCAGACCAACAAACAACTGCTTCTGGAGCACACTGTTGACTGACTGCCACAAGGCAACGAGCACAGACCAACCCATAAGGAGACCTGGAGAAGGTCAGCGACACTTTGAGGTCCCACAGTCAGCTTGAGGTAGCGTCGTGAGTAGAACTTTCATCTTGCACCACAGCCCATTACATTCCATTCAGTTTAGGGGGAAACCCAGAGAATTAGTTCAAAGAAGCATCTCTCCAGCTGGATGCCTCAGAGGCCTTGGTTTCTTCAAAATTGTATATTCTCCCAAAAACGTATTGGTCTTTACCCTTTAATTAGTTTCTGAAGCATTGAACCTCTTCGTTCACTCTCTTCCTACCTGTCCTATGACTACTACTGAGGTAGATCAAAACTTTTGAAGGGATCTCATTTCCAAAGCATTAGTAGGTTTTCATGTGCTGATTATTTCCAGAACTTTATCTTCTCCCAGTGCTGTCCTGAGCACCAGGATTCACACAGCGGCAGCCTCCAAAGCCTCGGCTCACAGATACCCTACAGGCACCTTGCATCCTCCTGTCCAGAAGTGGACACTTGCCCCTCCCCTCAGAAGAAGTCAGCTCAGGATGTTCCTCTCATATCTGCAGAGCAAAGAATGTGGATGGCATCATCATTCCTTCCTTGGCCGGCAGACACAGGGAGAACATCTCTATTACTCTCCCTTCTTCCCCATCCACCTCCCATCTCCTGATTCAATGACGGCAAACCTTTCAGAGCTGTAAAGATAATGAGCAGCTGGCTGCGCATGCGTGCCATAGGTTTTCCACCACTGTCCTAGTCTGTTCAACTCTCTCCATTCACACATTACTTTCTGCCACCACTTCTCATCTGAATAACTGCAACAACCTTCAGATTACTCTTTTCTCTAACCTTGAAGGCAACCTGACAGCACCATGAGGATCTCTGATCATAGTATTTCTCGAGTGAGGGTCCTCTTCCTTGCCTTTAGAATGGGTAAACTCCTTTGAATGTAATCAAGGGATTAGCTGTGAGACCTTGAGCACATTTCTTAACCTCTTGGAGCCCCAGGGTCAGTAGTATATGCCACCTAGTTGTACTTACAATTAAATCAGATGCAGGTAAAAGGATTGGCAAAGTTCCGGACACACGGTGGGCATTCAGCTGGCAGTAGTTGTAGTTTTGACTAATTGTAGACCGTTAGTTATCTCTCCTGTGATCAACTCATATTGGGCTTTTAAAATATCCTTTGAAAACCTCTCCCAGAAAATGTGATTCCTGAGAGTTCTTGGGAACTGAAATGGAAGGAAGATCCAGCATCACTTTCTTCATAGAAGTACAGTTGGCAACACCGGATTCTTGCCTCTGCAATTTCTATTGCTCTGTGGATAATATTTCATTGTTTCTTCTCTTCTTCCTTCTCTCTGTCCTCTTTCCCATTAATTGTGAGCTCTTCAAGAGAAAAGACCATGCCTTGTCTCCTCTACTAGACAGTCACGGGGAGAATTACCCATCATACCCAGTAAAAGCTCGCTCCCCCATGGGAGCTGTTTGATGACCTTTTTGCTCAACCAGTTCTTCAAACAGAATGGCATTAGTTATGAAATTAATTTACTTTTGTCAATTCAATTTAATCACCTGATTTCCTCTGAAGGCATCCTCAAAGAGAATTCTAGAAATAATAATCATTATATACCTCATTTCAGCTCATTGCTTTCTTGAGCATTATTTCATGTGATTCCTCCATCACAGGAGGTAGGCAGAGCAAGAGTCAAAGAAGCTTCAGGAGTCATACAGCCAAGTGGCACAGGGGGCAGATCCTGTGCTATTAAAACAGAGCTGCTCCATACATCACTGGGTACACAATCCTAACAGATATTTTTTGTAAAATGTCTGCTTTCTCCAAATGTACAAGGACACTGGCAAGCAAGGACTAGTTTTCCATTCCTGGTTACTCTAAAGACCATCCTCTGTTCTAATGTGAGAAAAAATGTCTCTCTTCACTTTGAATATAGCTTGTGATAGGAAATGGATTTACAGGGATGAAACCAATAAAGTTTCTAGGGTCCAGAAGTTTTTCAGAAGCTACCCATCTAAGACCACTTTGAGAAAAGTCAAGGAAGGATATAAAAAGAATAGTATGGGCATAAATGAGGGTTAAAATTGCAGCACTGGCCTTCTCTACCTTATCAACATATCTAACATACCTAGAATAAAATAGTACTAAGCAAAAAGTAGCTGTTGTCACATTAGTGCTTTCCAATGTCCTCTGACATTAAGAACCATCTGGTGATACTTTTTCAAAATATGATACCATGGGCCTGTACTAAGCCTACTGAGACAGACCCTCCAGGTAAGGAGCTGAGCACTGTGTTTACAGTTGCATTTTAAAGGATGAGAAAATATGGAAAGCTATTCATACTAGGTTGTTTGGGCTGTTTTAGTCATTTTCTATCAATATGAAGATTTTTTTTGGCTGAGGGACAGGGTCTGGAAGTCAGGCAATCCTGGCCTCTCTCCTCCTCCTCTACACAGGAATCTCCTGACTCTATAAATGCAGGAAGCATTTTCATATTGAAATGAAAAGCAGAGAAAGCAGAGAAAAGAAAAGTCTCAAGAAAAGCAGAGAAAATTATTCAGTCTTGGTTACTGTCATCGTATTGAATAGAAGGACTTTAAATGGGAAAATATATTTTTTAATCCCCAGTTCATCTCTACCACATTGGTAAGTCATCAGTATTCAATATAATCAACCTAGTTTTCTATTTGCTTACACATTTGGGAAAACCCTCTGCCAGAAGACACTTAAAGAAATTGACAAAACAGTATATTAAAGCTGGTTAGTATGGATCAAGCAAATGTGTAGAATGAAATATCTTAGTACTGTAAAGATGAGCTAATATAACAACACTGATATTTTGGGAAAAAAAGGGGCTGGGGATTTAGCTCAGTGGCACAGCACCTGCCTGGCAAGTGCAAGGTCCTGAGTTTGATTCCTGGTACTGGAAAAAAAAAAAGTCCTGTACAAATGTATTACCACACCGCTTCATGTCTGTAATTTCCCTCTTAGTCCTTTGCATGGTGACCTTCAGGTGTCCATGTGCATTACACAGATTGTCCAGTGCTTTCTTTGTGGCCTGTGCCCTTCTATTTTTTTTTTTTTTTTTTTTTTTTTGATTTTTCTCCGGTACTGGGAACCGAACTCACGACCTTGCACTTACAAGGCAGGCGCTTTCGCCGCTGAGCTAAATCCCCATCCCTGCCTGTGCCCTTCCAAATTAGTAATAAAAAGAGCTTTTATAATGTGACTCAAGCAAGGACAGGGGAAGGGACACTTTTATAATATTGCAAAACTGATCACTTGACAATACCAAAAAATTCTATAAAACATATTAAAAAGTTTTCTGGGCTGGAGACATAGTTCAGAGGTAGAACACTTCCCTAGCAATCACATGGCCCTGAGTTCAATCCCCATTACCATAGGAAAGAAGGAAGAAAGAAGGAAGGAAGGAGGGAGGGGGAGGGAGGAATGAAAGGAAAGGAAGGGAAGGGAAGGGAAGGGAAGGGAAGGGAAGGGAA
>NW_004955425.1:13463579-13509556 GCF_000276665.1 Chinchilla lanigera | reverse complement strand
AGGGAAGGGAAGGGAAAGGGAAGGGAAGGGAAGGAAAGGGGTTGGCTTCATATATTCTGACCTCAAAGAAAAGAAAGGGAAGTTAGGTACCAGATATAGAAAAATCTGAAAGGAAAAAATGAAAGAGTTAATCTTAGAGGGCAGAGGCTTCCCAGTAAGACAGACTAGGACAATGGTACAGGCAGCCCAAAAACTGGAAAGGAAAATCTACCATGTACAAGAGACCAATTGGAGTGAACAGAACTGAGCAGAGAAGGTGTCACTAATAGCCTTTTTTGGTAGAAGGAGGGTGATGACTCCATGTACATCACAATAAGCATCTGAGCCCAACTAAAACCTGCACTGCACAGTCTTCTAGATTCCATACAAGACTTCTGAGCCAAAAGTTACTCTTTCAAAATAGGCCCAAGTCTTCTTGGACGTTAAAGATGTGGAGGACAGAGTTTCATATGTGTACATGCTTCTCCATCATTTACATCAGGCTGGACTAGTCATATGGCCCAGGGCAACCTACTTGACCTTTATGTTTCCTCATCTGGCAAACAAAAGTGATAGTTTTACTAACCACAAGTGGTGGAAATGAGATCATCCATGTAAAGCACTTCAGAAAGAGTGTCTGGCACAGAGTTAGCACTCTATAAATGTTACCCGCGTTTTATTATTTTTATGACAGTGGATTATGCTGAGAGGCAAACCAGAAAAATTCCCTGCTGGGGTCTCATGGCTTGTGAGTAGTACTGCAGATTGGAGGCTTGTAGGAACTTCCACGCTGCAGGAAGCAACTTGCTGGTGCAAAGGCCAGAGGACTCCCATTCTAGGACTCTGCTCCTCAGCCCCTACTGCTTTCCAGATCCCAGCCTTGAAGCCCCTGCCCTCCCACTATTGCCCCTGAGACAGAAGAGAGCATCTCAACTATCAGCCAGACCTTTTCCCAGCCACATGGCCTTCTTCCTCTTTAAAATTAATCACCAACATGAGAGCCAGCAGGTCTTCTTAACGTAATAGTCTCCAACTTTATGCTTGCTTCTCGATGTCCACTTCTAGTGCTCCAAGAAAAGACAGAAGAGGTTTTGTAGTTGTTCAGAGGCATAAAAGTGTATCCATCTGGGAAGTGGAGGTAACTTCTCTCCAGGTGCTATATTTATGAAGAAAGTTTACAAATACATGAACAGATTAAAATAAAAAGCTTTGATTCACAGATGATTTACCTACCTCTTCATTATGTAAAATTAAAGTCCAAAGCTTACCAAGTCATAAATGAAACTGCATTCTCTGCAAAAATTAGATATTAGAACAGAGACTGACCTCTTCTGGGTACGGGCTGGATAGGAGCCCAAACTAGGCACGCTGAGGTATAGGAATGCACAAGAGAAAATACCATGCTAGAGATCTGTGATTGCAGGTGCGAAGGGCAGGCTACCAATGATATTCCCATGAGGACACTGGAGAGGTTTTGAAAGTAATAACATAAAAGCAAAATCAAGTTTGCCAGCAAGGCAGTCGGGATAGTCGGGATAAATCAGGGAAATTAGATTCGGTATTGTTCCCAAATACTTTCTCTGTAGCTCGGGTCTATTGCCCCTTCTTCAAATGTGGCAGTGTCCATTCTCAGAGTGTCTTAAAGGCACCACTCATCTGAGACACGCGTCCTTTGTGGAGTACCTCGACCACACAAGGTGTCCTGTTGGATTGCTCCCAGCACTGCAGGGTGGCTCTGATGGATCAGAAATCATTCAAAGTCTGTTTGTTTGTCACAAAGGTCTACTTCATTATTATGGCAAAGGGGCTAAGCATTCTTAATTTCAATGCTTTGTGGTTTATATTTGTTATTTGGTAACCAATAGGAAACCATTTCACTCTAAAAACTTATCTTCTGATTTCTCTAACATTCAAGTTGCTGTCAATTTTCCTCATGGTTTTAAGTCTGTTTAAAAAGAAGAATGATGTAATGCAAGTACTGGTTAGAGGGAACTTATCTTGTCACAAAATTCTCCTGAAGACATCAAGGAAGCAGAAGCAGCATGGAAATCCAGAACAGACAGACTTCTCGTGTGAATGCCTTGGGTTCAAATCCCGAATGTAATCTTAATTACCTTTTGTCTGTAGATGGGATAATAATCTTGCAATGGCTACTTGAGGATTCAAGGTAATGTATGAAAAGGTCCTTATCCAAAACTAGCACATTAATGGTGCACAGTAAGTGGTAGTTACTCACAGCTTAATCGATGACAGGGTTTTGACCAGGAATCAGACATCCATGACCCTCACAGGCGAATGGATCACTGTGTAGGCACAGAGGCTCCTTGTGTTATAGCAGGACCTAGCCCGGAGGGAGGAACCAAAGGGAAATAAAAGGAGCATGGAGCAAATGCATCATAAAAGGAGCACGGAGCAAATGCATCTCAAGTCAGGAAGATTATCCTGAAACGTGCCTCAATATGACTGCTCTGAAAACTAGCCTAGAGATGTTTCATATTGTTTATGGAAAAAATAAACGGGTTTTTAAAAAGTCTTTCTTTTCTTGACAGATGGAACTGAAAATTTACCTGTTCTCTAAAAGAGAAAAAAAGAGTAAAGCTTGTTTTTGTCTTAGAAAATACATAATGCTTAAGCTAGTTCATTATTAAGTAGACATAGTTGACTTCTAAAAATGAGCCCTGGGGGTTAATAGGTCAGAAGTATGCTTATTGCCTGTATTGTCAAGAGGATGGTTGTAAATATACTTGTATCCCATATTTGTCTAAAATCCCAAATGTCCTGTTGTCATGGAAATAGATTCCCAAGCATCACATATTAGGTGTTTTGCATTTTGTGCAGAGATTTCCTTGAGGTCACAATTGCCAGTCCCATGTAGAAGGAAGCTGATTATTCAGGATTTAGATATAACATAAGCATCCAGCATAACTGATCCACTAACGTTAAGTGGAATGTAGTTGAAAAGAGGTATTGATGGTCACAAGATGACAGGAGGAAAAGGATAAGCATAAAATCAAAGCGTACAAAGGACTTGGGCATGAAATGCCACAAGATAAGACTGTATGTTTTTCCTCTGTCCTTCTCTAATGCTGAGAAGAGGGTTTCTAGTCAGGGATCTTGGGTGCGATCCAAAGGAAAGCACCTGGCTAATGGAGCAGAAAGAGTTTACAGATGTTGCATGTTGAGGCCTGTGATTCAGGTCAATTCTACCCAAAAGCATTCAGGCTGGAAGACAGTCATACAAGTAAAGGAGGAATTAAAATGCAGCACATTGTATGCAATAAAGTAGGGACCAATTCGTACAGAAATTAGAGAGGGATGTGTTCTGTCAAGACTGGGATGGAATCTGCAAGAAAGTTTCCAAGGGCTGAGGATGTGGCTCAGTGGTAGAGCTCTTGCCCTGGGTAAGGTCCCAGGTTTGATAAGGAGTTCGAAAGACCAAAGGGGATTCCCAGGCAGGCAGAAAAATTGGAGAAAAGTGTGAGAATCACAGACAAAGGCAGTAAGGGTGGAAGCACTTGGTGTACAATGGATCTGCAAGGATGTTTAACAAAATGGAAATGTGGAGGGAAGCAAGGAAAAGATGAGACTAAAACAAGAGGGGAAACAAGGAAAGGAATTCGAGCCGGGCACTGGAAGGATCTGAAAGCGGCTGGGTTAGGTTTGAGAAGCAGGGTTAGGGTTAGGGTTAGGGTTAGGGTTAGCAGGAAGGAAGGGAAAAGGGATTTTAAAGAAAAAAAGAATTGAAGGAAAGAATGCAAATAGAGTGTTTGCAGATGGGGAGGGGAAGGCGGGTTGAGGGAGGAGCGGGAAAGGACTGACCACCGTTTGCCCCGCACATCCTCGGGGCAACCTGTCAACTATGGACTGCACCGTGCATCATGGACGCAGGTGCCATTCTGCACAGCTGACTCATGTCTGCATGTGATATACTCATTTGCCTGTTGATTTTATATGGACTATTTTTGGCCTACTTAACTTAGAACATTGTATTCATCTTTGATGTTTGCTTCGTGTAAAATCTAATAATAAATTCTGGTTATTTTCTTTTACTAATTCATGTTTATTTGTGAAAAATGACCTGTAATTTTGTGTCATGATCTATAAAAACCCTTATCATAAGTACATTAGATAAAATTTTTACTTTTCTCCAGAACTCAGTGATATTCTTTTACAGTACAAAATGGACACGTTTGGGACTTTAAGACTGAATAGGAAGAAGTGCCAAATGATCTGCAAAAGAAAACACTGAAAAAAGGAGAAATGCTAGCATATCAGAGAGGAAAAGTCTGCTATGAAATGGAAAGAGAAAAAAGGCATCTCCTGTTGTCAACTTTCGATAGTACAGAAGAAAAGAAGAAAAAATGAAACCAAAACAATTCCAATAGCGGTCAATGATTATAGTAATTCTACGGGTGGTGCTGACAGAGTTGCCCAACATCTAACATGTAAGGATCAAAAAGTGAGCAAAAATATTATTAAAAAATATTTGTGCACCTTCTTGACTAAACAACATAGGACTCATTTGTTATTGACGCAAAACAAGGGGGTCACAAAGTCCCTTACAATTTAGATTAGGTCAAATAGACCAGATAATTAAAAATATGAGCTAGCAAAATGCAGACCAGTGCGACAGTCATCCATGTCTTCACCATCATATTTAGTGGCAGATGTTCTATTGAAATTACACTACCCACAGGAAAAAAAGAAAGGCCAACACGACAGCGTAAAGTGTCTTATTCAAGGAAAGACAATAATAGAAGATGAATTTGGAAAGAGACTTGATACTGAGGTCCAGATTGTAACGCTGCATGGTGTGTTGAATGTTTTAAGATACACCACACATGAAAATATTACTGAAGAAATTTGATAAAATTGCTACTTTTATATTTCCTATTATATTATCTTATAAAAATTAATGAAAAATGTGCATTTTTGGTCATCTTGTGTTTGAATAATTGCACTGGTAAGCGGTTAAGATGTGTCACGTACATGCACAAATGTCTCAATGATTGTAATCATCTTGTACTATGAACATGTACTCAGGATAAATAATATTAAAAATTGTCCTTTAAAAAATGAGACACAAAGACAGCTATGAGGAAAGATGGCAGCATCACACATAAGAGATCATGAGGCCCTGTGGTCAGTGGAGATGGGCAGATGCTGTATCTCAGAACTGTCCAGAAGGCACAGTTGAAAACAGTCTAGAGATTTAAAAAACATCTGTGGTTTCACTCTGTATGCTGCCAACAAAAGGGATCCATGAGAATCCGAGAGGTAAAGGAAAACAAGAGGACTAAGTGTCAGAAGGTCAACAGGGGAGACCACTGTCAATGCAGGTGCTGACAACAGCATGAAGTGCAATGGAAAGGCCACATACATTAATGACAGAAATGTTTGATTAGGTTTGATGTTTTCAAGGCCTTTAAACTTGGTACAAATAGATTTATGAAATGGTAGAAGTGATGCTAAAAAGGGAAATACATCTTAGAGAAAACACATATCCGTAGAGGGCACAGTGAAGGCCCAGCCCACTGGCCACCTATATAGTAGACGCAGGAAGGATGAATAGGCTTGACCTATGACCCTTATTATGCCACTCACATCTACATTCTTCCTTCTTCTAGTGATAGCATCTTCCTTTCTCTTCAGAGACTAGCCCTCCACTCTTCACAGCCTACTTGGTACATTTCTGAATCCTGACACAGACACATTGACTCAGACCTGGCCAGTCACAGGTCCCATTCCTTTGACCATAGCAAGTGTTTCAGTGATGAACCCACAACCAAGGAAACACAGTTCTTAGGGTCTGTTTCTTTTTTTAAGTTGTGGTGTGTGTTAGTTTTTGCTTTAAAGCTTTGGTGCTGCTTTCATTTGGGATTACCAAGGCAAGTTCTCTTTTCTCTGAGAATGCTACACAATATAAAGCTGGAGAGGCTGGACATCAGCCCCAAAAGATCTGCCCAGGAACAAAGCCAACACAGAGAAAAGCAGAAATGAGAGATGGAGAAAAGGGTAGAGGAGAGAGAAAGATTAGTTCTAACGATATCATTTGAACACCTCAAATACTCAAATACAGTACTTCTCAATAGTAGAGGCCAATAAATCCTTTTCACTTAAGCCATATAAAGTTGAGTTTTCTCTCTCCCAACTGGAAGAACTGTAGTAGACACAGCTGGTGGGAAAGCATGGGACGTAAGTGTGTTCCAGTGCAGTCTTGCCTGGGGCCAGCTCTGACCGCACACCTCCAGGTTTGCCTCACTCCCGCACCACTCAGCCGCCAGCACTTTGGGGCCTTATCATCCAGCCCCCTGTGGGCCTTAGTGAGGTGATGCGAGGAGGCATGTTGCAGCATTGTCCCCAAACCACATCCACTGTTTCTGATGGCTCAAAATTTCAGTGAACCAGCTCTGAAGAACGGCGATATCATATCATTTCTAGAACTCTTAGGGTGAAGAGCCTTCACTGCTTCTGTTCTGCAGAAACTCAAGACTAGGAAACACTGTTTTCTCCCAGAAAAAGCCAAAATTTGAAGTACAATTATCGTAACAAATGGAATCCCAAACTCTGCCATTCTGCATTTCCAGCAGAGGTTAGGAGCTGTGCCCAACTCCAAGGGCACTGAACGCCCTCTGTTGTGTGAATAGCAACTGCTGCAGTCAGGCCTGCTGGACCTCTGCAGCCTTGTACAATGACCCTGCAGATCCTAATCAGCGAGAAAATTAGCATCCATGGACCATGAGGTACAGACTTTGCATCTGCATCCACTCCAGAGGAGGGTAAAGAGAGAAAAGAAACTGCAGTAGCTCAGAAAGCAAGAACCTGTAGAATTTCAGTTTTCAGAAATGTGCCATCATGCAAACCCAGCCCGTCCCAGAGTTCTCTGCGAACATGTGGAAGGGTTCATGGGAAAGGTTAACTCAGTGCCCATTCAGATCCAAGCCTCTCTACATCCTCTTTCCCAAGGAGACAACTTTGGGCAAACATTTCAAGAAAGAGCTATTTCTCCAAAAGACATCTAGGCTTTTGGCAATGGGGCTCCTGAGCCTATTTACATATTACAAAAGATGGATGACATTTAAATGAGGGGGAAAGACACAGCCCAAATTTGGGATCTTAAACTCTCAGGATTCTATTGTGCCCCTTTCTCTTCCAGATATGGAGCAAGGTGGACAGAGCTCATAGGGCCTCTTCATATGCAAGATAAGAATTCCGATAAGAATTGCCTCCAAACTTTCCGAGGCCTGGAGTGTACCTCTTACGTGAGCAGTTTGTCAGTGAGGGCTAGCCACAGCTCTTTGCTGCTTATCATGAGCAGCAGGAGGAAGTACAGAGAGATTGTCTCTAATTACCCAACACAGAGTAAGGTTGCAAAGACCGAGCAATCAACCTTAAAACTAATTAGATGCATTCTGATAAGAGTGCTGTGCATTTTTTGTCCACTCAGAAAAACTAAAAATCCATTTTTTGTGGTTTGGTGAAGCTGAAAAACATTAAGAACCCAATTTCTCCCTAATTCTAACAACCCTAGGCAATCTGTTGGTGCTCAGAGATATAATTTGATTGGAGAACTTTTACACCTACTGAGAGTCTCTACTTATAGCTAATGATCTCTTCACATTACTTACATTTTTCTGAGAAACAGAAATGTTCAGATTCCATAATTGAATCCTTAGAAATCTGCACTGTATTTTCAAAGAGGCGCTGTTCCAACATGAGGACTGCATCAACAATTGGCAGAAGACTTCGTCTTCTCTCAGTCCCACTGGCTAGGATGGCTCTCTCCGCCCAGCACTGTGCCGGTTGATGTCTCTGCAAGTGAAATGAACCCCTTTTGCCAGGGCTGGGAGGGCTAAGTGGTCATAATAGAACAGCTACCACCTACTGTGTATCTAAGAGAGCTTTCTGGAAACTACTTTTAAGTCAGAGTAACCCAGCAAAAGTGGTAATACAAATCCCAGAATTTTTAGGTATTCAGGCTGAAAATTTTTGTGTTACTGAGGATCAAACCCAGAGGCTCATACAATGCTAGGCCATAGCACCAGCCCTGAGCCACGTCCCTAGCCATGAAGCTGAACCCTGAACTTCCACCCTGAGGTCCTGAGATCGTCAGGGGATTGCTCACTAGGTCAGCTCAGGCATCGTAAGCTCATGGAAAACTATGAATCTTATCAATTTGACATCATTCTAAATCTCAGTTTTAAAATATTAAGAACTTAGGTGCCCTAGGATAAAATTAAAATTAAATCGTACTTTTAAAAATGTCTCAAACTGTGCATGGTGGCACATGCCTGTAACCCCAACACTCCAGCAGATTGAGGCTGAAAGCTGGAAAATTTGACCCCAACTTGAGCAATTTAGGGACTTGGTGAGATTTTGTGTCAAAAGAAAAAATATTTTAAAAGGGCTGGAGATATACCTCAATGTGAAAACCCTGGGTTAACCCTCAGTATTGGAAAACAAAATAAAAACAAACCTCAACTGATTTTTATTTTCACATAAAAGACAAGGTCAAAATCACATAGCTGATTTTCTATTTCTGAAAAAAAGAGAAAGTATACCAGTATAATCTCACATTTGTGCTTAAAACATGGGAAAATAGATATCTAATGAAAGACATTGGTGGACTGTAGAGTTTAGCAGCTGGGTGATCGGCAGTCTCCTTAACACTGAAGTTTTTTGGGTTTGTGTTTAACTGCAGGAAATGGAGGAGAGGGAGGAAAGTTCATAACTTTATAGCGTCTTAAGGAGGTACATGACCCAAAGATTTAAGATTGATGTAGAGGAGGAGAAGAAAAATTTGAAATCATATCAGCTACTGGATATTGTATCAGTTATTTCTGATTGGAATCCAAAATAAGAACTAGCTAAAACATAAGCACTTATTTTGAATGCCAACACTCACACGAAGTACTGTGGCCTTTGGTAGCATCCAGACAGTCAATACTTCCATCAGAGATTGTCCCTGTACCCGCCCCCTTAAAGGAAGAAGGCCTTAATGTGTAAAGGATTTGCTTTGTTTTATCACCTGCAAGCTCCTAGCAGTTCACAGCAGCTGGAGCCAATCCCAGCTGCCTGCTGGGGAAGAGGGATGCTGTGTATTTCATTTTTATAGACCAAATGGCTTCTCAATAATTTATCATCTGTGCAACAGAGACAAGTAACAATAAAATGTAATTGTAAATCTCCATCTTCCTGGATCAAGGGAAGAACTAAAGAAAGCTGAAAAGGAAATGACACCACAGCTTTGTGACCTAAAAATGTGTTTTCCCAAATTAAATGCAGCGCCGATCTCTTGGACTAAATGTCCCTGAAGGTGCTGAATTGGAAAAGCAGGAAGGTGGGAGGGGGGAATGAGAGGAGCAGAGCACATCGGGACAGCCTGCTGAACAAGGTCTCCCTGGCACAGGGCCTTTCACAACAGTCCCCTGTGGAAGCATTTCAGTTGCTGCTATTTCCTGCTCACACCGAGAACCATATCAGCTTAACGTGTTTGAACCTCTCATCCCAGAAAGCCTTCTACCATGATGAAAAAAAAAACATGCACAGGATGAGGAGGAGGAGGGTCATATTGCCGATGGCTGTGAAAAATAAAACTTTGAACAGTTTTGTTTTTTAAAAAAAGGAAATAAAACTCACCATTGAATGCATTTCCCCAGAATCTATTTCTGGAATTGTTTCCATTTACACATACGTGGTTTTTGTTTTGCCTCAACAAAACATTTTCATGCTAGGATTTTTTTTTTTTTTTCCTTTTTTGGCAAAACTCAGTGGCTTTAGATTCTCTCAGACACATCCCTAGCGGCTACTGTCCAAGGTCAGGGTAGCTCTGCCCTTTAAGCAACCTTCCAATGGCCCAGCTAATGCAGAAACCAACAAGAATTCCAGCCTGTGCTAAATAACTAAATTGAAGATTGACTGCCTGTCCTATCTTGTCAGTGTCCCAAGCCAAGCCTGTACACACTGGTGCCTGTTACCTTATTCACTGAATCACAACAGCAAACAACTTTGATCTAGGGCTTACTGGGTGTCACATACGGTTCTAAGCACTTTACTTCTCGAAACCCCTCCCTATACAATAATGGCTCTTATCCCATTTTGCAGATTAGAAAATTGAGGCACAGAATGCTTGAGAAACTTTCCCCAAAATACACTTCTAGGTAAATAATGTAACTGTGATTTATTTCTCTAACAATTCAATAGAATACAGATAATTTTCCTTTATTTTAGACAGGGACTATGATAAGTCAAATGACTGACCCAAGTTAATGCAATTAGTACAGCAGGTAGAATCAGCGTTCTTTCCCCCTTGTCTCCCTGCAGGCCAACAAGACAGCTACAGTAGCATTTAAATCACTTATAAAATGTACTTCCATTCTTTTTTTCTAAAAGGGAACAAAGACTTATTCATCTAACTAGAAAATAAGGGACTTAGAAATAAAAAGCTCCTGGGAAATAGAATGTTCTTTAGGTATCTTGCTCTCCCCGTATGTAAAAGATCAATACGGAGACTAATGTGCTTGATTGCTTCAAGCTTCAGTGGCAAGAACAAATGAGGAGGAAGGGTCTCACACATTCCATTCCAATAACACTGAAAAGCAGTTGACAGTACCCATCAACGTGCCGGAAAGAACAAAGAGATTCCAGCTTACTTTACTTCAGTTCAGTTAGGAGTGAGATATACTGGCACTTTATTTCTAATAAATGCACCATTTACCATGGCAAACACAGGAGTAGAACTGGCTTTCTGAAACACAATGTCATTTATTTTTAAAAACGCACTCATTTTTCATAAGGGCATTTGCAGTGATTTCAAGTGCTTATCATCTTACAGAGGAAACAAAATGTTTCTGGCAGAATGAATTTGAAGGCTCTGACCTAGAATTAAACCAGGACTTAAACAAAGAATTTGTTCTTGGCAGTTCTTTATGACACAGCCAAATCCGAATGTCAATCCCGCTCCCGCTTCCTACCTTTCCTGCCTTCAGGTGTGTGGTTGGACTTAGACACCGCCTCTGGGATGTTCACATCAGACCCACTTCTCAGCTATCAACAGTGCCTCCATGAGAAAGTCAATGTGCTTCTTTATGCAACTCCTTTCCTCCCTAGAGAGAACGCCAGGGTATGTGTTTTAAAGGGAAGAGCTATGAGCTGGAAACATGGAAGAGATTGCTGAGTATCCCCCCATACCCATTCACCCTTTCTATGTTTTTGTAATGCAGCTCCCCACCCCATCCAGGGATTTCACAGTCCAACATTCCTTCCTCCTTACCCCGGCTACATGGCTGAGCACTTGCCAATAGGATGTGAACAGGAGTGATGCTTCCAATTCCTTAAAACCTTACTTCTCCGAAGCTAACTACTTTGGCTCCTCCCCTCCGCTCTTATGTTTCCCTTCCCATTGATGCCGGCAAGTCAGCTTCAAATATGTGGAGGAGGGTAGAATTCCAGGGAATGGGGAACAACAAATCAGAAGAAACATGGCCCCTGAATATTCTCATGAAACAAAATTGCCTACAAATGGTGAACCATCCGCTTATCATTGAGAGAGGAAAAACTATACTCTTCTTCACTAGGTCTCTGTTATTTTCATTCTGTAGAATGGTCAAACCAATATCCCAGGGGCAAGAAGGGACAGGAGACCCGCAAGATCTCCCCAGAAGTGAGACAGAGACATAATCACGCAATGCTCTTCTGAGTATCAATTTTTTTACATATAAAGGAAATAACTTCTTTTCACTGTTAAACATGTGTAATAATACATTAAGCAGGCCTCAGTTTTCAAGTG
The DNA here is from genome assembly GCF_000276665.1 of Chinchilla lanigera. Taxonomy (NCBI): domain Eukaryota; kingdom Metazoa; phylum Chordata; class Mammalia; order Rodentia; family Chinchillidae; genus Chinchilla; species Chinchilla lanigera. The sequence continues at coordinate 13,497,789 of NW_004955425.1, read as the reverse complement.
ATGACAGTTTTTTAAAAATTAGAATTTTTTTCACTTGAAACAACAAATGTTTTTTCCCTCCCACATACCCGAATATCTTTATTATCTATCCTTTTTATTCACACAGCTACTACAGTTTGATTGCCTCTTATCTAAAATTCTTACAAACAGAAGTGTTTCAGATTTTTTTTTTCAGTACTGGAATATTTGAATACATATAATGCAGTCTCTTAGAGGTAGAACACAAGTCTAAACAGAAAATTTATTTATGATTCACATATACTTAATTTTTTTGTGGTACTAAGGATTGAACCCAGGGCCTCACACATGCTAGGCAAGCACTCTACCATCAAGTACCTCCTGGCCCTCATATAATTTTATATAATATTTTTAGTGAAACTGTGTTTTGACTGTAACCACTACATGAGGTTAGTATGAAATTTTTCACTTGTGGTATCATATCGGTGTTTCAGACTTTGGAATATTTCAGGTTTCTAGAATAGGGATGCTCTTAAGTCCCTACATCTAAATGCTGTATTTAACTCTGATCAGAGGTCACCAACACACCTCCCACACGCTGAATCCTGACAGAAGACATTTGTTTTAACTAGTTACCAATCTACAAGCCTGTTTGTATATCTCCAAATACTGTTTTCCAATTAGGTAATCAGGGATCTTTGGAGAAATGAACAATTACATGTCTGCATAGGAAATAAAAAAGATGTGCTGAGATATTTTGTCAGACAAGAGAATAAAGAAGTTATCAGAGACTACTTAAGATGTGTCAGATGACTCTGGAGTGAAATGGAAAAGGCTACCAAAGACCAAAAGGGGAATGATTTAGTTATCAACAAGAATAAATATAATGCATTAAAGAAATAACTGTATTAGTTGCTTTCCCATCACTGTGACAAAATACTTGACACCAGAAACTTAGAAGTTTGTTTTGGTGCAAAGTTTCAGTCCATATATGGTCAGCCAGCTCCAAGGTGAAAATGGCAGGATGGAAGGGCAGAGAGGAAGAAGGCTGCCGACCCATGGTAGCCAGGAAACAGAGAAACAAGCACCAGGGACAAGAATCCACCTTTTTGGGTCAGGCCTTCAGTGACTACCTGCAACCCTGTCCCACCTCCTAATAGCACAGTCCACTCCTAAACTCATCAGAGGGTTCATCCGCTGGTGAAGATAGCACCCCCATGAGCCAATGACCCTTTCCTAAGCAAAGTGCACTGCTACGTAGTCAAATAATGGATGAGAAGTTTCTCTCTATACAAGTACTCTGATAAGTAAGCCGTTTGCACATATACATAAAATTAACAAAAATGAATATTCTGTAACTTCTAAAAAAAAGTGGAGTCAGACACTGGATATGAATAGATGTGTTATGATTTGGCTCTAGATGCCCACCCAAAGCCTCCTGCAGTCGTGGGGGGCAGGCTTTCCAGAGATGGCTGGATCTAGAGCACGTGATGCTGGGATTAAAGGAGTGTGATTAGTAAGTCAGTCCACTGATTGATTTGGCACAGTTCTAGCTAGGATTAAAGGTGTGAGTACTACACCTGCCCTAGGGTGGATAGCCTGCATACAGTATAAGGGATGGAAAGAGGCTTGTCCCTCCCCTTTGTTGTTTTTTGTGGGTGCCATGAACTGTTCTCCCTTTGATGGCCCTCTGCCAAGCCACGCTGCCCTGGAGACTAAAACCTCTACAAACCTCTACAAAGCCGAATAAAGCTTTGCCCCTTTATCTTTGGGAGTTGGGTAGTTTGTCTCAGCAATGAGAGAAAAGTAGCTAAGGCAAACTACTAATATTCCAGAAAAGAGAGATAATTGGACATTATATCATTCAGCCTACAGAAGAACTCAAAACCTCCTTCTGAAGTAGATTTGACCAAAAAAATGAGCTGAACTCTGGCCAAGCTACTATAAAGCAACTACCAATTTTATAGCAAATACAGAGGAAAGATAAATACATTAAATAGTACTTCAGGGATACAATTAGCAAAATTCAGACTCTGGTTAAAAAAAAAACTTTATAAGTCAAACATTGCAGTTTATTTAACAAATAATTCACAAGAAAAAATGCAAGATAGTCATGGAGAATTGTCTTCTGACATTCAATAGTATGGGGATTTAAAGCACAAACTTATACAAGCCTTGGCAGAAAGACTCGTTCTGTCCCTGCCATATATTAGCCATTTACATGGAGAAATTAACCTCTTTACATTTGGTTTTCTTCACCTACAAAATGGTGATACTATTTACCTCATAGAACTGGGAGGATTGAAATAACGCACATGAAATACTCAGCTTGTTGCCTAGCTTATAGGAGACATAACAAAATTTTTATTTTCATCATTAGAAAATGTGTCCTGAGTGATTGAATGAGTAAGCAAAGTTGATCTACTAAACATATGGAATGTGAACTATTTTTAGCTGACACTGTTGGCCATGTCATTTACTCAGTATTTATTGGATACTGGAACTGATGCAGCAGGTCATATCAGTGTCTTACCCTAAGAAACACTGGACCCACTCATGAAATCACCAACAATCTGCTGAGAACTTTTAGTAAGGACAGCCACCAAATGTTTGTTCTTTCCTACAGAACCTGAGGTGGGCAATGCTGTCACGATCGCTCCCTCTGCCTGGTTGGGTCATTTCATAGTTTCTCCCATTCTTACAACCCTTGCCTGGCTCCTGTGCACTCTTCCTATTCCCACCTGTTCTTCTTTTTCATCTCTAGCTTTCTTTTCTCTCAAAACTCCTCCTGAGGAGCAAAATCCTAAAACACATTCCTCTTGCTGGAATATTAAGAGAACAAATACTTCATCACTACAGGAGACAAGTGACCTACTTAGAGGTCTGGATACCAGTGACTAATGCAGGACAGGCAGTTCCCACCTTGTAAACACTCAGCTTACACAAGATCCAGACACTCACTATTACCCTACCCCTGCAGGCTGCTGTTGCCATGGGAACCACTCAGACAAGAAGTGGAAAAAACCTGAAGGTTTTTAGAGAAACAGGGATTTCAGAATAAAAGAAAAGGAATAAAACAAGAATAGTTTTTCTTCCCCTGAATATCCCAAGTTTGTTCAAGGAACAGCTTTACTGCCTGAAATTTTATAGGTATAGAATGCCATGTTTACTGGGCTCCTCTTAAAAACAAAACAAAAACAAAAACAAAGAAAACAACAATAACAAAAAACTACTTCTAAGGAGGGTTTTTGCAATAATATTCTTATGTGGGGGCTAATTTTTCACTAAAGCTATGAGAGATTCTTAATTAATATCAGTATTTGTATCAGAGATGGGGTGTGTCTGACTTCCTCAACCATGGTAGATAGCATGCTGAGCAGAAGACATTCACTTACAAGTACAGCCACCTGATTGCAGACTGGTGAAACCACTGTGGAAATCAGTTTGGAGATTCCTCTGAAAACTAGGTCTAGAGGTCCCATTCAACCCAGCTATTCCCTTTTTGGGTATTTTCCCAGAAGATCTAAAAACATCATATCACAGTGATATATGTGCACCTATGTTCATAGCAGCACAATTTGTAATTGCTAAATTGTGGAAGCAACCCAAATGTCCATCCACTGAGGGTTGGATAAGAAAATTATGGTACTTTTATATAATGGAATATTACTCAGCTGTAAAGAAAGATAAACTCGAGGCTTTTATAGGCAAATGGTCACAACTAGAGACCATACTCATAAGTGAAATAAATCAGACCTGCATGTGCAAGCACCGCATTGTTTCACTAGTGTAAAACTTGAAAGAGTTAATTTAAACTCAGAGGTATGATAGACACTGTGAAATGATAGGAAACTGCTCAAGAGTAAAGGGCAACTGGGATGTGGGAAAAGAGAAGGGAAAGGAGAAATTTTGTATGTATGTATATACAGGATAGTTAACATGGTTGTTCTTCTGTCTTCTATTTCTATGCTGAAAGAAACTGCCAATGAGTCTTTGGTTGATCAGTATTGCATTTCTATATCTGTTTTCATGAGAAGCCACTTTGAAGATATCAATATGTAATACAACAACCATTGTTAATTTCCTACCACTTTGTTTGTAACTCCGTATTGTCTGTACTGTTCTTTTGCTATGTTGTAAAATGTTGTCTGTCTGTTAATGTTTTTCCTCCTTTTATTTAAAAAAAAAAAAAAAACAAAAAACAAGTACAGCCACCAGGTGCCCGTCACTCTACCTACCACTCACATGTGTAACACAGCAGATGAGCACCTGCAACTCTAGCACACTGCACGGCTGAGTACAGCCGATTGGATGGTGACTGTACTGGAAGCTTTCGTCAGGACAACTAAGTGTGGGGCAGGAAAAAGGGCATGACGGGATGGTTTCATAACGTTATAGACTAGAATAACTTTTGGGAACGTATCTGAGCCCATTACACAAAGTCAGTTAAGGAAAAACTAAAAGGACTAAAAGTTTCAGAGAGAAAAATCTGCCCAAGATTCTTCCTTGATAGATTGCTAGGGGTCACTTTCACCCTGAGATGGTGTGGATTATAAGACAGACATTAATATTTTACATCTCAAGTCAGAATACATCTGTACATAAGTTGATCTTTTAAAGGAATGTTTCCAAAGAATATGTGCTACTACAAAGAATAAGCAGCTACTTAGCACTTTGGAAATTTGTTTGAATATACTGTAACACCCTTTTATCGTATAAAAATAATGCATGATCACTAAAATACAGGAACATACAAAAACTAGCCCCTATTCCTACCCATTCCCTGAGCTATGCCTATACCTTGACATTATATACACATACATATACAGACATCTATAATCCCACAACCATAAAGGAGATCATATTATATCTACTACTTTGCTGTCTTCTATCCTTTACTTAATTTCTAATGGAACTCTTTCCACACTAACATACAATGTTTACTATAATCTTTTTCAAGGTTACCTAGTAATTTATTATATAGCTAGATCATATTTAACCAGTCTTCTACTGGCAAACCCTTAGAGTGCCTTTAACTTTTTAATCTTAGCACAACGTGGCAATGAATATATTTGTGCACATTTGCACATCTGTGAAAGAAGTAGTGGTTGGTAAATTTTCAGAAGTACAGTTAGGTGTTACATCACCAACTACCCTCATTAGAAGGTCCATTGTCTATATTAGCTCCTTGAAGCCCTCAGAAGCATCCAGAAAGCACAGCCCACACAGAGAAGTTTAGCCCTCAGAGGTACCACAATGTCACTGTGCAGCCACCGAGACACCAAGAGGGGGCATTCTGCTGCATGTGCCCACACAGGTCTGGACCTACCAGGGCAGCCTCACCTCCAAGTAGCCCTTGAAAATTGACCAGATGGCGCCCTTTGCTGCCACCTCAGCTGTGCCTTGCCTACACGTGCCTAACCCCACACACATGCATGCAGACATTGGCGGATGCCCCACACTTGCAGCCCAGCACTCCGCGAGCGGGGGTATCAGCACAGCTGCTCCCCCTAACAGAGCTGCAACCCAGCTAGTATATGTTATCCTGCAACCTTGAGCCTCCACCATGAGACACCTGCAGAGAGCACCAACAGTGATTACAGCTGAAGCTTACACATGACACCAAAGCCAATGGGGCCTGTCCAACCAACACCCTGGACCATATCGCCAGGAAAAACGACTCTTAGTGTGGAACCACTGTACCAACATATGGGCATAAGAAGCATAGAAAACCAAGGCGATGTAACCTAGACCCTGGACAATCCTGGTATTTCATATCCCTCATCAAAAATGTGGCACACCCAAAGGAAAACATCTGTTAAACCTAGTCAGCATTCTCTAATATTTTACATGTGGGCTCTGAGAAGAACAGTCCTTATCCTCTGGGGTCTGTGAGGTGGGTGCCACAAACTTGGGGTATTCCATAGCAAAATCAGTCTCCCGGAGGAAGACCAATTGAAGTAGAAGACAGTATGACCAACACACAAAAAGAGCATGTCTAAAAGATGATGCAGGGATGCAGAAAATTCTGCAAGAGTTTGAATTCTGAGAAGTTACGTGCTTACTCATTACTTAAGGCAGTACCATCCCTTTAGGCTTAGAAAGTGTGTTCACCCTTTACCAAGGGTCACAACTGCAACAGCTCCAGAGCCACTGATATATTTCCTGGTTTGCCTGCTTTCTGACCAGTCATCATTGTTCTGCCTGGTTTTCCAGAGTTCAGGCCCCTCTGTCTTACAGCATGGTGTCCCACATGCAGCCCCAGAGGTAACACTGGCCAGCATTCCTCAGATCCACTTCTCTCCCTGGACATGGCCAGGAGTAAATGTTACACTTCCAAGTGCCGTCATACCAGTAAGGGTTCAAGTGTCACATTACTAAAGCAAGGCTGTAAATTTGTCATTTTTATGTGCTTTTAAAGGGGGTAGGAGATATACTTTATAGAGGACAAAACTCTAAGCAGAGGATAAAAGTCAGAGAAAGACTCAGAGATTTCCTTTGAGAAGTTTTACAGAGAAGAGGAATTCACATTTGTGAAGCTGCAATATCCCACAAGTAATATCTCCCCAGTTTCTCTGACTTTTGAAGTAGCTACTATTTTTTGTTCCAAGATTTGAAGCTTTAAAATAAATACCCAAGCTCTAAAGCATCAGGGTACTATATTTAGGAAGCAGTGACACGCTGAGGTGGACTATGTGGTCTTGGATGTGGGCTCTAGAACACTCTTTATTTACATCTGTTAAACCTAGTCAGTCTTTTTTCCTGACTATGTGGTCTTGGATGTGGGCTCTAGAACACCTCTGGACGAGGCCTAGGACAGGATGACTGAAATGACAGACACTTTTTTTTTTTTTTTTTTTTTTTTCTCCAGTACCAGGAACCGAACTCACGACCTTGCGCTTGCCAGGCAGGCGCTTTGCTGCTGAGCTAAATCCCCAGCCCCGACAGACACTTTTAAGTCTGTGCACACAGTGGTCACACTGTGGCGATCAATCTTCCTAACATAGATTGGATGCAGTCTTCATAGACTGTGTTCAACTTCTTGATTTATCAGAGAAACATATGGAACCTTCATTAAAAGTACTGAAACGGTAGCTCATACCTAGCAAGACATGAGGACCAGATTTCAAATGCTGTACCCTAAACTCTTAGGTATGGATTTAAATTGGTCATCCATAAGTTTTTGTCTTTAAAAACATATAACGGGGCATGTTACAAACAACGCTTTTCTAGTCCCAATTATTCTAGAACTTAGATTGAGATGTAATGTGTGTCAAATACTTGGTATATTCCATATGTCTTCACTGATTCAACAAATTTATTAGGTACTAGGCATTCAGTTTTAAATAATGACAAATAAGGTCCATGTCCACTGAGAATGTATATTTCAGAAGTGGAATAAGAATGACTAATAGAATATGTTTAAAATATTTTGGTATCAGGAATTGAACTCAGGACCTTACACTTGCCAGGCAAGCGCTGTGCTGCTGAGCTATATACCTGACCCCTAGAATATGTTTAAAAAATTAAACTGATAAATAGCAACTGGTGTTAAGCCTCTTGTGGAAGCATACAAAGACCTAAGATGGGAAATGACAGAGTGGAGGAAGCTGCAAGGTCCCCAACAAGACACAGCTCTTTGTCTTTCATTACACCTTTCATCTTTAGAGGTGTCCTCTTTCCTCTCCCCGTCCTCCAGCCGCCACCACTACAGAGCCACAACAAAGTCTCCACCCTGTCCATGCACACGCAGGCGCACTCACTCAATCCTTCCCTTTTCTGAGGACTCTGAGACGTCACTTCCGATGCCGAAACTACAAAGTCCTCATTCGCAGAAACTGCTTGCCATAGGTATTCCTAGCAGCCAACAATGAGGCTTCGCTTTTGGAATTGCAGCACGATATCCCCCTGATATCTCCTTTTTAATCCATGATTTTAAAAGTAAAGAAACATCAAGTATCACTTGAAAGAAAGAATAGCTGACTTTAAGCACACAGACAAAACCTTCAGAGTAAGCAAGGAGCTAAGTTGTCGTGTTTTAAAACAGGCATTTTCCTCGCCATTGCCATTTGCACTTAATTTTCCCCTTAAAAGTCGCTGTCGCTGTTTGCCAGCCCCTAAGACAGGGTGCAGTTAAGTGAGCTGCATTCCCAGCCCTTTTTAAAAAAGTTTTCTTATTTTGAGACAGGGCCTACCTAAGTCACTAAGTTGTCAAGGCTGGACGCAATCTTTGCATTCCTCCTGACTAAGCTTCCCAGAGGGCAGGGAAGTGATTGGGGTTGGAAATAGGCTAACTCTAGTTCCCAGAACAATTCTCATCAGTACAAAACAAATGAGCTAAATCTTACCTTCCGAACACACATCCAAAGGCTGCTGTCTGCACTCCCTTAGGGAAAGCGTCAGGAATGCCAGCCATGGAGATCACACCAGCGATACACATGTCCACTGGGGTGGGAGTGAGCGGAGGAAGGGTAAGCTCTGGGTTTTGACCCACTCCATCCCCTCCCAGCTGCGTGCTTAATTAATAAGTAGGGGCAGACATTCTTTGATTTCCAGAACGGCTTTCCTTGTCTTAAGTGAAATCCAAGGCTCATGCTATAGTTCTGCAGCTCTTCCCCCAGGCACATGTCTTACTTTTTCATTTTAGCAAAACTTCAAATACAATCAAATTAATGAAAATTGCTCCAAAATACTACAGAATCTTATTGGATCTCTCTGGTCAAAACTTATAGAGATGCGTATGAGGCAACCTTAAGTTGAGTCTCTTGAGAAAATTTAACCTGAAAGGTGAAGCAAATGAGAAATACATTTTGTTTTTGTTTTTAAATACTATGAATTCATCAAGTATCAGACTGGTCTGTTAACAGAGGAATGAGACCAGCTTTTATGGATTTGTTGGGGGCAGGCTAGGGCCTTTGTTAATCATTATCCCCGTGCTGGTTTGTGAGGAGTATGAAGATCTCGTCAACTGAGGGGCAATCTGATCTTTGTGAGGCGCTTTTGTTTGGGGCAGTCTGGGTTTTGTAGTTTGTTGGAAGCCAAGGTGTTCCTAGGGTTAGGTCAGGGCAATAACTGGGGGCTTCTCTGGGCCCACTGATAGTTGAACTTTCCTGTAAATCTTGTTTTAATGCCCTCATCTTGAAGGAGGGTGAGGTAGTTTATGTAGATCTGGGGTACTCAGCCCTATTTTGACCATTTTCAGACATACACTGCCAGAGCTGAGCAAGAATCTGACCCAAAATTTTACGGTAATAAAGGAGACAGACACAGAATGAAGGTCAAGCTTTGTCCTGCTTTTAGTTATCTTTCGGGCAAGTGCAGACCCAAATGAAGGAGTCTTTCTTAGCAAAAGCAGCTTTTCTTTCTTTTTTTTTAAAAGCAGCTTTTTAAGTCCCTGATTGCCTCCAATGAAAACACAAATCACGGCTTAAATGAGTAACAGCTGACGAGTGTGTCCATCCCTATGGCGATCTGATTGTTGTTTATTTGGATTTGTAAACTTACGTAAAAAAATCTGGAACACTACAGACCAAAATACCAATAGAGGTTACTTTTTCATAAGGTTTCAAATGTACTTTATTTCTTCAATATACAATACTTTCATGGGTGCACAATGCTTTTCCTTGGTATCAATTCTTAATTGGTTTTAAAACAGTTTGATATTGTACCAGCTCGCAAGATTACCATTCTCCCCATTCCTTTGGGATTACTCTGCTAACAGGGAACAGGTTTCATTGGACTCCAGTCTGCGTCACTGCGCATGTCCAGACAGCAGTAGGCAAAGCGGCTCTGCTAGCTAACGCAATACGTCATGGAAATCAGGTGTGTACTAGGGGTGGCTCTGCCTCGCCATTGTTGGCTGAATGTTTAGAACCTGGAGATAATTTAGTGCATTTTTGGCCACGGGAAACATTGTGAAGCTGAAGATACAATGTAGCAACTAAAACTGCTGGTTTAATGTAAATTAGGTCCAAGTACTTGTGCAAAAGACCCGGGGAGCAGTTGTTTCTACTAGTGTGGCAGGATTACATGTGATTTTAATTTCTTCTGCTTTCCTCTGTTCCTACATTTATCAGGACAATACAGCCCTTATATTTTAAAAACTTATTTAACACTGAAGTCTTTCAAAGGTTATTATCTATTAATCTGAAGATGTAACTGGAAAACAGTTTTGCAAACATAGTATGACTCAGTTTAAGGTTACAAGAAGTGGCTTTCTAAAATCAACCCAGAATCAGGATTTGGCGGCACATGCTTGTATTTTCAGCACTCAGGAGGCTGAGACAGGAGAATTGCTGTGAGTTTGAGGCCAGCCTGGGCTACATAGTGAGTTCAAGGATAGCCTGAACTACGTAGCAAGATTCTACTTCAAAGAAATCTGAAAATAACATCCATCAGAAGCATTTGTTCTCAAAATTCTCTTAGTAAAAAATGAGTGAAAGTGGTACTGCATGCATTGCCACACTGTGTCCTGACTTGAATGTCCACTGCATCTCCACTTGGATGTGTCAAAAACATTTCAAACTGATATCTTTGTCTTGTCTGTGCCAATTCTATCCCACAGCTTCCTTTGTCCTTCCTAAATAAGGGGCTACTGTTTATGCATTTGTTCTGCCAGCAACTTGAGAAACACCCTCAACTATTTATTTTCTCACTCTACATTTAAACTGTCCACAGATCCACATTTTTTCTATCTTAAAGTAAATCTTGAGCATTCCATCCCTTCATTGAGTACAGGTTTCCTCCCTACCTCTACCTTAGTCTGCTTTGTGCTGTGGTAACAACATCTGAGACTAGATGACTTATTAAGAACAGAAATGTTTTTCTCACAATTTTGGAGGCTAAGATCAGATATTTGAGGAGTTGCCTCTTTGTGGCCCTCCTCCTACTAATACTATCACATTGAAAAAACCTGATTTCAAACCAAAGCAGCATCCTTTAAAAACCAAACAGAAGATCCATAAGAAGTCCTAGTAAACTTTCATGTGACCCGTGCTTTCAACTATAACTTTAAATTATTTGCAAGAAAATATAAAATTATCATAGAGCTTCCACGGCCACTCCCAACCTCTAAGTACAGAATGTTAGAGGAGAATTTAGATGCTATGTGGAGAAGAAGTGAGATTCCATCGAAGACAGACAGAAATCACCCTCAGGAAACAGCACTCTGCCACAGTGCTAAAATATTAACAATAATTCGGGGACTTGGTAGTATACAGTGCTAGCTAGAGGAAACGGGCTTGGGAGTAGAAGACCAGGGATGAGAGTCTTGGAGAATCATTGCTTCCCAGGGGAAAACAGATAAATATAGTAGTGGCGGCCCTCAGAATGTGTGCCATGAAGAGAAAGAAAAGGGAAACTAAGGCTTTTATGAAATAAGAGAGATCCATAAACCATGTAAATCTTCCCCCTCCCCCACCATATCACCACAGAGACCATTCATTAAACAACTGCCTTTGATTAACGCTGTCTGATGGAAGTGCTCATAAGCTAGGAGCCAACAAATGCTTAGAAATATAATCAGACCACTTCGATACAAAGCTACACTCTAAGAACATAAAAGGAGCTGAGAAGTTAAACATTCAGTACCCAATGAAGAAGCAAAATCAAACTGTGACATAATATTGCAAAATGAATAAAATATCATTAAATAAATATTTGGAGAAACTAGAAACCAACTAGAACCAAACATTCAAAGAGAAACAATAGTCAAACATTGAACATTAGGAAAATGTTCAATGAGACTTGAGTGAATACAGGAAAGAAGTTTTTTTAAAAGACATACATACAGGAAGCAAGAGTATATAAAGTGCCTACGAATATATTCAAATGAACATTTAATAAAGGACACAGAAAAGCAAAAACAAAAACCCACCCTCAGGAGAATAAAAGTATATGGTTTTTCAAGTGATAAAAAATGATTGAAATAAAAACCAGGCAAGGCAGATCCAACATAAAGATGATCTCAGATTCTAAAGACAAAAACAAAAACAATGAAACAGAACTGTATTTCCAAACCTAAGAAAAATCTTAAATCTACAAAATGAAATGTCACACCATATATGGGGCATGATCAATTTTAGTGAATGACACATTGCTATTAAGTCCTCTCAAAATACTCCCTCGCTTTGAAAACTTATCTCATTCTTGCCACTTTCTGAAGCTGTTCTGGAAGTCTTCTTTGCTGTTGTTCCTGCACTGTTGTGTCTGCTTGATGTCATGGATCAATTCAAAATGTTTACCTTTCCTGGTCATTTTGACCTTGAGGAAGAGCCAGATGTCACATGGTGCCAGATCTGATGAGTAAGGTGGATGAGGACACACTGTGATATTTTTATTTGATAGAAATTGTAGTACAAGTGTTGTGTCATGATAGAGGATGAAACTATTTGCCCATTTCTCAGGCTGTTTTCTGCATGCATCATTTCTTAAATGCTCTTATAAGCTCTTATACTTTTCAGAGTTCACTGTAGTGTTACTAGGTGCAAACTCGGCTTCCAGAATTCCATCAAGACAAAATACACACACACACACACACACACACAAACACACACACACACACACACACACAAACACACACACACAATCAGCATCCCTCGATGTGGATCTTGATTGATGGGCTTTTTTCACACCAGGAGAACTGGAATATTTGCATTGAGAACTCTGAACATTGGGGTCAGGATCATAACCGTAGACCCCATTTTTGTCTCCTGAGATGACATTTCTTAAGAAGCTGGAATTTGAAGAGGGACTGTTAAGCTCCAGTGAAACTGACAAGCGCTGTTACTTTTGTTGGTGGAACAAATTTCTCTGCCTCAAGTTCAGATCTGTTAAATGCTTTGAACAGGAACCATAGACATGATTTGTATCATGAACACATGCTAATCAAAAATCAAACACAAAGTACAGCCTTGGACATAAATTCTAAATAGATATGAATATGGACTTAGAACAACGTACGTGTATGTGTTACACAAACACACAAATGAAAAGGAGGAAATTGGTGGAGAAGGTAAGGGTGAGAGACAGAGCTCCTGAGAGCATACAGCAGTGTGGCCAAACCATAAACATCAGTGAAACTGAATAAAATGCATATTAGAGTTCTTTTTACTCTTCTTGCAACCATTCTATAAGATTGAAGTTATTTCAGAATAAAATGGTGAAACAAATAAGCGAGTCCTGAGTCAAACACTTCTCATCACCCTTAGCATCATCCCTCGTCCCACCACCAGCCTCCTTTGCTTAGACCCCTGCAGTGGCCTCCTAACTGGCCTTTACTGTTGCTGTCCTTTCCCATACCACAGCTAAAGTTGTATATACAATAACAAATCCAACCATGTTATTCTCATGCTCAAAACACCTTGGTGGCTTCTAATCGCATGTAAAATCTAGCTCCTTATCTAAAGCCTCCATGCCCGTCCACATCTCTAACCTCAGCTGCTGCCGCTCCCCTGCATGTTTACTCGGATCTAACTAAGCACGTTATCTTTACAGCCACTCAGAACCATGACGTTGGTTCCCGCCACTGGCTCTTTGTGCTCATTGTTCCTCTCTCGCTGGAATGTTTTAGTCTGAGGGCCGTTTCCTCCCTTCATTCCAGCCTCTGACAAATGGTCTTCCCTGATCTCACCAACTACAACAGCAGTCCTCTCATCCTTGAAACCCTCTCCCTGCTGTCATGTCCTTCCCGGCACTTCTGGTCATGTTTCATTATATTATTATAATTGAACAGGAAATGATCAGATCATGCTATTAAATAATCTACAAGCAAAGTTTTAATGCTGTAATATTTCAGGACCGTGACTGCTAACCTTGTGAATGCATCCTCTGGGTTTGGTCTGAAAAATTTTTATGTAGACAGATAACTTCAGTTTCATAGAATGTCAAGTATCAGCATGAACATAACTGGAAGATAAATCACAGCTCTCCTGAGTCTTAACATTCAAATGAGAGAGTCAGACAGTGAGCAAAATAAACAAGTAAAACACACAGTATTCATGTTAGATAGTAACAAGGGCTAGGTGCTGGAGGAATGGGACAGGATCTAATAGGGTTATTTGGGGAGGTAGAAGTCAACTATAAACAGTATGACCCAAGATGGACTCATTAAGGGGGCAGCGGGTTTAACCTGAGGAAAGATAAGAAAAAGCCATGGGGCCTCTGAGAGCCCTGCAGGCGGAGCACAGCAAACAGTGTCTGAGACAGGAATGTGCCCTGTGTGTTCAAGGGGGAGCGAGCAGGCCAGTATAGCCTGAGAGGAATGAGCAAGCGGGAGAAGGTCAAACATGAGGCCAGAGAGGTAGGGAGAGGAGGCAGATGGAGCAAGAGCAGCTAGGCCATTTGGAGGCTAGGTTTCCATGCCCTAGTGAGAAGTTGGGTCTTTAAGTGAGATTTAGAACCCCTGGAGAATTTTAAGGACCTATTATGACTGGACTTTTGTTTTAAGAGCATCATGCCCACTGCTATTCTGAGAATGGACTGCAGAGGAACAGGAAAAAATGAGACAAAACAGAAGGGCTTTAAGTAATCCAGGAGAGGGCACGGTGTGGACCAGACCGGTGGCAAAGGAAGTGGTGAGAAGTGCTAGACCTTGTAAAACCGGTAGGACTTGCTGAGGGATCTAATGGATGCGGAGTGTGTGAGATAATCTCAAAATTTCTGACTTGAATAACTAGAAAAATGGAGTAACAGCAACAGTGATATTGTGAGAGAAGCAAGTCTGAGGGAAAGGTAAGGGTTATAGTATTTTTGCAAAAGCTGACTTTTCTCTGAGTGTAGAAGGTAGGACTCTCTAGTTAATGAGCCAAATGAATGAAAGATGCTCCGAAATCCTGGGCCCTTTGGCCCTCAGGTGGCACTTCCAGGGCTGTTCCTTCTCCTGAGCACAATCTCCTCCTTCTATCCTTGTAAGCCAAGCAGGTATCATTTTCAGATGGTGTGCGATGTGGAAAATGTCAGCACTAAAATAATGGAAGTGGGGGGCGCTTGTCTGGCTGATGGGCTCATTAACTTAATGGAGACAAATAATCTTTGCAGACAACTTGATTTGCAGGTTTGTGAGGTGTTTGTGTGTGTGTGTGCACGTCCCAGTTCCAAACAGTCCACCTAACTGAACTTTTAATATTGAAAAATAAATTAGTGTAAAAATATGAAGTTTTTTCCTCTCCACTTTCCAGCAAAAGTGATCTGCAACTAACCCCTTGCATTTCGTAAGAGTCAGCGTTGCCCTCATCAACTTTAGTGTTTCTGCAGCATCATGTATTTATTTACCTGTCTCTGCCACTAGATTGTAAACTGCACCACCCGAAGGCAGGGGTCCTGTCTGAGTTACTCATTGCTTGTCCTCAGTACCCAGATTTGTCAAATGTATGGGTATCAAAAGGCCTAAGACATCATACCTCGCAGAATTCATTCTGGTGAGGGATTCATGCCTGTTGATTACCTTTATCAGAGAGGTTTCTTAAGTTTTTTGCAATATTCCTAGTAGGACCATTCTGCTTTCTCCATCTCCTCTATTGGTACCTGCTCCAAGAGGCTGAACTCCAAATACCAAGTTCTTTCCAGAACTTTCTCATAGAGACAGCACCTCTGTTCTCTAAATTTCCTTGCATTTTACTGCCAAGGAAAACTCTTTGCTCATTTAAACATCTTATTATTTACTTGCTTATGTGACCTCTTCTGGAATATTTTTTGCTTTTTACAGTTTCTTATACTGTTTTGTTTTCCACAGAGTCCAGTGCTAAGTCCAGAATAGGTGTCCTATAAATAGTCTATCAAACTGAATTCAATTTAAACCTGAAAACTGAGCTTCATTGTGAAAAAGCAATTTATATTTGACTCCAACAGAAGTCAGCAGTGAAACCTATTGTTGAGGATGATGCAGGCTTTTGTCCCTTTTACCCTGTTTGGTGGCCAGAAGGCCAGCAGGGATTAGTTCTGCTGATTCATCAGTGTGCGGGCCAGACACACGGGCTTTGGTTATGAGAGACACTACCAGCACCTAATCAGCGTTCTTAAGAGAGATTTAGGAGAGCACAGTCTGTTAGATAAAGTCCCAGAGTTAACTATACTTTGGAATCATTTAATAAACATAAACTAATTAGAAAAATGCCTAAGAGTATACTTCATCCATTTGAGTTTCCAGATTTGGCCATAGCTGTATCCCAAGGCCCATCTCTCTGAGCCTGCTGAGTATCACTCATGTGTGTAAGATTCCAAACAATGCCGACATCCACCTCTTATCAACTGGCTGCTGTTTCCCTCACATGTTTTGATTTCATGAGCAGAGATGGTTTCATTGGTGCTTTTCTTTTTTCTTCCTTTATGCTGCTGGTCCGTCCTCCTATACTCTTTTATCTCTACACTTTTTCTTTCTCTAAATCTTCTCCCCCTATCATGAAAAATCGAAACAGTTGGTTTGCAGACAGTACTTTATAAGAAGATGCCACTAGCATCATACTGAAAACAAGATCTCCATACTACCACTTTAGTATCAGTAGTAATAGTATTATGTAGTGTACACCAGAGTGTGTATGGAAACACATACACACACATATTTTTAATCTCACAGGGTCCAAGCATACCCAGAACATTTAGGGCTCTGTCACTAACAGCCAGTTGTGATAATTCACCCCGTGTTTGTGAAGTACCTGCATTCCGTGTTCCATACCTACTTCCGTTCTCCAGGCGAGGTACTATCAGGCTTCTTCCTGATAGTAGCTCTACCCAAGCAAGGAACTCTCTTCTGCCCTTTGAACCCTGATCTTTCCTGGTGTTCATTCTTAGCTCCTCCTTAAAATATCTGCCCCGGTAGCTCTTTTGATTGTGAATCTTGGAGTGTATCAGAAAGCAGTGTGCTGGAGACAGCCTACTGAAAACTGAAGCAGACAGCGTCCCAGCCCAGCTGCTGGCTGTGCCAGTGGTGACTGGCCTGACCCCTGCAGGGGTCTTTTCAAACACATTCCTGCATCTCTCTCTGTGCTAGGCTCTATGTCATTTTTCAAAGACTGAGAGTCTGCAGCAAGGAAGGCTAGCGGAGATGCCTCTCAACTTCACCGGGTATCATTCACCAAAGCACGCAGGTATCGGCTGTTTCTTTCTAGCATCACTCTGTCTTTGTGAGGTAATGCTGGTCCACTCCATCTAAAAAAAGCATATGGTGGAACACCTAAAATGACACATGCAGCTTCAGTCACTTTCTGGCCTGTTCCCAACCTATCGCTATGAAGTAGACATCTCTTCCAAGTACTGCCCCTCCTAAGGCACCAGGTAGCAGTAAAGTTTATCTTGGTTTGGGGCACGTTTTTTGGTATCTGTCTCCCAACTGCTAAGAATCTTCTTTCTCTCAGGTTTGAAGAAACCCAAGATTCCTTTTCCTTGATAAAAATGAACTTGAGGGCTGGGGATTTAGCTCAGCAGCACAGCGCCTGCATGGCAAGCACAAGGTTGTGAGTTCACATCCTAGTACAGGGAAAAAAAAATGAACTCACATGATCTAGTAAACCCATTGCAAATAAAGGTATTTATGGTTAGTTTAAAGAAATAAATGATAAAAACAGTATTTGAGCATCAGTGCACATTCAGGACAGGCCTTTGTGACACCCCTCACATTTAGACAGAGTTTTTATTCAGTCTATGGAAGGTAAGCCCTGCTGATTGACAGCATTAATTATGTAGCTGTCACTGATAGGGATATTCATTAGTCATGACTCTAAGTGCTGTGTACCATGGACAATCTGAGAGAGAAATTATAGATCCCTTTGTAGTTAGTTTGTTTTGTTTTCTTGGTACCAGGAATTGAACTCAGGACTTCGTGCTTGCCAGGCAGGTGCTTGTGCCACTGAGCTATATCCCTGGCTAGATCCCTTTGCAGTTAATAGAAAGACCCCAAATTAATTTTTTATCTGTGCAATAAAAAAATGTAATGAAGAAAAAATTTTACAGTGTGTCATTTTCAAGCAAAGCAGCCATCCCAGTGGTGCATGGCCCACAGTTGCTAGAGGAGCCATTGCTTGTTTGTCTGGGGCCATCTGGGTGGGTGCTAAAGAGCCCATATGGTATAAGGTTCACTTCCTGCATTCCAGGCAAACAGCAGGTGGACTGTCTTCTGATTGTTTTTTTAACAAGCAAAGGAGCTAGAAAATTCAGAAGCCTGCAGGTAGTACAACTCCATTGGAAAAGTGGAAGAGCATTGGAGAGAAATAAACTCATCTTATAAGATAATGATGATAATACTATAATGGGACAATACTGAGAACATTAATAACTATATTTGTATTCAAAGTGGACTTGAGGAACTTATGTTTACCTCTTATATCAAGAGCCATGTAGCTTCTTCAGCACGCAGGTATTTTACCACATTAAAGTTGTCATTAAGGTTGAGCCATGAGGCTTAGTGGCATAACGGTTGTACAGAAAAGTTCCTGTATACAAGACAGTAAAGGAGAAGGCATGGCCAACATAGCTCCTGGAGATCATGGATAAAAAAGGAAAAGTAAGCAAACTATCCGATCTGTGATTGACTTTGGCCTGGAGGGCAGAATACTGCCACCTAAATCAAATAAATTGCCAAGACAGAAAGAGTGTTGCTCCACTCCTGGTTTGAAATCATGAAATGAAACCTCCATGCAAGGATTCTGCTGAAAACAGGGAGGATGAGTTGGCCAAATGCAGCAGAGGCAGTTTTTTTCTTGCTATCGTCTATGCATAGTGTGCAAAGAATCCAGAAAGTTTCTGTGTGCCCTAGTGAGAGACTAGACAGAGGCTGGGAGAACCCCTGGCCTTGCAGAAGCCTTGAATTAGGTAAAGGAGGTGTTCATGTCAGGACCTTCAATGACCAGAGGTAACATCAAGTCACCAACTGACAGCGGTGAATACCGTTGTTCATGAGACACAAAGCCTGAATATTGCATGGTTTCTCTTATATGAGAAACCCAATGTACAAATAATGAGTAAAGTAAAAGATAATAGAAATGGAGAAATAGATCTTTCTCAAAGATGAATCAGGTCAAGAGGGAAGGGAGAGGAAAGGGAGGAAAAGGGGATGAAAAAAGGAATTAAAATGTGTTATATATGTACCAACTCCACACATGAAATGTAAACATTGCATACTACAAAGATGTACCAACACAAAAAATACAAAATGCAACTAGTCCTCCTGAAAGTGGTGCCAGTGCAGAGCTAAACCGTTATCCCATGGCAAGACAAGTTAAGAGGTAGGCTTCCTTTATCACAGGAAGATGGTGTAAGCTTTCTTTCGTGGAAACAGTGAGAAACAGTCTTGGAGATGGCAGAGTATATGCGGTGGGAGGAATAGCTCCACTATGAGATGAACTCTGCCAAAATATTTCTTTGAAAGTATTTTTTTAAGATTCTTATTTATTAATTGCATTATTGGGGATCAGACCTGGGGCCTCAGCACATGCCAGGCCAGTGTTCTGCCCTTGAGTCCTACTTCCAGCCCTTGAATTTCTTTTAAAACCAGAAGTTACTGGGCATGGTGGCGAATGCCTGTAATCCCAGCACTCAGGAGGCTGAGGCAGGAGGATCCTTGCAAGTTCGAGACCAGCCTGGGATACAAAGTGAGCTCAAGGCCAGCCTGAACTACATAGAGAGACTCTGTCTCAAAAATACCAAAACAACAAAACTAACAAACAAAAAAACCCAGAAGGTACATGGTTTATTCCACCACCCTGCACCACCCCTTGCTGTCTCATAGGGGGCTTGCAAGAAAGATATATTAATTAAATAGTGTATTTTTTTCTGTACATCTCAGTGGAATGGGTAAATATATTAGCCTGATATCAGAGCTAACATTAATTTGGTGTTAACTACATGCCAGATGATGTGCAGAATGTGAAATAAACTCTATGTAATCCTCACTGTGAAATGGGATGAGTATCAACCCTCCTTTCGCAGCTGAAGAAATTGAAGCACAGTGAGACTAAATATCTTTCTTAAGGTCATTGTCAATGGTCGAGTGAGAATTTGAACTCAAGTACTCAGACATAGAACTGATACTCAGAAACGTTCTCAAAATTTCCATTTTTGAAGATTTCACAGAAGTACCTACCTAGGTTTCTTTCTTGACCAACAATTTTTGAAATGATACTTTTAATGAAAAAAGTAGACTCCCGAGAAATATGGGAGTGGGAAACTATTTACATAGTGAGTGTATTTTTATGCATAGTTACCTGGGGAGATGTTCACCAAGAGGTTGATAATTGCTGACCCTGGCTAAGAGCTGGAGTGACTTTAAATATTTTCTTTACTCTTCTTTGCTGAATTCAAATTTTTATATGATTACAGCTTCACTTTCTAAGTAGAGTAATGCAATGACATTTGTATTAGGAGAGAATTGACTTCACTGAAATAACAAATCTGAAAGTCTCAGACAGATAAAAAGTACAACTTTCTTTTGTCTCTGTTGTAAGTTGGGCAATTTCCTTTTCGATGGAGCTTTGCAATCCAGTCTACTTCTAGTTACAAATCCACCACTTCACTGCTTGGTTTTTAAGACCATACAGGTAGAGGAGGAAAGAAAGAAGAATCAGTTCTTCTATTGACCTAGGACCAGTTACACAGTCCCAATTAAACTGTAAGGGATGAGAAGTAGGATTCAAAGGAAGAACTAGACAGGAAAGTAAAAGGACAATTCTTTAGACCAATTAAATACAGCAGAGTTTATTTGAGCAAAATAAAAATGCTTTGTAAGTTGGGCAGCTTCCCACGATCAGAGCAGGTTCTAAAAATTCCCACCAACAATATGAACAGATGGCATTTATAGGAAAACAGAAGTGAGCCATAGAAAACAACAAAATTAGCTACAGCCTAGTCAATGAACCAGTCAATCCGTAACAGATTAACTAGTTGTTTATGACCTAATTAGTTAACTGGCTATAGGACCTTCTTGGACCACAGCTCAGCTTTTGTGAC
Organism: Chinchilla lanigera; assembly: GCF_000276665.1. Lineage (NCBI taxonomy): Eukaryota > Metazoa > Chordata > Mammalia > Rodentia > Chinchillidae > Chinchilla > Chinchilla lanigera. Next base: position 13,476,897 of record NW_004955425.1, on the reverse strand, counting down.
TAAGCTCTCTATTGGTTTGGTCTTTTGGGTCTGGTGCAGAGGTTCATTTGACACATGGCCTCCTGCAAAATCCTCCTTAACACAGGTACACAAGGAATCTCTATCACAAAGTGGCTTCCATTTTGAAGGCTGTTATTTTTAAAAACCTGACCTCAAGAGTCAAGCTGCCAGGGTTCATATCTTAGTGATTTTGTGACTTTGATCAAGTTATTCAACCTCATTGTGCTTCTGTTTCCTCATCTACCCAATAAGAATAACGCTGTGAAAATTGAATGAAATTACGTATTGGCGAGAATAACTGATTGTTAATGGCTTGGATAATTTCTCCTATCCGGCACATTTGCAATATGACTTTGACATTTCTCTCAACAAAAATGGAGTTCATTTCACCATCTTTGGATCTGGGGTGTACCTATGATTTGCCTTGACCAAAAGAACGTGATGGATGTGATATGTGAGGCTCCCAAGCCTGAAATGCAAGGAGTCTTGCAACTTCTTGCTCATCTCTTGAAACTCCAGCCTGAAATATCTATGCGAAGAAAGTGTGGTTGAACTATCGAAAGATGGAAGAGCAAATGAAAAATAAACGAACCTCTTGCTGGAGTCCCCTGGACCTCCCCTTCCACCACACCACCAGACAATAGATACCACCAACAGCCAGAGAAATGAGGGAGGAACAGTTAGGCCACCAGAGCTGATAGTAGTTTGTAGCTTCACCCATGATTCCTTGCAAGCAAAGCAGAAATAACAGCAAGCTAAGTCCAGCCCAAATCACTGACCCACAGAGTTGTGAGCAATGGCAGGAAAATGGTCTTGAACGTGGCATATGGCTTACAGTAGTTTCCTCATGTTACTTAGCCCTACATCTGGCACACAGTACGTACTTAATAAACATCAAGTGGTGTTATTACTAATTTTATCTAATTTCAAGCTCATGAAATTTCTACAAGACAGACAGAGCAGAGGTTTTTTAATCTCACTTCATAGGTAAAGAAATGAAGGGCCAGCGATGATAAATGATTGACCTGACATCACAGAATGCTTAAGGGAGTCAAGCTAGCATTTACAGCTTAACTTTGTGAAGCCTTACCCTGCACAGCCCCATTCCACAGAACAATTCTCTTCATTAACAGGAACAAGGCGCCCCTGAGCGATATTTGCTATGGAGTTTTCAAATGAATCATTTCCATTAAAATGCTTCATCAGCCTTCTACTGCCCAAGTCTTTCCTGTTAATGGCTTTTAGTACCTGCAATATTATTTCAGTTGTCAACGGAGGAAAACATAAGTCAAGAAAGTCATTGTTTTTAATGGCAAAGTAAAGAGTTTCCTTGGTGGAGACTTGAAAAAGATCTCTTTATAATCAGAAATGGGATTTACAGAGTATCCGTGTGTCTGACTCAGCAGCAACCAAAATTCCCTGGGAATGATTCCCATCACAATGGTGAAGGACCTCACTGACCCACCAACTGCAAATATTTAAAAATTCCCAAAGCCATCATTTCCCCATCAGCGCCTGCAAGCATTTTTTTTTCAATCACATACATATCTCAGTGGGTTTTAAAGTTTCTTGTTCTCTTACAGTGGCAAGATGGATTCGAGCCCTCTGATTCAACAGAGATCCATTTCTATTGCATATAAATATTGCTAATTTTTCTATGTACCTAGAACATAGAAAGCTGGAGTTCCAAGAGATGAGCAAGAGCCAGCAAATCTAACTAATTTATCCTTTTATTTCATTGTCTCATATCTGATTCATCACCAAGTCTTACTTGACTTTACCTTCAAACTCTACGCTGAATACAAGCACTTCGCATCTCTACTATCATAGCTTAGCTTAGTACAGTGACAAAACCAACGGGCACAGACACAAAATGCGAGAGAGAGAGAAAGCAAGATTATGTGAATACATGCAGGGAGGGTACTGCAGTATTTTTTTCCCTGTGACTTGGCGTCTACTGAGCACAGGCAATGTGTCCCTAAAAGACAAAGGACCAGGCCTTGGCTGATAGGATTAGAGTTTCTCTGGGAAGATATAGGTGCTGCAGAAATTGTTTAACCTTTCTTTTTCTTTTTCCAAAAGATTCTGGCAAGTGACAAAAGCAATAACTCCCTGGTGAGAATGAAATGATGAAGGGTCTTTGAAACTCTCACATCTCTCTGAGCACAGTGAATGTGAATGAAAGATCTCAGGAAAGTTTCCACAAAGGTGCTTGCTGAATCTCCAGCCTTCAGGAGTGGCTGTGGGTCAGGTGCCACCTGCGATAAGGTCATCAGAAGCTGCTGTAGCTCTCAAGGCAAGTACATGCTGGGATGACAAGCTGCCCAGGCTCAAAGCTGCATTTTAGCCCCAACCCCAGTCCTGACTCACCAGGAGGCTCTTTGATTTTCTGACGGATCTTTCATGAGGACACACTATACCTACTAAACCTTTCTTGACCCAGTAAACCCAGACTGCGGATGCCAAAGATAGCGAGGGATTTAGTATTTCAGTCGCTTTCTTTTGTGTGTCTGTACCTTTAAGGTACGCAGACAGGTGGCCATGAAATGGCTAAACAGCAAACTCCGTGGCTGTCGTAGTCAGTTAGCAAAGTCTTAGGAAGATTGAAATAGAGGCTGAAGACTTCTGTGCAGACAGGAAGACACTTTGCGTCAGAGATTGACTCATTCATTCATCTATTCATCCGTTTCCTTCAATAAACATTGAGGAAGTTCGTGCTATTTGCCAATAACACAACAGTGCTATGGGCACACAGGAACAAATACAATGTGGCCTATGGCTTTTGACCTAGGACAATTCCCCCGTACCCTTCTGATAATAATTCCTTCCACAAGATTGGCTAACCTCAGTACAGGCTTCCCCTGTGAAGTTGTGGTTCAGAGTCTGCAGCCTCAGTCTTCACAGATTTTTCCTTAGAACCTAACTAATAATTGTTGGAGGAAACCCCTTCAATGTCAGGGAAACTGCCAATGTCCTTTGCAATTGTATTTTTGGTGGGAGGTTTGCAAGTAGCCAATCCAAGACCATTATTCAGTTCTCCTTGCTGCTGATCGGCTGCCACCCTGTAACCCACCTCAGGAAGATGCTCCAACATTCCTGCATAACAGGTTTCTGCACAGCATTTAGCTATCAGTCTTCCCAAAGTTCTAAGACCACAAAGATGCCGCCAAATCACCCTGCAACTTCCAAGGCTTTATTTATTTATTTTTTTTTTTATTTTTTGGTATCGAGAATCAAATCTGTCTTTATTAATACAGTATTTTATTAAATTAAATTACATAGGCAGGAGACATAACATATTTAGGGTTGAAACTATAAAAATAAGCATTTATAGGCCTTTTTCTGACCATATCTGAAATTTGCAATTATTCACAATTTCACAATTTCAGGGTGCTCTAGGAATGTAACCCCATGAGCTTTGGGGGGTCCACTGTATTTTCATCTCCACAGCCTCAGTCGGAGGTTTCCTCCAGAAATTCTCATCTAGGATGAATGGGAAAGACTTCCACTTGCCCCTAGGAACACCATTTTGGAAACCCAGTACCATTATGGCCAAATTATTTATCATATGGAGGAACAAAGTCTATATTAGTGAAGGAACAAGGATGCTATCAGTGAAGGGAGCCACTATGCTGACTCAAGCAAAAGGAAAACGAAGGGAGAGAAGAGGAAAGAAGAAAGAGAGAGAATCTTTTCCCTGGGAAATGAGAAAACAGTGAAGAGATACCAGTCTAATTGCTTTTGGAATTAAGAGAGGAATACCTAAGAACGTTAGCAGTACCACTCCCTACCATGTAGCTTGAAGAGGAAAGAGAATGATAAGAGAATGGAACAACTGCAGAGAGAGATTGGTAGATGGCAAGTTTCTTGAGTGTTCTTCAGTACTGTTGTCTGTGCTGCATGTTTTCTTTGTCTCTGTTGTTGCCCTGAAGTACCATGAAGATCTCTCCCCTACGCTATCCTCATATTACACTGTATTATTTCATTTTAAAGGGGATAGTTTCTATTGCATTCAACCAAAAGAGATAAAAAGAAGACAATAGGCAAAGATTTTGATAGACATTTTTCCAAAGAAGATGCCCCCACACAAAGATGCCCAGCTAGGAAATTATGAAATTAAGTAGGGAAAGTGCAAAAGATTAGGGAAGTATGAAATCAAACTCACAATGATATAACATTTCAAAATTACTGGAATGGGCTGGGGAGATAGCTCAATGGCACAGCATCTGCCTGATAAGTGCAAGGTCCTGAGTTTGATTCCCGGTACCAAAAGAAAAAAAAAAACTGGAATGGCTATTAGAATAAAACAACACAAAAAAACAGAAAATAGGCAAAAATGTGGTGAAATTGGAATGTCAATCTATTCCTATTAGAAATGTAAAAACTCTTATAGCTCAAACACAGATCAAGAAAAAGGTGGACAATGAGGAGGACTCAGCAGTTCCATTCCTAAGAGAGAAATCAACATCCATACAGAGACCTGCTCTTCAGTTTTTACATGAGCATTATTTATGATAGCAAGAAAGTGAAAATAACCCAAATGCTTGCAATGTCCACTGGAGAATGGATAACAAAGCACAGTAGTGTATGTATCTACACAATGATAATATTCAGCAATAAGAAAAATCAAGGTACTGATGTGGAGACAAGAAGGTAGGGCATGGCGGAGCTGGTGGAGGGAATAAGCTTGACCAGATCCCAGGATATGTGCCAAATAATTCCCAAGGCTCCATATATGGAGTTCTCCTGGGTTCCTGCAATGTGTGGAAGAAATAAAGAAGCAGGATGCCACTGAAAGCAAGCTAGCATGGCTTTCCTCATGGTAGCCCACCCTGTGTCCCCCAGGGTGTGCTTTTATTTTTGTTTTTAGTTTTAATTTTTCCTCTCTTTTACTTGGTCCAACTTCACTCTACAGAGCCAATTTCTCTCTTATCCTCCACTTTTAATTTTTCAAATAAACATTGTCACAGTTTTTGCTTGTTTCACTCAATTCTTTGTCCAAGATGCCAGCACCCCAAAACCCAGTAATATTTATTTAGCTTAGCCAGGAGACTCAGGTGCCAGGAGACTCAGGTAAGGATGTATGGGCACATTGTTTCTTGCTTCTGTCTAAAATGTCATAAAGACTTCTTTTCCTTCTTTCCCTGCCTTGTTCCCATAAGATGGGAATCTGTGAGGCTTTTCCTTATGGCCCCAGGAAGGACTTCCTAGTCCAGCAAAGGGGTAGGGGGAGGGAACATACTGCCTTTATCCTTCTTCCAACTGCAGTAGGCTTTTTCCTTGCTTGTGCTCTCTCCCAGGTACAAGTTAAGTAGCCAGAGAGTTTGCTGCACCGTGTGTGCAATTCAGAGCTTGGTATGCCTTGGGGTCCATGCATTCATTTGCTATATTTTGCTACCCTTTTTGAAAATGAGTCTGGTCTTCACCTACCCCAGTTTGTAAATGGCTTTTTCTTTTGGTCTGGTGTTTTGGCCTGGAGCACTGCCATGTTACTCTATCACGTGGCATGCTGCCATCTTGCCTTGTCATGCAGCTGCCATCTTGTCTTGACACCATCTTGCATCAACCACTGCCTTTTTCCCCCCTTTTTCTTTATTTTCCAGCTGGCCTTATGAGTTAAGCCTCTAACTTCAGAGAACATGTGGGCTTTTGGAAACAAGAGGGGGAAATCTCTTTCCTTTGAACTATTTTAACACTGTTTTTCTGCACGGGACAGAAAAATTTGTCCATTAAAAAAAGAAAACAAGCAACCTCCCCATAGCTTCTGCCAGCTGGGCAGTGACAAGAGGCTCAAGGCGAGTGACTCAGGGTGTGAACTAGCCGTGGGGGCGTGGCCTCCTCTCGCCCCACCCCATTGCTGTGGTCTTGGTGGACCAGCCTGGGCCATGGGCGCACAGAGAGGCCAGATGGAGATCGCAGTCACCATTGCCAATGCTCACATCCACAAGGCCAGAGGAAAGAATGTGCAGGCCAGAGCTGCCCACACGTGCCTCTTTGCGTTGGCTTTGAGCCCGTGTTGGTGTAGCAAGAGGCAGCCTCCCCTGGCCACCAGACCGGCTCTAGGTAACTCGGCTTCCTCTGGGTCCAGCAGCTCACCTGGAGCTATCATTTTCTGGCTAGATTCCTTTTTTGTTTAAATGTAGGTAATTTAAGAACATGTGCCTGACAACCTGAGCAGAACTAATGAAGGGTTTAAAACTTAATTAAAGTAACTATGAGTATATAAATGCAAAACCATCCCTGTTCTTTGGGGGGAAAAGGGTTTCAATCTCGAGTGTCTTAAACAAAGTACCAAAGCGCTTTTTACTATTGGAGTAAATGCAAGAGATATTTTTCCCGTATGGCTTCACTCTGCTTAAGTGACAAGCCATTGAGGGGCTGCACTGGTTGGCTAAGGGAACACCATTTGGCAAGGAGTCAAAAGGTAGGTAAGGCCATTAAGTGGCTCCTTCCCCTTCCCCCTAAGTAGTTAATGGGCCCCAATATGGAGACCAAAATGGGCCTTTCTTCAGGGCCTCTGTGAACGATGCTGGCATCACTCTAAGTTTCAGATAGAGATGTGTGTCTAGTCAGTATTAGGGTTTCACAAGGGATGCTTTCTTGTGGGGCTCTTAGGTCTCCTGCATGATCTCATCTTCAGGAGCTAAGACCTACTTGTCTCCCTCTCTCTGTAGATCCCCCCAAGATGAGCCAATAGGAAACTTCTTGAACTTCCATGCAGATTTCACCAAGTTTGCCACTAGTCCATATCCTTGATGAATGGAGAAGATTTGAGCCTGACAACTTAAAACACAAACAGCTTATCTACCATTGTAATATGGTTTGGCTTCAGTGTGAACTGGAAAATGGTGAGAAAAGGGTACAGGATGGCACTTTAAACTGTGAAACTATTATTCACTTACAGCGTTTCTGCTTAAAAAGGAAAAGGTGGAATGGAATCCTTTATATTCAGGCTTTTGTTACTCTTTATCGCATGAAATGCTCTCCAAAGGAGAGGATGACCTTGTTCTGGAACCCCCATTTGTCTCTCAGGGGGATGTGGGTCTCTCTGGTCTGTTTGACGAAAACAACCACACTAGGAGATCTCCTCAACCTCTTCCTTATCCACCCCAGGCTGAAAAATCAAGTCTACCCCCTCCAAGTGAATCAGGAACTCCATTAGAGCCTAGTGCCAAGAGAAAGCTGGCATTCCCCAGCCCCCTAATCATGCTCCACAGATAGCTTTAAGCCCCACAGGTCAAACTGAGCATAGTGTTTCTTATTACTCCAATTCATAAGAGAGGCCCCGAGGATGGAAGGGAATATTTGAGTGCAGGACCCATTGCAGATGTCCAGTAGTGCAAAAAAGGACTAGGTCAACTGTCAGAGGATCCTAGTAAGTTTTCAGATGGGTTTCAAACTTTGACCCTTGCTTTTGATTTATCACCGCAAGGTATCTGATTCATCTTGACCACTTGGTATACCCCAGGTGAAAGACAAAGAATCCTGCAAGAGGCTAGAAACTACACAAAGAAACAATAAGCTTTAAAAAGGGAAGGAAACCACTCTGGAGAGCCTATTCCTCCTTCAACAGAACCAAACTCGGACTATAATAGTCATGGGGGACTAAAAATGATATCTGATATGCTAGCTACTCTTACCATGGGGATACAAAGGTCCATTAAAAAGTCTCTTAACTATGATAAAATGAATGGGGTCATACAGGGTGCAGAAGAGAATCCAGCTGTCACCTTCAGCAAATTAGAAGAAGTCTTTCATGAACATACTAATCTTTCAGGGAGGGAGAAGCATTAGTGGGACACCACTTCATTTGTCAATCAGCACCGGATATTTGGCATAAACTACAGAAACTTCAGATGGGGCTACAAACACCTGTGGCCCAACTGCAGGACTTGGCATTTTCTGTGTTCAACCATCAGGACCCAGGGGAGGGACAGAAGAAAAAGGCAAAGATTACAGCTGTTGCAATTGGCAATGCTTTAAGCCCATTCAGGTAATGTAAGAAAAAAAAACCAGAGACAGCTGGGGAAAGAGTTCATGGAAGACTGGGCACTGGGCATGAGATTATACAGCAAGCCACCACCTGGACCCTGCTCCACATGTGAGGCAGCTCATGCGCCTGCTCATGGCATGAGAGGTTTGACTTGCCCTGTTTCCAGAGAGGTTCTAGATCAGCCAGAACCCTCATTTCCTGCTCTGATGACTGAAAAGTCCCCAGTGAACCTGCAGTGCCCCTGTCCATGACATCGCCATCTCTTCTCAAGAGCCCTGGCTGATCTTGGATGTCACGGGTAAGCCCATCCAACTAGTAATTGACACAGGGGTGGCTCATTCTGTTTTTATTTCCTTCTTGTGAAAACCCTCCTCTAGGTCTATAGCTATAGTTGAGGGTAGGGGATCCCTAATCAGAAATTCTTTATGTCCCCTCTAACATGTCGCTTTGAAGACCAGGTGTTTAACCATGAGATTCTAATTGTTCCACAGTGTCCTACTTCCTTGCTAGGAAGAGATTTACTAGTAAAATTTGGGAAATTCTCAAATTCTGGCTTAGGCCAGAACAGATTTTACTCATGGGGATGACACCAGGTCTCCTTGACCAAATTAGCCCACAGGTGGATCATACTGCATGCGATAGAGAAATACCTGGTTGGGCAAATTCAGTTAGGCTGGTAGAGAGCCCATTCCAGCCTTGTCATGGTCCAGAGGAGTCCACATTTATAATCCCAGGGAAAAGTTATTGGAATTCCAATGAGTAAATTCCGATCTACTACTTCCAGTGCAATCCACGGTGAGAATAAAGAAATAAACATATACCTGCAGTTGTGGGGAGCCAAGGGAGTCATTAGTCCAGTCAAAACAATGGCTAACCAGAACAAGGCCAGGACCCAGGGTTGAACCTGGTGTTTGTTAATTCATGAAGCGGGGAGTGACTGGGGATTGAGTGACTGTGAGAATGGCAGGAAGTATGTGAATGCTGTGAGCTGGGCTAGGTGGGAGGCACAACTGCACCTCTGCAATATGCAGAGAGGTCTGCAGAAAGAGTACTGGATTCTGGTAACAGGTAGCCTCTAAGTTTGGAGGAATCTGCAGTTTGAGGAAGTACCTTGTGATTTTTGTCAGTGCTGGAGCTTTGATGTCTGGCCCCCTCTGCCCTGAGATGTCACAGGTTCTTTCTCAAGCCTCAGTCTCAGCTGACAGCATGGCCTCACTCAGCTTAGCTCATGTTAGTAGTTGGGAGCTATAGGCTGGGCCTCACTCAATCTGTCACATTGCTTCAAAGGCTACACAGTACCTCAGCTAGATTCATATGCATTGCTTAAAGCCAACTGAGGGGGTAAAGTATTATCCAAACCAGTTCTGTACATATCAGTACATGGAATTAGGGCCAAGTTTAGCCAACATGGAGACAAATGGTCTTCTTTCAAGGAGAGCCATCCCAGTGGTCCTCCACATGCCAGTAGTTACAAGATGAAAAGACCCCAGCTAATTTCCTAACTGAAAGTAATATCTAATCAAGGAAGAAGCACGTGAAAGCTTCCACCCCCTCATAGACAGTTTTCTCAGACATAGCCTTCTGAAGACTTGTCAGTCCCCTTGGAATATGCCCATTATCACTGTAGTAAAGCCCTCAGGAGAATATAGAATGGTACAAGACCTCTGCCTCATTAACAAGGCTGTTACTCCATCCTGTAGTGGCAGATCCATATACAATTCTCTCCCAAGTTGCAGGGGACAGTAATTGGTTATTAGTCTTAGATTTAAAATACCCAATTTTTTCTATCCCCCTATATGCAGGCTCCAAATTTCTGTTTGCCTTTGAATGGGAAAAACGCATTGTAGGAGAAAAGCAGCAATATACTTGGACAGTTCTCCCACAGGGGTTTAGAGACAGCCCTCACCTTTTTTTCTCAGGCACTAGAAAAAGACTTGAGAAACCTAAGGCTTAAACAGGCAACCATCCCGCAGCACACAGATGATATTCTAGGTGGCAGCAATTATCCAACTCACTCAAGTCTTCAGGTTGAGGACAAGCGGCAACCACTTGAAAGGGCAAAGATTGCCTTCTGTCCAATAACTCAGGTGCACCAGTCAGTGCTTACTAGAGGAACAGATATAATACAAGATATACAAATGTATAAAAATTGGCAAGATTGGCTTACAGTGGCCATGCATAGAATCAGGTATGGAAGGGTGCAAAATATCTGCCTAGACACCGGAGATCTGGAGGATCCAATCAAAGGCCTGGAGCTCTGTGTAGTGTCTGGTGTGAGTCCATGTCAGAGGATGAAGGCTCAGGGTTGGAAGCTCCTCTGAAGAAATCCTCCTAGGGTGGGTCATCCACACCCAAAACTATATTGAACCAATTTAGTTGGGTGTTACTTAAATTGACACAATGAATCAACTATCACACCAGGCAAGCCCAAATTAGCTCCTTTATTAGAACCTGTACAGAAAGGGACATACCTGGGGTGCACTGGCAATTAGAATTTACCCATGTACCATCAAGTGGAAGATTTAAACAGATGTTAGTCCTGATTGACACCTTTACAGGCTAGATTGAAGCTCTTTGACCTATTTAGGAAGGGCTTTGGAGGTATTCAAAATCATCCAAAGGGAATCCATTTAGGGAAATCATCTCCAGATTTTGACTACACTTTCCCTCCAAAGTGACATTGAGCCTTCTTTACATCTCAGATAACTCAGGGAGTGGCACAGGTTTTAAGATAAAGTACCACCTTCGTTCCACTGGTGGCCTTCACCTTTTGGAAAGGTAGGAAGAGCCAGACAGACCCTAAAGTGAGCCTGGACAAAATTTTGCCAGGAGATATCTGAGTCCTGGCTGTGATTGGTGTCACTGGTACTCATGAGAGTTTGTAACATGCCCACAACTGGGTTAAATTTGAGCCCATCTGAGATGTTATATTTACTATCATCTCTCTGAGATGATAGTAAATCCAGAGGGCATGGGACCATGGTCTCATTACAAATTCTCATTAATCTGGACCATGTACAATAGGCTATCCAAATGTATGGGAATAGAGTCCTGTCAGCTCCTGGCCCAGGGGACAATCAAGTGTCTATTCTGAAGACCAAGTGCTCAGAGAAACTTGGAGAAAGGGGACTCCTGCAGACCAATTAAAGCCAAAATAGAGGGACCCTTTTTTAATGGTCCTTGCAACACCCACAGCGATAAAGGTGGCAGAGATAGATAATTGGATTCATCTTTCTAGAACAAAGCCAGTCCCATTCAAACTGTCTGAAGAAGGAGATCACTCAAAAGGAAAAAGCTATTCCTGTGAGTCCCAGGAAGACTTGAGGTTTCTCTTCAAAAAATAAGACTCTAGTGTTGCTATAGATAAGTAAGCAGGACCTTGCTAAAGCCATGGCGCTCAGACTCTTGAGAATTTATCTGACATACCTCTCTGATTTACATTGTCTTCTATAGGAAGTGTGGAAATCTGATCTGCTCCTTGTATTTGGGCTAATAGTAAAGCTTCTTTCTCCCATGAAACAGGTAGCTCAGTGATCACTAACTCTTTTCTCACTGTCTTCTGACAGGTTTTTCATTCTTCAACTCAGCCAGTGAGCCTCAGCACCTGAAAGTAGTTGGACAGCACATGATCCCTAGTAGATAAAATACACAGCTTTTTCTTCCAGCTTGAAGACACTGTAGAAGACAGAGACCTCCACTCCTTCAGCAACTTATAAAGAATTATGGGGATTTGTGTCTCTCAGGGAGAAATGAGGCAGGAAGGCAGGGCGTGGCAGAGCTGGATGGCAGACTAAGCTTGACCAGATCCCAGGACACGAGCCAAATAATTCCCAAGGCTCCCTATATGGAGTTCTCCTAGGTTCCTGCAATGTGTGGAAGAAATAAAGAGGCAGGATGCCACTGAAAGCAAGCTAGCATGGCTATCCTCATGGTAGCCCACCCTGTGTCCCCCAGGGTGTACTTTTTGTTTTGTTTTTATTTTTAATTTTTCCTCCCTTTTATTTGGCCCACATTCACTCTGCAGAGTCAGTTTCTCCTTCACCCTTCATTTTTAATCTTTCAAATAAACTTTGTCACCATTTTTGCTTGTTTCACTCAATTCTTTGGGACAGAAAGAACTTGGAAACCAAGATGCCAACACCTGAAAACCTGACAACAATACAACCTACTACATTGCTAAACCTTAAAATATTACTCAGAAGTATCACATATTATATGATTCCATTCATAAGAAATGTTTTGAAAAGGCAAAACTATGAAAATAGAATGCAAGTTAGTGGTTGCCTAGGACTAGGGGTTGGGAATGGAAGTAATTGCCAATAGTCATGACATTTGTGTTCATAGTAATGGAAATGTTCTACAATTATGTTGGGGTGGCTAGGGAGTTAGTGCAGTAGGAGAGCACTTGTCTAGTATGTGCAAGACCCTAGGTTTGATCTTCAGCACCACAAAAAAATAATAAATTTAAGTTGTAATGGTTGCATTCAATATTATATTATACTAAAAATTATACTAAAAAACATCCAGTTCTATATTTTAATAGGATGACAGTGCCACTTACCCTTAACTGTCAACTTGACTAAATTAAGAGACTCCTGGAGAGGTGACTGGGTCACAAGGGCATTGCACTCATCAGTGGGTTAATCCACTTGTATTCTTCGCTGAATGCAGTATTAAAAGATGGTGCCCAGTTGGAGAAGGTGGATCATTGGGAGTGTACCTTTAAGAGGTCTGTCTCTCACTAGCACTCCTCTGCTGTGCTGAGGAGTTTTGCTCACTATACCTTTCCACCCTGATGCTTCTGACTTCCAGCAGGCAACCATGGATTGACCTTCCAGCCAGGCAAACCTCTGAAATGGTGAGCTAAAATAAACTTCCCCTCCTTTAGGTTGTGTCAGGTACTTTTTTCTGGTAGCAACAAGAGGTGATGAATATGCTGAATTTTATAGTATCTCCATTAAATCTCAGTAAAGCTATTGAAGTTAAGTGCACCTGGTGTGGTAGTACACACCTATAATCCCAGCACTCAGGAGGCACTCAGGAGGCTGAGGCAGGAGGACCTCTGTGAGTTCTAGGCCAGCCTGGGCTACAAAGTGAGTTCAAAGCCAGTTTGAACTCCATAGTGAAAATATTCATGAAGTTTCAGCTGGAAATGAGAACTCCACTGGGAACTCCACTAGAGGCTATGTGTGTTACATACTAGCAAAGAACATGTCTGTATTTTGCCTATGTCCTCTGTGTGTGGCTAAATTTAAGGGTGGTGGACTAATTTATCTGGAAGAGGAAATTTTAGGGCAGCTCAATATCCAGGCTGTGGCATGAAGA
>NW_004955425.1:13446124-13463479 GCF_000276665.1 Chinchilla lanigera | reverse complement strand
TGTAAGCTTGAAAAATTCTGTGAGCTTAAAGACTTCTGCTGCAATCCATGGTTGTATATATTTTAAAAAGTGTTGGGTTTGCTATTAAAAAATGGTACATCTTACCATTTGCAAAAGCTGCATTGACCCAGGGAAATAATGTCCAAATCATCAACGTCATGCCTAAATAAAATGATTAATTCAGCATATAAGTCAACACATTTTAATGTAATTGAGTATGAGAAGTTCATTTATATGGTTGTGAAAATTAAACCAGATTGTCAACTTATGGGACTAGTAAAGCACACTTGTGGTGTGTCTGGATGGGTCATGGAGGGACAACCTTGGGTACTGTATCTGCTCCCTGGCATTCTCAGGCATTGTTCCCCTGCTCTGCTTTCCCCACTGCGAGCTAAGCAGTTTTCCTCCACCACATCCTTCTGCCATGATGTGTCTGCTTTGAGGTCACCCAACCATATACTGAGACGCTGGGCTAAATAAACCTCTCCTTCTTTAAACTGCATATGCGGGGTACTGGTTATCAGAGAAGTGAGGTTGTTGCTCTGAGTTCAAGGGTGATCAAAAGTATGGTGAATGTTTAATTTTTTTAAAAAATCATCACTTTAAAAGACACATTACCAGGAATGATAGGACAAGTATATTTGAGGTAAGGAAGAGTATTTTGAGTAATTTGAAGGGGCTTAATGACTAACTGCAATGTATCTGTTATTGTACTAAATTTAAAAATTTAAACAGTCACTGTATGGCTTGAGCACCCCTCACTGATCAAATGTCTACAGCAATTTCTGTCAAAACATGGTATATCTTCACTCACCTTTTTAAGTGGACTTGGTATCTTGTGACTTTCAGCTCTTCCATAAAGTCAAAATAACTCTAAAAGGTGAATGTTTTTAATTAGTCTAATACATCAAATTAGCCAACAAAAAAACACAACAAAAGATACAAAAGAAGAATTCTCAAGCTATTTCCGAACGTGGCAAGAACAATGCTATAACTGTGTTCAAGGAAAATGGGAGTATTTTGAGAGGAATTACTGGCAATGTGTCTTTTATTGTAATAATCTCTAAAAATTTAAACATTTATTATATTTATTGATCACGACTGACCATGTAGTTTAGAAACCTTTGGGACTGATTTTCAGGAGGATTTGAAAAGGATTGGAGGTGCAGATTAGAGAAGCTCTAAGATGCTACAGGTAGATACTGATAGGCAATTTGATTGGTGCTTCCAAGTCCAGAATACTGACAGAAATGCAGACAGGAAAGGCCAGATTCATGAAGTTTCAGCTGGAAATGAGAACTCCACTGGGAACTCCACTATAGGCCATGTGTGTTACATACTAGCAAAGAACTTCTCTGTATTTTGCCTATGTCCTAAGATTCTGTGTGTGGCTAAATTTAAGGGTGGTGGACTAATTTATCTGGAAGAGGAAATTTTAGGGCAGCTCAATATCCAGGCTGTGGCATGAAGACTACTGGCTGCTTTTGGCCAGATATGTAGTAAGAATTAGGAGGAAAAACCAGAGCAGGAAGATTTGAAAAATTTAAATTTTGGCTTAGGAGGATCCCCATGTAAAGTTGGGGCCTAAGGAAGTACGGTTGCTGAAGAAATTAGAGAAAGATGCCTTGAGGGCATTTCAGAAATCGGCAAATTCCCACCTACCACAGGTTGAGGGATGCAAAATTACAAACTTTTCGTGTGAGAAAAGAGCCCTTGGCCCCTTTACTTGAGAAGGGTCATTTAGTGAATCGATTCTCAGGATTCATTTCGTCATTCAACCAGATACTCAGAGACTGCTGTAGCTATGGTCCGTAGGGACTCCAGTACTGCTCAGCTTGTAAAAGATCTTGGTGTCATCCATGTGATGCTGGCTGTTCAGGCATGCAGAAGGCAAGAATTGTTGGCTCATGGAGGCTTCCATCCATATTTCAAGAGAAAAGCTGGAAGGCCAGGCAATGTGCCTCTGAGAGGCATGGGTGTGTCCAGCTAGGAAAACGAAACTGAAGGTACAGTGGAAATTCCAGGATGTTGGAGAGACCCAGAATGTGGAATATCTATGGAGAAAGCCAAAAGCAGCACATGAAGGCAGTCCCAGGCAGATAACATATAAATTACAACTAGCACAGCAATGGATTTGGAGCTGCCCAATACCTTTGGGTCTCATATTTAATCATCATGTTCCCTGTGCTGAATATTGGGCTATAGGACTTAATGTTTGCCCAATGGGTTTCAGTTTTGCTTTTGTCCTATTCTTTTCTATCTCCCTAGTCCCCTCCTTTTAAAATGATAATGTTTACTCCATACCATTGTACTTGGGTATTAATAACTTGCTTTTAAAAGAACTGTCATGCATTTATAGCCAAGAGTTTGCCTTGATCCTCAGAGGGGACTTTGGACTTGAACTTTGAACAATGCTGGAGTTGTTGAGCCCTTGGGGGAGGGCATCTGTGCATTTTCAGTTACATGTGAGGTAGATATGTTATGTTAGGCAAAGTCATGTTTATTTAGAGATTAAATGTGCTCTAAGAAGACGTGTTTTAGCATCAAATTGACAAGGAGAGGAATGTGACAGTTAAGCTGGATTGGCTTGATAGCCACCCAGAGGATTAGTACAGCATACTTCTGGTTGTGTCTAGTGAGTCATGGAGATATGTCCTTTGGGACGATAAATGGTCCTTGGCGCTTTCCTCTCAGGCACTGTTCCCCTACTCTGCTTCCCAGCCACTGTGAGCTTAGCAGCTTTGCTCCAGTACACCTTTTTGTCGCGATGTTTCTGTTTTAGGGCCAGTCAGCTAAGCACTAAACCTTTTGTTACTGTGAGCCAAACAAATCTCTCCTCCATTAAGTTGTGAGTATTATGTAATTTGTCCCAGTGACAGGAAAGCTAAGCAATACAGTGGCTTTAGAACACCACATAACTATGCTGTAAGAAACAACCTCTTTTCAAGTTTTGGTGCATTATCAAAGAAATATATGATTATATAAAAAGGCTGTTAAAATACATTCCCTTCTTATATTAGTTAGGGTTGTCTAGAGGGACAGTGTCTTAGTTACTTTTCTTTCATTGCTGAGACAAAATACCTGACACCCAAAATTAAGGAAGGAAAGGTTTATATAGCTCACAGTTTGTGGAGGTTTCAGCCCATAATCAGCTGGGTCCAAGGCAGGGTGGCATGGCACAGGGACAACACTTCAAGGAGGCTGAACACAACAAAAGCAACAAAAGCAAAAGAGGGGGTAAGAGCAAACCTCTTTTTCTTCCTTACATTGTATGCAGGCTACTGGCCCGTGGGTGGTGTAGTACTCAGACTATCTCCATGCCCTCCTCTTGCACAGGATGAGGATGTTTACAAAGTGAGAACCCTGGCCCCTGCTGAGTCAATTAGTTAAACTTCTAAACTTCTCAAACAGATGCAACATATGAACCATTACAGATAGTCAGCATAAAATATGTGTAAAATTAATTGCACAATGAGATTTATTAGGGAGGCTTAAAAGAACAGCAGTGGAAGAGCACAATGACTGTAGGATCAGAGGCACAAGAACAAAAATGGCTGCTGCATGCCAGAGAGCGAGAAGATTCAGTCACAGTAGAAGGTGGAAAGCCTGGAGGCTCATGGTAGAGTAATGGTGTGAGGCTGTGTTGGAAACTCAAAGAGCCTATAATGGGAGGCTGAGGAAACTGGAGACCAACATCCAAAGGCAATTACAAAGACCAAAGTTACTCCAAAAAAAAGGGAACAGTTACTTCTTGCTTCCCTTCTTATTCCATCCAGGGTACAAGTCCATTGGTCGGCATCACCCACACCTGGAGTGGGTCTCCCTCTCTCAGTTTCCTAGCATACATGTCAGTGTCCCACAGGCACACCCAAAACTTTAGTATTCTGCTGAGCAGAGTTTACTCAAGTCAAGATGACATATCACAATTACCAATCACACTTCAACTGCATATTCCTGTGAGATTGGATTTGTTGCATCTATTTCACTTCCTCTAGGGTGTTACAATAGACTGGATACAGAAGTTATAGGCACAACTCCAACCACATCAAAGAAAAGAATACCATTCTTTTGGTAAATTTTGCTTTGTTTTGGAAAACTATTTTTCATAAGCATATATATGTTAACATGGTATGATTTATATATTTTTAATGTGTAAACTTAATTTAAAAATAAATATTTAAATTTTTCCTGCTTTAATTTTTTTGTTTTTACTTCTGGTAGGGTAAAAATCAATACATATACCCTACATAAACAAAAACAACAATACATAAAACCAACAGAAATAAAAACAAAGAGCGGGGCTGGGGATTTAGCTCAGCGGCAAAGCGCCTGCCTGGCAAGCGCAAGGTCGTGAGTTCGGTTCCCGGTACCGGAGAAAAACCAAAAAAATAAAAAAAATAAAATAAAATAAAAACAAAGAGCTCAGTGATTTGTAAGGATGCAACAATGTTCTAAGACCAGACACTTTAACTACTGTTGTATTAAATAACGGTTGCTATCATTGAGTTTTAGTAATACATGTAAGCATAAAATCATTATATTTTTATTACTAACTGTGCATAAACATTTAATTCTATGTGAAAGCTAATTCCATGTGTAGAACTCGACTTTTGAAATCATCCCACCACACAGACTTAGCTACATGTCTTCACTTCAGAAAGTTTATAATGACTCACAATCATTTTAGATTACTTCACGAATACTTCTCAACTCCATCCCTGAGGTACTACATATTCCTGCCTTTCAACAGTGAATTTGAACGTTTTAAAATGACAGAGAAAGTGATTGTAAAGCCAAAACTCAGCTTACTTCAATTCTGTCATTCATTGTGACTATTTGGAGATTTGTTTCTTTTTAAATTTTTTGAATGAAGTAACAGTGTTAACTATGTTGTGTAATTTTGAGAGTAAAGGTAAATTTTAGCTCATACCTGAAATATTTTGCTAAATTTCAATATCTGTAAAACTGAAATGTATTGTTTCTAGTCATTATTTTTAAATTAAATACCAAATAAAAAACATTTTTGTTGGTTTTACATTATTTTTATTGAAAAATAATTTTATTATACACAGGAGGGGGAAGCCAACAAATGATCTTCCTGGGATGTCACACGCACTAGGTACATCGCTGTTAACATCAGAATGAATGGTTCCATGCTGGACGCCTTTTCTCTGAGTAAAAAAAAAAAAAGTCTTGTTTTACAAAGATATCTAAAGCACCCGTATTCAAATGTGCTCTTTTGTATCTGATGTTTTTCACTTACAATTACGTACTGATGAATGTATAGTTAGTTCATTGTCTTCAGTTTTCTCGTTCTGAAGCTATTTTTCACAATTGTGTTCATGCTAACCCTTAAGTGAAGCGCTCTCAACTCTTTAGGTAATTAGACTCCTTCTGTGGTCTCAGAACACTGTGTACACTATGTAACTCAATGCAAGCACTTACAACATTGATTTCAACCTATCTTCTCTTTTAAGCTAGGCAGCTGGGGAAACCGACTCCTAGTCTAAGGCCTGATACAAAATAAGATGTCATTTACTGTCTTAGTGTTCTTCAGGGAAACAGGATGAATAAGATGGAGATGAATGGAGGGTGGGGTGGAAAGAGACACAGAGAGATATAGAGAGATAGACAGACAGACAGAGACAGAGACACAGAGATCAGAAAAATGAACACTGTTGCTTTGATTGTTCCAAATGCCAGCAGGATAAAACTTGAGGAAAAGTGATGTTTTGGTTCAAAACAGGAACCTAGACTCCAGTGAAGCAGTCAGGTAGAAAGGCTTCCCTCGAACTCATCCTTTTTGTTCTATTCAGGCCTTAAATGGATAGCATGAGGGCCATTCACATTAGAGAACAGAATCTGTTTTACTCTCTCTACTAATTTAAATGTCAAAGTCCTCCAAAGTACCCTAACAGAAATATCCAGATAATGTTTAACCAGTAACTGGGTACTCCACGGCTCAGTCATTGAGACATGTAAAAAGTAATCATCGGGGCCAGGCATCTTGCTCTGTGGTAAAGTGTTTGCCGAGCATGTGGGAGGCCCTGAGTTCAATCCCCAGTACTACACACACACATGCGCACATGCGCGCGCACTGGCGCAGGCACTAGCCATCATTTATTAATGAATTGAATGAATTAATTTTTCTAATTAATATCTCAGGAGAGTAGACATGGAAATTTCATATTTATAAAGAAAAGTAAAATAAGCACTAACAAGGATTACAGTAATACCCCTTGCCCATGATACCCACCTATTATCAGTTATTTTGCTTTGCTTGGGTTCAGTTACCCATGGTAAACCACATCTGAAAATACTAAGTGGAAAATTTCAGAAATAAACAACTTATAAGTGTTAAATTGTACTACAGTATATTCTTATAGTTATTCTATTTTTCTACGGGTTATTGTAAATTTCTTGATGTCTCATTTTTCATAATTTATAAAGTTTATAATAGATGTGCTGTATATAAAAAATATAGTATATGTGTAGGGTCCAGCACTGTCCAAGGTTTCAGACATCCACTGGGAATGTATCCCCCAGAACTAAGGGGATTTACTACACATAGTTTCAGTTTATCTAAGAATTACCTCCTTGTCTCATGAGCAAAGGACAAGTAAGATTCTGATAGAAGTCTTGAGTGATGATATGAGTGGTGGGCAAGATCTGTCAGAGGAATCAGATTCAGTATAGAGAGCTCTTCTCCAGATTAGATGCAGAGCACATTTGGAAAGCAATGTTTTTTGGTAAAGATGGTTCCTGAGATTGCCACTGAGATAACAGAATGTACAACATGCTCCCCAGCCTGGAGAAAATCCAAAACATTTTCTAGTGCTGGAATATCTAGTGTAATTATCCTCAGGGATCAATCCCAGTTCTGAATTAGTTACCATGGAGACTATCTAAACCTCATGATTTTCCCTTAGTGATATTCAAGAAAATACAGACAGATATGATTATGGTTCCTATCTACATACCCCTATAAAGCCTTTTGTGATCATAGGTAGGACCTTCAGAGGGTGATTAGATTATAGGGGCCTTACAGCTGACTTGCTGTTTGGAGGTAGAGGCCGGGTGGGAAAAGTGGGTGTGATATTTAATTATGGTGTCATCTTGAATAGATTAAGAAACATTTAGCAGATCAGTGGAGGATAGTTAATTTAGAGTGTATCTGTGGATGACTGAGAGGTAGGCTACAAACAGAGGAGAGAAGACCTAACCTCGATGCAAGTGGCATCAACCAATAGGACTATAGCCTGGATGAAATAAAGAATAAGGAAGTTTCCCTTTTGCTTCTTCAGAGGCACACCAGTCTTCACCATTATCTTTGGATGTTTATCTCCAGTTCCTTTAGGCTTCCAGTGCAGACTCTTCAGCCTTTCAGTGTAGACCCTTTGGCTTTCTGAAATGGACTTGCAGCAGGCTCAGCAGTGAGCTCTAGGCCTTCAAGTTTTGGCTGGATCCTCTGACTCTTTGGTGATGGCCATGTTTTATTTTTTCATCCCTGCTTCTATAGGTAATGATTGTAAGCCTGCTTAATATAAATCATACACACACACACACACACACACATACACACACGCACTCCACCAAAAAATGTTTGCAGGTTTCAGCAGTTCACCATACTAATAAATGTCTGGAAGCTAATGACCACCACTTTGAGCACCTCTTATAACAGTAGAGGCCAAAGATAACTTGTGTTAATTTCATGATGTCTCAAAATTTAGTGTTAAAATATTTATACAAGTTTTTCTTTTACTGATGTATACATTTTTTGGCTCTGTCTCTCTCACAAGTGAGACAGAAGTGGAGTTGTTGTTGTGGTACTACTTGATCATGTGGTTCAGAAGACTTTGAAACTGGTTTGCAGGAGCTTGGAAAGGTTTGGAGATGCTGGCTGGATAAGCCCAGAATTCTATGAGACAAATTCAGTGGGAGGTTCAGGTCGGGGCTCAGAAGACCAAAATTCTGACAGTAATGCAGCCAGTAAAGAACAAGCTCAGGAGGCTTCTGCTGGGAACAAGGGCTCCATTGACAGATGGACTTCATATCATGTGTGTTATTCTCTTACAGAATGTTTTTCTATATTTTGCTTATGTCCTGAGACTTTGTGGGAGAATGAGATTAAGAGTAGTAGGCTAATTAATCTGGCGGAGAAAATTTCAAAGCAGCCCAATATTAAGGCTGTGGCATGGTTATTGTTGGCAAATGATAGCCAGATCTATATTGATAATCAAGAGCAAATGGCATAGTTGAATGATATAAAAGTTTTGAGTTTGGGCAGAAAGGAAGCTCAGGTAAAATTGAAACCTGCAAAGATGTAACAGAAGAAGGTTAGTTGTACAAAAAGTTAGCATTAAGAAGAAGCTAAGTGCTTTACCGAAGGATAATAGAAAAAGTGGCTTAAGGACATGTGAGGACATAGCAAGGCCTTACTCTTCCATGCTTAAAGTGGCCAGTGAAATATTGCTTTAAGAAAAGAATCCCAAGGGCACCCTTCTCAAGAATGGCCACTTGGGAATTTGTTCCTCTGGATTCAGTTCACGGTGCTCATATCCAGGCACTCAGAAGCCTCTGCAGCCCCAGTTCAAGCGACCCTGGCTACTGCTGTAGCTGGTGGCAGACCTTGCTGTCAGCCACATAGCCCTGGTTTTACAAGCATGCAGAATACAAGAGTGTGGTTAGGAAGGCTTCCACCCAGGTTTCAGAAGAAAGGTTAGGAAGACAGATAATATGCCCCTGAGAGGGCACTGGATAAAGCTGTGAGAGTGAAGCCAAAAGTGCAGTGCAGATCCCCAAAATTTAGAGAAGCCAGGAACATGAAACGTTTGAAGAAAGTTACAAGAAGTGAGCAAAGCCAGCCTAAGAGAGAAGTCATGAGAGCTACAACCACTGCCAATGCTATAGGGGCAGGGTTGCCCAAGCTTTTCAGAGTACATATCTTATCACAGCCTGCCCTGGGTACCAGATGTGGAGCTGTAGGATTTAACATTTGTCTTGCTGGGTTTTGGTGTTACTTTGGTCTAATTTCTTTCTCTGGGAATATTTATTCTGTGCCACTGTATGTTTGAGGAGTTTAATTTTCTTTTTGATTTTTACAAGGGCTCACAGCCAAGAGTTTGCCTTTAAGTCTCAGAGGAGGCTTTGGACTTGGACTTCTCAGCAATGCTGAAACTTTAGGACTATGGCAACACTTAGAGAAGGACCAAATGCAATTTGCATAAAGAGATGTACATAAGACTTTGGTGGGGGGGTCAGGAGTGAAATGTTGTGGTTTATATTTAGGTGTTCTCCCAAAGCCTCGTGTGATCATAGGCAGGACTTTTGGAGGGTGACTGGATTATGGGGTCATTAAGGCTGACTTGCTGTTGGGAGGTAGAGTTTGGTTGGAAGTGGCAGGTCACAGCAGGCATGACCCAGCATGTTTTATCCCCTCCTCAGCTCTTCTCTTGACTCTGCTTGCTGGATGCCATGGGATGAGCAGCTGTCCTCTGGAGCAAGCTCTTGCGCTATGCCACTTCTGCCCTGGAGCCAGCCAACAAAAATGAACCTGTCTTTTAAATTGTAGGTACTGGGTATTTATTCCCTGCAATGTGGAAAGTCACTAAGACAGACACCTATTCAGAAAATATTCTCTAACATATGGCTTTACACTAAAATAAAGAGAAAACTAAAACAATGGCGTTTGTGAAAGAATGTGGAGGCTAGTCTGCTCAAAAAATGGGAATCTTGACAAGTAATTATAATTGCTGTTACACGATATTTTGGTTTTCTAATTTCCAAGTAAAGTATTTCTATTTTAGAAAAATTTGAAAATGCATAAATCCCCCCAGAAGAAACTTAAAATCACCCATAATCAATTTTTTCCTTTTATGGTGGAAAGGAAAATACAATAAAATAGATAAGCCTTTTCTCCCTCCTTCTGGTTATCCCCTGAGATAACTAGCTTTATCAACTTGGTCCTTATTGGTCCTGTCAAGTTTCATTCTCTGTGTCTCTGTGTCTCTGTGTCTCTGTGTCTCCTCTGTCTCTGTCTCTGTCTCTCTGTCACTATCCCTGTACTTACTTAATTAAGACAGGGTCTTACTTTGTTGCTCAAGCCAGCCTTGACCTTCTATGCTGAAGATTTCTTCCTGCAGCCTCCTGAGTAGCTGGGGCTACAGGCCCATGCTGGCCCCATTTATGCATTCATTGATTTCGTAAATACTTACTGAATGAACAACGTGAACCAAACACTGTTCTACATAGACCATTTCATTGGTAAATGAAAGCAATAAGATCCCTGTTCCCATGGATGTCATATTCTAGTGAGAGAAGACTGACAATAAACTGGTGGACAATTAATAAAATAGAAAATGCTGGCTAGTCAAAAAGCAAATATCTCAAAATCATCATTCATACACATATGAGAAAAAAATCTTTATATGTAATATCTACCGTGTATGATGCGTGAAGCCCTGGGCTCCATCACTAGCACTACAGCAAAAAAACAAAACAAGACAAAACACAACAAACCGACAAACAGACCAAAAAGTAAAAGAAAAGAAAAAAAAAAGTACACATCTGTAGACAGTTTGGATCTCATCTTCCAATTTACCAGTTGATGAGTTTGAATAATTTTCTTAATTTATCCTAGCCTGAGTTATCTCATGTCATCTCTTACAGGGAAGAATAGTACTAATAATAACTCTAGTACACACCCAAACAGGGTGATTGTGGGAATTAAACTAGTTAACATACAAAATGTGCTAAAGCATTTTGCCTAGTGTCTGTACATGAAATATTCTTTGTTGGAACATGCTTTGTGGCTCAGTTCACAGTCAGTTTTGGTATACTTGTGCCTGAGAAGAATGTTTCTTCTATAATCATGGGGTGCAGAGTCTACCTATATCTATTACAGTGTACTTGCTAATAGTGTTCATTGTGTTAATTGTGAGGGTTTCAAATTTTTGTCACTTAGCAAAATGAAAAATTATTCCTATATCAGATACCAGATGGGCCATTATGTTCCTGATTGAAAGAAGATGTTATAGTTTTTATATAGATGTCTCCTCAAGACCTCGTGTGGTCATAGGTGGGGCTTTCTAGAAGTGTGTGAATGTGAACTAAGGGTGTGATACTGGGATTAAAGGTGTGTGTGGTACTGGATTAGCCCTCTAATTGGTTTATTACAATTCTGAGTGTGAATAATCCAACCTGGTGGTGGGTGAAACCATCCGAAAGGGCTGTAGCCTGGATGGGATAAAAGGAAAAGGGAGGCTTGCTGCTTTCTGCCTACCTCGCCATGGACTATTTCTATTCTGCCATACTGCCCTGCCAAGGAGCCAGCTGACAAGGGACTGAACCTCTCCAAACAGGGAGCTGAAATAAACCCTTCCTCTTTTAACTTTTTTTTTTTGGACCGGTAATCAAACTCACGAACTTGTACTTACCAGGCAGGCGCTTGTGCCGCTGAGCTGTATCCCCGGCTCTCCTCCTTTAACTTTGGGTGGTAGGTATTTGGTCTCAGAAACGCAGATACTAAGACAAAGACAATGCTAAAAGAATAAAAGCAGGCATCAGATAGGTCCACACCATGTTGGTGGTCGGACAAGACAGAAAGGCTAATCTGCAGTCATAAAAGTAACAAAACATCCCACTTTGACTAATATGAATATTTCATTAGTGATAACTTCTTACAATGATAATTCTATACCAGGTTTTTTTTGTTGTTGTTTTTTGGTTTTGGGGGTTTTTTTGTACTGAGGATTGAACTCAGGACCTTGTGTTTGCCAGGCAGGCACTTGTGCTGTTGAGCTAAATCCCCAGCACCTACAGTGATAATTCTAATGCACCTGCTTCTTAGATCAAATTTATCAGTATATTCAATTACCAGATTTTCTCCACTTCTTGTTAAGATTTGATCCACAAAATCATCCTGTTCACATGAAAATCATCATCTCATGCCACAATCCTCTTGTCCCACAATTCCTCTGGTGTGTATTATCTTTTGCTGCAGAAAACTGAAGAATTTTTTTTTTTTTTTTTACTACAGGTGTAGTTCTGATCATTGGACAGGGAATATTTGCAAACAGTATTTTTAATTTTTAGATATTCTGCTTGGCTTATTTCTGACTGTTCTGTTTTCAAGTCTGATTGTGTTTTCTTTCCTATGCTTTTTATTCCTTCTTTTATAGCTCTATTTTAAACATACTTAATTTTACCCAAGCCAACTCTATCCAACACTCATACTTATTGAAGTTTTGAGAATACTATCCTGCTGTTTATAGTTTGCTAATTTTTGTTTGAAATGACTATTTCTCTTTGCATCTTGTAATTTTTAGTTGTAACCCTATCTTTATCATGAGGCTGTGCCCTTCCAGAATGAATCTGTGCTTGTTTTTGCTAGGTGGTAGAGGATATTATTATTCCAACACCAACTATTTTTTAAGTCAGTTTATTTTTTCAATTATATTTTATATAGAAAACAATTCATCCTTTATAAACACATTTGATGAGATTGGATAAATATACACATTTGTGTAACCAATGTATGGAACATTTCTATAAAAGAAAGAGTCCCCATCTGGGAAATTTTCAAGCTAATACGTCATCTTGGAGATTTCTGGACCATGTAGATGTGTGAGATACTTATGTGACTCTCTAACTTGATGAGGTTTAAGCCTAAACCATAACTTTTCCAAAAAGACTTTTAAATAAACAAATAAATCTCTGAATCCAGTCTAAGGCACACTAGCTTCCTGTTGTCTATTTGTCTGCTAGTAGGAAGAAAAGAATTTTTTCTAGTTCAGCTGTTCAATATGTGTGTAATTTTTTAATATTTCTAGTACTTTGTGAGTACCTTAGTTATACCTTCCTGCCACATATGGCCCCAAGGCTTTAAGTCCTGTCCCTGTTTAAAACAAAGCTCACAGCTAACAAGACCTACAGTGCTGCTGCCCCAGATTCAACTGCCAGACGTACTTCTCTGGCTTTTAGTTCCACCTCACTCTCCAGTTTTGACTCATACATTATATTGCAGTACAACACACAAACAGAAAACTACACTAGTCCTAAGTATACATATAACTGAGCACCTTTTCATGAGTGAATGGACCTGTGTGAACAAGCCCCCAGATAGAAAACACTACAGTCTCTTAAGGAGAATTATTATTCTGATTTCTAACAGTGTAGATTAATTGTGTCTAATTTTGAATTATATATAAACACAGCCACAAAATGTCTTGGTTACTTCCTCATTGCTGGGACCAAAATACCGAACACCCACAAGTTAAAGGAGGACAGGTTTATTTTGGCTCACAGTTTGCTGAGGCTTCAGTCCATAATCGGCTGGCTGCAAAGCAGGGTGGCATGGCAGAGGGCAAGACAGGCAGGAAGCAGTGAGCCTGCCTTCGCTCTCTCTGTATATTCCATCCAGGCTGCAAGCCGTTGACTGGTGCCACCCTCACTCAGGGTTGAGCTTCTTTCCTCAGTAAATCCATTGGCCATGCCTAGAACTATGCTAATCCAATTAGGGGACTAAGCCAGATGTCACACACCCTTAATCCATATTCACATATCCTAGATCTAGCCACTTCTCAAAGGTCCCACCTATGAGTGTGGGAGGTTTTGGCAGGACATCTAGATACAAGCTGTACCACAAAGCACATACTCTTTTGTGTCTGGCTTTCTTGATCATTATGTTTGCAAGGCTCATTTATCACATTCCTTCATGTGGTTGAAGGTTGTTCAACAACATTTCTATGTATTAATCTATTGTATAAATAAAACACAGTGTACACAATTGCTGCTTATTTGTGCTGTTTCATTTTCTTCTTTGCTACTAAAGCTTGAATTCTTCTTTACTTTCTTTGGATTCCTTCTGTGTAGTAAATAGGATTTAAAAATTATTTTTTGGTCAGCAGTTCTAGATGGTCTGAATTGGAAAAAATTTTAGGTCTTATAGGTTGTCCAATCTCCAGATACATAGGTCAGATGTTTCTTTTTTTCTTTTTTCTTTTTTTTTTTTTGGCCTGAAATTCTTACTTGCTTCTCATCGGATTTACTTTAGCTGAGCACTTAATTCCTGACTGTATCTGTAAAAATGATTTTGATTCCTAAGAACCAATGATGAGTGATAGAGATGAGATATGTAGTTAATCTTGCAGTCATGATCCCTGGCCAGAGAAGGATGCTGCGTTTCCAAGGTTACTTTAACATTAACAAGTGCAGTGTATTGGAAAAGCATGTTAAAGAAAGAGAGTGGCTAAAGACGACAATTGTAAGAACAGTAGTTTGGGTCCAGGATCTCTTGGCTAGTTGACGCTGGGGGTATAAAATGAGAGAGAAATTTTTCGATGACTCAGTGGTTTGTAATCATTGTTGGCCACAAAAGCCAGCTCCAACTGGGACTGCCTTGGGCCTGCAAAATCAGTAGTTCTCAATTGGGGCATTTTGTCCTTTGGGGGATATTTGGATTTTTGGTTGTGTACAACTGTCATCTCATGGGTAGAGGGTAGGGATGCTGCTAAACATACAACGTGCAGGACCACTCCCCACAACAAAAATTCATCCAGTCTCAAGTGTTGATATTACCAATGTTGAGAAATCCCTTGCTGGGCCCAGGCACTACACCCAGATCCTAAGTCAAAGGTCTATAAACACAACCAAATACCTTTCAAGAAATGGTACCCCACAGTGGCACGTTCTACGTTCCCACCCAAAATTCTGACGCTGTGACAGCCAGCTCAGTTTTGGCTCCCTTGAACTCTTTTAAAAAATATAACAGTGGACATTGAAGTCACCAAATCCATCTAGAATTGAAATAAAATCACTAGGTTCTGATGTTAACATGACTAGATGTGCACAGTGTTTTATTTCTAGGCATTAAAAATTTACCAAAAAATTCTCTATGACTTATGCTGTTTTATTATTAATAACACTGAAATTTTTTTTGTTGTTGTTTTTTCTGGTACCAGGGATCGAACTCACGACCTTGCATTTGCCTGACAGGTGCTGTGCCACTGAGCTAAATCCCCAGCCCCAGTAACACTGAAATTTTAAGCTACAGGGTAAATCACTGCAAATATATCATCAGAAAAAAAAAGGACTTTGATGCTGTGCAAGTTATCTTTTTCTTTATCCATAAAATTTTGGGGCTTTGCAGGTACAAATTCTCTATGATGAATACGAACTTCATGTATATCTAAATTATACCAATAAACTTAATTTAAAAACAAAAAAATGGGGGGCTTACATTTAGACCAAAGCTAAATTTAATTATTTTTCCAGTGGAGGCGATTATCTAAACGAGTCCCTTCTTCCTTCGGGCGGCATTTACTACTATCTATTCTTCTGATTCATTTCCCCATGAAAGCTGAGAAGGAGTTTTATAATGATATTATTGGTTTTGTAACTGGTGTTTCCATTGTAATGCTATTACTGAACCAGTGTTGTGATAAACGGTCTGTTTATAAAGGAAATCACTTTTGGAAGAAGTAGAAAATTAGACACGCTTCTGCTTTGCAATAACAATAAAAACCACGGTGAAAAAAAAATTCTCCAATTTATTCCCATCTGTATCAGCAGGGAAGCTTTAGAAGATGACTTTTCCTCTAAAGTCTTCCAAACACGATTATTGCCTACAAGTACCATGTCAAAACGCAGATTTCCTCCAAATCCTATTGAAGACCAATACATTCTTAAGCTTACCATGACGTGGGCCCTTTAAGAAAGCTAGGCGCCCCAAACTCCACCCCTCTGCTGACTGGAGGCGTCTAGGCTGCTCTCTAAAGCAGTTAGTTTAGAGATAAAGCTGAGAAAGCTAATTCGCCCCCTGTTCTGCCTCCAAGGAACGTTCCTGCCGCAATAAACTCTAAAAGTGGAGGCCTTGAGATACATGGGAAGGGAACAATAGAACTTGTAAAGTATGGAAGTCAGGCCCGCTCCATCCGCGCTGAATAAAGTGGAAAGATCGCTCTTAAATCTGAGTTTCCTCCTGTGGTGCTCTGCTGCTAGCTTTGCTCTTCATTCACTTAGCAAGTGCGTTTTCCACGTTCCAACTCAAGGAGCTGGTTGTCTCCTGTAACATCTGAAGGGGAAACGTGGGAAGAAATAGATTTCATTGAAAATTAAACTGGATTACTTGTAACAGAATTATTAGATGGGATATATATATATATATCTCAAGTGCTCTTTGTTACTGTTTTTTTTTTTTCCCCCCACTGTTAACACCAACAGTGACTGAGTTCAAATGTCCTCCAGGACTACACTAAAAATACCTAAGAGAAACTTGGAGTTTAAGTGCGATTTAAATGCAGTTGTCATTTCTAAAACGTCTGCTAGAAGCAGCCATCTTGGTGACAGTGATGGCTTTTGGAATGCTTATGAATTTATTCTGAGACACCAATTTCCACGAAGCTCCGAGTTTAATCACGACCTCAGATTTAGGTTTACAGACGAGGGAGGAGTGGGAATAAAAATCACGAAAGCCATCTCTTTTTCGTTCTTGAGAACACTTTATAAACTTTTGCAAGAGTTCAAAAACGTAGCACCCCCCCGCCCCATTTTCTGTTTCCAGGTGTCTGTTCTCCCGTTGACCAAATTCGGATAATAAAACTAATCTGGTCGATTTCCCGTTCCAATTTTTGTACGTAAGTGAAAGCTGTTTCGTGTCAACAGGGTGAGGTGTTCAAAATCATCTCACCTGCCGGGCCTATTTCCTGCAGGCAGGGAGGCACGTGTTTGACGATCTTAGGCGTCAAAGCTGGGACTCTGAATTATATCACATCAGACTAATTAATGTTTTATTTTTACCCGCTGGAGTTTTCTATAAGTGAGCAAAATGACAGCAGAGGCATTTGCGATGTGTTTCAACTCTTCGGCAAAATATTTCTCTTCTTTGTCCTTGAGTACACAAACGTGTCTTAATCCTATTGCATGACATGTGCTGGGAATGCACGCAAGACACAAAGAGAAAAAGAAAAAAAGTTGCACCTTATGTAAACAATGGAGCGCAGGGTGCTTCCTGAGCTTATTAGACGGCCTGCGTCCCTTCTGCGAGCTCTTTCCTAGCAAGGCTCAGCTGTGCCCGGGCTGTCTCCGCCCCGGGCCCACTGCAGGGAAACTTTCGTTTCTCCAGCTCTCCGCTTGCTCGCAAGCAGCACTCAGCTCCGGGAGCGGACTCCGCTGCGTGCGCGTGCGGAGCAGACAGAGGGGCGCGCAAACGCCGTGGGCGGGAGCCGGCGGCCGCGGGTGCCCGCGCCGGGCTGACCTTCCCACGTGTCCCGCACCTGCGGAGCCCGGGCCTCGGGTTTCCTCCTCCCGGGGCGCGAGCCCGGAAGAGGCCGGGCGCCGCGGGCTGAAGTTGGGGTC
>NW_004955425.1:13335358-13445243 GCF_000276665.1 Chinchilla lanigera | reverse complement strand
CCGCGGCCCAGGACCCTCACGGGGTGCGGGTGCTGGCTGCTGGGGCAACCACCCGAGGTTCCTATCCGCCCCCGGGCGGAGGCCCCTCCGGGGCAGGGCTGGAGGCTGGCGGCGTGGCTTGGGGGGAGGGCGGGGTGGGAGCTTTTTGGTCTAGTGTGCTCGAGGGGTGCGTCTAGAATGTGGGGAACCCGAGGGTGGGGAAGAGAGAGAAACCTGGGGTCTGTTTCCCGGACCTGGCTTGGAGGGGGTTGGGGTAGCGCCGCTAGCTGGGCACCCAGCTGGCATCGGGTCGGCGTGGCTGGATCGCCCGGGGAGGGGGCGGGAGAGAGTGGCCGGGAATCCGGGAAGTGGAGTTTTCTGGCCCGGATCGAGCGAGAAGGGCGGGTACCCTAGCTGCTGCTCCCATCTCGGTGTGGAAGCCCTTTCCTTTGGGCCGAGGGGATGGGCGGTGCACAGTCGCGAGAGCGCAGCATCTTGCGCCGGCTGGGACAGGGTGGGGGCGGAAACCAGCGTGAAGGGTAGCCCCTGTGACTCTCCCAGCAAGATGTGCGTTTGTTTGCTTCGCTGGCGGTGGAGTGTGGGGAGGATCCTACCTCAGCCTAGATGGGAGAGCAGGCCTCCAGTTATGTTTCTGTCCCTCCTCCTCCCCCGTGCTCCCCAGGAGAGGGTAAGATTAGACGTGTAGGTCGCTCTCCTGGTGTATCACCCTAGGGCGGTGATGAGGCGAAACGTAACTAGAAAAAGTACACTGTGTGCTCTCACCTAACGTCTCTGCCGGCTCCACATCATTAACATGCACAAACCCCACGCAGACAACCCCGTTCAGATCAAAACAGCTTCCCAGCCCGGAGCAGAGAAGAAAATGTCAAGAAATCAAGGGGACCAGTTGCCAGAGCGTGTGCCCTAGCTGATTAGATGGAAAAAGAGGGATGAATTCCGGGCGGGTTTCAAGATTGCAGCCTGGAAATGGAAGTGGGACAAATTTAGGCTGCCCTTGGCCCAGGAGAAAGTATTATTTAGGAAAGAAGAGTATAAGATGTTTTTCCCCAGGGCTGGTCCATAGAGAACTATATGGTATTCTTGATTTGGGTGGATAGGTTGTGGACACGGTTTCAGAGTGATCAGCATCCTGAATAGCAATTGATAGCAACTGAGTACAGCAGAGAGATGCTTTGCAGCTTGAATTCTGTCCTGGTGAGTGGAATTGGACCTACATTCTTGGTCTGCAGGCTGTAAAGTTCTTGAAGTGCCCTGTTGATGGGAAGGGGGAAGAATTTGCAGAGGTGGCCGCTTCCAAGCCTCCAGCTTTCTTGGCTTGACTGCCGAGTGGATGGTGAAGAGGGGGAGAAGTCGGTGGAAGCCATTGATTTAGGGTTTGAGTCGGTAAATGAGGAGGTTAATAGTCTCAGATATTGAGAGCCATGCAAAGTAGTAAAACTGAATACACAATCTCTTGCGTACAGTGAGCAGTCAGGCTTGTTTGCTTGTTTGTTTAGGAGGAAGGGATTGCGGGCAGAGAAACTCCGAAAGGGTTATCTTTTGACACTTTGACCATATTATAAGTAGGTCTGCAAGCACAAGCATGTTGGCTTTGTGGGGACAAACATGTCCATTTCTGATGCCCAAAGTCAGAGGCCTTCTGAATACGTGGTGCAAGGAGTGTGTAAAATGGTGGCTTTGTTTCTTAGCAGGTTACTCCTCAACTAAGGGTGACAGCCAACCGCATGTACTTGGTGGAGTGTTCTGTGGTGTCACAAGTAAAAATTGTTCGGATGCAGTTTCTAAGTACCAGAAGCATCTAGTTCTCAATCTCTGATATATTCAGCCTGACAAATGAAAGTATGTGGGGTTCCCCTGGTTCCCTCCTACTGGGCAGGTGTTGCTAAGGAGCGAAATGACAAATGCAGAAAAAAGATGCCACCCAGCTTTTGAGACTTTTGTGAACTGACCTAGGGTCTAGATTGTGTTGGGGTAGGTTTGCCCTGTAGGGCTTGCAATTTCAGGGAGAAATGGGTGTACTCCATGAAATGGCTTTGTGACTGTTAAGGAGTCCGTTGGACCACAGTGTTTCAAATTTTAATCAAGGTTAAGGCTGACTTAAGCATCGCCCTTGTTGTAAGCTGCCTCAGAGGTTGTGGCCGAGGCCTGCATATTCAGTTAAGTGAAGGCCTTACTAGATTTGTCACTATTTTAGTTAATTTGAAGGGAAGGTGGTACAGTATCATAAGCCTTTGCTTGTCCTCCCAACTCTCATTCATTCCTCTAGTTATGTGAACTTGCAAGAGAAACAGCTGAAAAGGTGAGTGTGGCTGTCTTTCCTTTTCCCAAGCGCTTTCAGGGGAGCACATTGCCTTTCAGCCACACCCAGGGGGGAGACCTCCCTACTCCCCTTTTAAAAATATTTTTTAGAGCAGGTTTGGGTTTACACTTACATTGAGCATGAAGTACAGAGATTTCCTATGCATTCCCTGCCCCTCATGGGCATGGCACCCCCCCCACCCCCACTGCATCCTGCACTGAGTGGGGCATTTGTTACAGTCAGTGAACCTGCGCTGACGCATCATTGCCACCCAGAGCCTGTAGTTTATAGTAGAGTTTGCTGTTGCATGCTAGGTCTGGACACATGTATAAGGATGTGTATCCACCATTATGGTGTCATACACTGTAGCTTCACATCCTAAAAGTCCTCTGTGTTCTGCTTTTTGTTCTCCCCGCTAACTCTTGGAACCCACTGATCTTCATACTCTATCCAGAGCTTTTGCCTTTTCGGGGTGTCATATAGCTGGAATAAGATAATGCACCCCTTTTAGACTGACTTCTTTCACTCAATAGGCATTTAAAATTCCTCTTTTATATGGTTTCCTTTTAGCGCTAAAGAATATTTCGGTGTTTGTACCGTTTATGCATTGACCTTCTGAAGGGTTATTTTCAAGGTTTAGCAATTATGAGTAAAGCTGCTGTAGACACCCACAGTCAGAGTTTTGTGTGGAAGAATTTCCTCTCACTTGGGTAAATATATTGGGTCCTAGTGGCTGGATTGTACGGTAAGAATGTGTTTAGTTTTGTAAGAAATTACCAAGCCACTGTCCAGAGTGGCTGTACTGTTTTGCAGTCCCGCCAGCAATGAATGAGACTTGCTGTTGCCCCACATCCTCACCTTCATTTGTTGTTGGCAGTGTTCTGGGTTTGGGACCTTCTGATAGGTCTTTAATGCTGTCTTATGGTTGCCAGTAGAACAGTGGTGGCGAACGTGTGGCACACGTACTGCAGCGGGCTGTTTGTATATTGAAAGCTCTAAAAGGTTAGCCATCTCTGCAATAGAAGTTCTAATCAGTGTTCTCCTCTGGTATATAAGTGCTTATTCTGATCAAGCCTCCCATTTCCTAAAGAACTGGTTTAATGTGTCTGTGTTCTCAGCATCTGGATAAAGGAGGTGAACGTCATCTGTGAGGAAGAAGCAACTGTAAGAAGACTCATATCCATGCCTATAAGTGCCTACTGCATCCGGGCCTTAGAGCCTGCCTCTAGTGCATTTTATTTGGGGCATAAAAGTAGAATGTCAAAGTGATTATCCAGTTTTACTCGTTAAATTAGCGGTGGAAATAGGCCACTGATGAGAGATCACAATAGTTTTTTTTGGAGTGAGGGAAGTAAACAAGAAAACAATACTTTGTCACCTGCTTGAGTGGCTTTCCTGTGTGGGCCCAGGTCTGTCTGGTGTGTTGGTGGATGAGAATGTGACCAAACATGACCGGATTTTGTGCCCTGAGGGTGGTTGGGGGCTGCTCTGCAGAGGTGAGGAAATACAATTATCAGTAGTAATTGGGTGGCTGCGAAGTTCTGAGTGCATAAGAAGAACTCAGCTGGTTCCCAGAAGTGTGTGCCTTTTCTAGGTAGGTTCAGATTATCCATACCTGTTTGGTTTTGAAGTAAAGGCCTGTAACAAACATATCAGTAGTATTTACCTGTTTTTTTCTGATTACAAAAATAATCCTTCATTGTGGAAGCTTAGAGAAATACAAGTGTTTTGAAGTGATAGTAGAAAAACATGTTGGTATGATATAATGAAAAAACCAACTATTTTAAACATCAATGGTACAGTGATTCCTTTAACCCATAAAAGGTATCCTGTGCTGTTGTGTATTTTGGATTATTTACTCTGGAAGCCTAATACGCTATTTTCCATTTTTAAGACTCTATTTTGGCAGACTCTCTGAAGCTGTCAAATGGGCATCGCCCTTGTAAAAAGGCATGGTATCTTTTTCCTGCATAGAAAAAAGTATTTCTTAGATTGTCATGGAAACACTCAACTTTAGACACAGCTTTGAGGAAAATACTACTTCAGTTAGGTCTAGCCATACATAAGTCTTCTTAAAGAGGCTGTTCTTGCATGTTTCTTCCGCATCTGAAGTGTTTCATATTCGTTAGGTACCTTCTGTGTGTTTGATAGAGTCTGTTTGAACTTAATTTAAGAACTAAAGCCTTCCAGAGGTTATGATGGTCTTTTACAGCAGTCATATGTATTCACTGGAAATGGGGATGCGTTGGAGAATCTGGTTTGTGATGACTCTTGTTTAGGACCAGAGATACTGGTCTAAAGCAAAACTCTGAAGCAGCCATTGCTTAAAAATGTTCAGCAGTTGCCTGTTGCCTTCTAGGTCCAGGTAAACTTTCTGGTGCTTTGCTGGGCTTCGTGTGGTTGGCTTCTGCTTGCTGTACAGCCGCATGCATCCAGCAGGTGTGCTGCCTGTGAGCTCTTGTTCGTGGGAGCTACTCGGAGAACTCCAGGAGAGTCCCCTGGCTCCTCAGGGAGGTACTCTTGCCTTTAAAATGTTCTTCTCTCTTTCACCCCCTCCCTTCTGCCTTATAAATTCAAGGGGACTGTGCTGCCTCCCCAGCTCAGACCCCTACCCAATATGCCCGGGCACTGCCACTTTGCCAGCCACACATGGATTTTGTGCTTCCTTGGAAAGCTCAGAGAATCCACCTGTGACTTGACTCCCCCCACCCGTCCCCAAATTTCTTGGGAGTAGTGCGGATTCCTTTTTGGCAGAATGTGCCTTGTTTCATCACACTCCTTGGTACCTGCATGTGGGAGACACCTGTAGCGCTGAGTTTCTTTCAGTGGCACCCGAAGGGTGTCTTTGTGCTTTTTCCTGGGGTGAGGATGCCGTCACCAGCACCCTGTGTTCCCCCAGCCACTCTGGCTGCACCAGGAGAACATCATCTGCACCTTAGTTAAATAGATTGGTAGATGAATGGATACATTGTATACTTCCGTGACCACTGCAGTCCCTGTGACCTAAGGCCTTTTCTTCTAGCCATGGTTGATGATGATTCTGGCTACCTTGTATTATATACTGGACTTTCTCCATACATTTCATTTGAAAGGGGGCAAAATGTCTTTAGGTTCACCCTTCCAAGCGTTCTACTAAGCAAAGCTTAGAGAAAAAGTAGCCTTGTTGGAAGTATTTATGTTCAGATTTGTTGTTTGGGGGCACGGTGACAGATCGGTCCAGGTATTTTCTATGACTTTCTTTAATGTCGAAACACCCCAGAGGCACCTCTAGGAAACAGTGTGTACCATGCGTAAATGCATGAATGCAGGTGCAGGTGACTGCGTCTCTGGTGGGGGAAGCATCTGCAAACAGACTGGAAAGACTTGATTCCTTTAGATGTCGTGTCCACGTGTGACTCGCACAGCAGGGAGAGGGGGTGTTGATACAGTGCTGTATTTGACCTGTTCTGTGTGGCAGTTTCCCCCTAAATCGTGCCTTGCAGAGATAATTGCGTCTACACCTAGAAATGTTGATCCTTGCCTTTAAAATGCGGCGAGGCTGAGTGAGGAGGAATGGGAATCTTTCTTGTCCCCTCTGCCTAAGTTTTTCCTCAGTGAGTAGGTGTTGCCTTTTGTTTTCAATCACAGCGCTGTTGCTTTTAGAGATACTGGGTTGTTGTCAAAGCTAGCACAGTACACGCTCATGGGTTCAGTATGTCCCTGCTTGCTGGCAGTTGCAGTTTTCTTGACAAGAGAAAGTAATGCTCTGGAAAACATTTCTCATCAGAAGCTCGGAGTGAAGTTACTTACAGCCTCTTTCTACTTCAAGACTGTCAGATTTTCTTATCTTTGTGACTATCACATCCACAGCTCTGAAGTTTGGGCTAACCCTCATACCGGTAAACTGTGAACACCTCTTTGTGTAAATTCTCTCTTATAAAGATAATAAAGCTTAAGTGGCTGCAGGAAGGGGACTAAACGGTGTGTTTGGTAATTTAGACTTAACCCTGTTACTTGTCTCTCTCTAGATCTGGTATGTGGACTGCTGGTATAGTGATTGAAATTCATCATAGCACTCATTTGCTTGACTCTAGGAAATTTTCTGTGACCCGCTCCTCTGCCTCCCACACATTTGCTTTCTCAGTAAGACACAAAATGGCATGTGAGGGCTGGGGATATAGCTCAGTGGTGCAAGCGCCTGCCTCACAAAAAGGCGTGTGATAAACATAGCCTTAAACAGGCAGGATCCAGCTTTCAGGGGCATATGCATGGACCACTATGTGCCAGACAGTCAAAAGTATTTATTTTATTATTATTATTATTATTATTATTTGTCTTTTTGAGACAGGGTCTCACTATGCAGTTCAGGCCAGCCTTGAGCTCACTTTGTAGCCCAGGCTGGCCTCAAACTCTCAACGATCCTCCTGCCTCAGCCTCCCAGTGCTGGGATTACAGGCGTGCGCCACCACGCCCAGCAGTCAAAAGCATTTAAACAGAATGTAAGGGCTCCTTCATATCCCAGCAAGGTTTGTACCTGACTGTTAGATTGGCCCCAGCTGGGTGCTGCAGGCAGCTTAGCACAGAGAGGAATCATCCTTTTCTTTCCAGCCCAGATGTTTGGAGAGAATGTACAAGCACGAAAGGAAGTTAGGGAAATGCTATAGAGATTCTGAGGGAGGGCGATTCTCCCTTTCGGCTTTGAAGTGAAGTGCATCTGTCTGGGCGAATCCCTTTCAGGGAAACAGTGTGTCATGGTCTCTCACGGTTTAATTAGCTTGTAGTTTATTTTGTAAGGGCGATGGGGAGAGCTGTTGCTCAATTTGTGCTGAGGAAGCACAGTGAGGCATTTTGTTTGTTTTTAATTTTTGTTTTTATATGGTGATGATTGAGCAGAAATGTCATTGATGTTTTCATTTCGTAATTTACACCTGTCGGGGGGTTGTCGTTATCTAGGTGGGTTTTCCTCGAGTGCTGTTACTCTGTGGGGCCGACCGTGTTCCTTTCATAGATTATTGTTGAAGGAACTGAATTTCCCATGCTTTTCATCCAAAACCATGTGACAGCGAAGACTTCTTACAGTAAACTTAATTAGAGATGCTGTTTTATGGGCAGTTTGGAATTCCACCTTGTTAAAAAGGCCGTGCTGACGGATGGGCTGTTCTTGCACACATCTGTTCCAGATCTGTCCAGCCTCAGCAGATGCCGGGTGTGTGTCCAGAGGGATCTGCCTCATGCCCACCGGGGTATCCCAGGGCACCAAGGGTCAAATGAGGCCACTTGGTCCTGAAGGCAGAGGTGGGATGTTCAACTAGACAGAGACCATAATTTTAAAAAGTTTTCCATACTAGAAAAGAGGAAAGGAAAGACTGAAAACAGCTTGGATTATGGGTGAGCTCAAGATATTTCTTAGAAATCCAGTAATCTGCCTAAACACTTCACATATTCCTCTCATAAGGGAGCAGTTCGGGGCCAGGGATATAGCTCAGTGGCACAAGCGCCTGCCTGGCAAGTACATGGTCCTGAGTTTGATTCCTGGAACCAAAGAAAGAAAAGGGAACAGTTCGATTCTTTTGAGCCTTCTGCTTTTGACATTCAGTGGGAGGGACTAAAAGGGATGGGTAGAGAGAAAAATAATTATCTTTGCGCTTAATATAGAAATAATGCATGAAATTATTTGCATTGTAGTGGTGATTTTTTTTTTTTTTTTTTGAGTTATCCTGGTCTTCCAAGTTCAGTGTAACTTTTTTTCTCTTCAGAGTTATTTTTTTGGGGGTGGGGGTTGAGTTCTTCAGTTGATAGGCCTTTATTCAACTAGAGATTATTTGCTGAATCAAAATATTGTCTCTATTTAGTAGCTCTAGGTTATAAGACAGTAAACTCCAAGGAAAAAATGATGGCTAGATGATGGTGATGATGTCTTTGTTACCAAAAAAGATGATTTTAAGTATATACTCTAGGAAGCGAACAATTGGATTTCTCCAGGTTTGGATCACCACCTGCTAAGGGGATGTGTCTTAGGGAAAGTACATAAGCTATGTGAGCCCTGAATGCATGGAATTTATTATGGAGAAATATCCCATAGTATTAACTATGGCTTTGGTACCCAAAGTAGAGGGCCAATGACTATCTTTCCCTTGCAATTTTTTTTATTGTTGTAAAGTATACACAATATATAACATACCATTCAAACCATTTTGAGCATATAATTCAGTGGCCTAAGTACATTTACAGTTTTTGGAATTTTCACCGTTATCCATTTCCAGAACTTTTTTTTTTAATCCTAAAGAGAAACTCAGTTTTCTATTCAGCAATCACTCCCCATTTCTGCCTACTCTGGTAACCTCTTGCCATTTACTTTTGTGGTTCTGGGGGTTGAATTTAGGACCATGAGTATGCTAGGCAAGTGTTCTGCCACTGAGCTACATCTCCAACCAAAACATTTTTATTTTTTAAAAGAAAAAGTCTGACTTATAAAAGCAGCTAGATGTTTTTTTATTGTCTTGGCATTGAAATTATAAATTGGGAACTAGATTGTTGTAATGCAAATGCTGTTGATCTCTGGCTCCAACTTAAGGTCTTAGGTTTGTATTGCCTATTGGCTATTCTATATCTGGGCCTTCTCTGTCATGCAGCAAACATGTGTGATGCCCCACCCTGGGCTTGGCACCTGACACCCTAATTGGTGCTGAGGATAAGCGCCCAGATACGGAAAATGCTAGATTCAGAATTCTTTGCAGTAAAGGCTTGTACTTCAGGAGAGAGAAGGAACTTTGTCCTAATACTTCAGAGATGATTGTATTTTAAAATTTATTTTATTTTTTTATTAGTACATGTTTGCAGTATTCAATGATCACATTCATGCTGGGGACTTTGTACATGTACATGACACATCTTAATTCTTTTTTTTTTTTTTTTGGTTCCCTTCCCTTCCACATTTACAAAAATTCTATTATCCTTTGTTTCTTCAACTCTGTTTTCAAATTCCTCTTCCCTTCCTTTCTCCCCTCCCCCATCTCTTGTTCCCCTTCCCATTTGAAAAAGTTCTTCCTGCTTCCTAAAATCTGTACTCTATTTTGCTTTTATTTTGTTGTTTTTAAGTGAAATGTGTTGTACTCTTTATCTTGATAATATTTTGAGTAAACCATAATTGAAGAAAAGGTTAACAAAATAAAAGCTTGAAGTATTTTTTTATTCACCAGCATTGCCGCACTTCTGAACCTTTTAGCATCACTGAGGCACAGGTGCTGTTTGTGCAGTGCTCAGGATGGGGTAGGGCCTGGTGAGAGGTTTGCACACATCCTGTCATTCGCTGCCTGCTATGTGATCAGTGCTGCTGCTGTCCATTCCTATAGACTTGAAGCTGGAGGACCATGGAGATTGTGTAGTTGGTCTGAGATCTCATGGTTATCAGGTGGTGCTGGGCTTTGAACCTAGGACTGACTTCAGAGTTTAAGCACAAGGCAACACAGACTATAGAAGGGTGGGATATAAATTACTTTAGGGACAATTTTATCTCATCTGGTTGTAGACATTTTCATGTTGGTTCTGCACAGTTCTGTTTGGTATTTAGGGTAGTTGCTAATTACTGGCCCATTATCATGACAAATTCCCAGCATGCTGGGCCTAAGGGAGTGTTGCCAGGGTAGCTGACTCCCTGTCTTGGCAAGATGGCGGCCAGCGAGAGGATGCCTTTGCGTGTGTGGGACTCTGTGCTCACCTCTCTGGCTCTCCTACACTCCGGTACTGGGCTGTAGTTATTCTACTCCTGCACCCTGTCCTATGTATGTTGCCACGCTGCCACTTCTGTTCCTAGCATGGCTACCTGAATAATGTCACCTCCACCCACTCCAGTCTGCAATCAGTTCCTTCTTTCAGCCTTACCTTACATCCACTACACAAAAATAGTATGATTTGCACAGTACGAGGTTTTTTTTACCCCCCAACAAATATATTGAGCATCTGCTGTCTGCCTGGCCACGTGTGTGCACATAAGGACCGGGCTGAGATGATGCTGGGAGCTAGTGGAAGGCGCTGAGTCAGCTTGGTTGTGGGGGTCTTAGAGGGTGGAGGTGATTCTTTTTTTTTTTTTTGGTAACCAAGATCTGACAATAAATTGAGGTTACTCCAGAAGATAGGAGTGTGGGGAATGTGTGTGGAGGCCTAGGTTCTTCCCTCACCTGGCAGAACTTGAATGTCCAGAGGAAGGGAAGCTTGGGCGGAGAGCGTGGCCGAGGCGGAGGTGGACACGTCTCCTGGGCTGTGCTGTGGCCCCACTCCTGAAAGGTGGAGAGGAGGACGGGCCGAGGAGCAGTGGGGATGTTTGTGCCTTTCGGAAATGCACTCTGGCTGCTTAGTGCAGACATTTCTTTTCCCTGTGAACTATTTACAGATAGGCATTTGGTCATTTATCATCTATAAGGTGGTCTGTCTTATTCCATGGTAACAACAGCTGCATACTGCAATCTGACTGTGTGCACCCTACTGCTCTCAACACTTTATATTTAGGAGTTGATGTAATCCTTGTAATAATCCTTTGTGATCTTCATGTTAAATTTTTTTAAAAAGGCATGTAGAGAGCTTCAGCGACCCCTCTGAGATCATGGTTGGCATTGAAGGCAGGCAGTGTGACCAGGGTTGGCAGGGTGCCTGACCCCTAAACACCTGCTGTTCTGGGATCATTTGTGTTTTCCCACAGCCTGAACACAGTAGCTGTTCAATAAAACTTATGAAACTTATTTTTGGAGGTGCCCATGTTTATAGACTTTCAAGTTCTTTGATGTAGTGTGATGTAGTTGCTGTCAGATGTGCACACTTTGCATGTACAGACTTATTGAACAGTGCTCAATAACTTTAAAAATGAATTCACCAGTGAATCACCCAGCTTAGGATGGGTGCTACTAGCAGCTCCGAGATTTCTGTGTGCAGTTTTCCAGTCACTGCCCCCCAGAAGGCCACCTAGTTCTGACTTCTTTCAGCTTGGACTCATTTTGTTCGTGTTTGAACTTTACATTATTGAAATTACAGAGTATTTACTGCATCCAGCTTCTTTGACTTTTCTGGTTTATGTACCATGTCGTATATAGGGTAGTTCTTTTTTATTGCTGTGCAGCATTCTTCGGTGTGAGTCTCTGTGAAGTTATTTTCAGCGTTAGTGTCTGCTGCCTGGGTGGCTCCTTCCCTCTTTCCTCAGTGTTGGTGGCTGGGCATGGGAATCCTGGGGGAGAAGTGCGGCCCACCAGGGGCTGTACGGGCCCTGTAGGACGTGGGGGTCTATCAGCTGAGGTTTTAGCTACTAGCTATTGATGTTTCACTCAGTCACTGGAACTTGTTTTAAAGCAGTGGTTAGTAGGCTGAGTACCTGTCCTGCGTCCACCTCACTGTTGTGAGGACCCAACGAGATGATGTGTATGAAAATGTGTTGTTAATTTACAGCTTGTTCTTGTAGAAAGCGATATTAAAATCTGTTAGTACACAGCTCACCCTCAAACTTGATATTGTCCAATATACATTTCAAAGTCAATCAAGATATAGATGATCCTATAAGAGAGCGGAAGGCAAATAATCTCTGGAAACTAGGAGAGCAGATTTGAGGCAGCGCTGACGTGCGTTAGACCTCAGGCTGGGAGCCCCACAGCCCTTCCTTTGGGCTCACATTTCTCTTATACTTGGAGATACCCTGGGAATCTGGCCGCAGGGCTTGGCCAGGCCAGATAAAGCTGGAGTGAGTGTCCCCATTAAAGTAACAGGACTGCAGTGGGTGGTGCGCACTTCCTGAAAGATGTTATTTCCCTGCAGGCCACTTAAAGGGCTCTTTGCACTATTCCCTGAAACAGGAGCCACCTTGTGTCTTTCCTCGCTTTCTGACTTCCGCATTGGGGGCAGACAGAGGCGGTCCTAGGCTGCTCCTCAGGAGTGTGACTGCTGGCCCTTTTTGTGAGGGTCCAGATACTGGAAGGTGGACTTTGATGGGTAACGCCCAAGAGAGACTTCTGCTTAGCTGCTGGTTTAAAGAACAGAAACCAAAACCTGGGTGTCTTTGAGGCCAAGTTGACTTTGCAGGCTTGCAGTCCCCAAAGGGTGGGAGAGCAGCCCGTGGTGGGGAGGGGGGGGGCGGCTCTGTGAAAGGGAGTAGTTTTCTTTCTTTTGCAGGGCTCCTCCGATGAGCTGTTTTTGTTTTTTTTTGTTGTTGCCTCTGGATCTCTCTAGCAGTAGTAGTAGTAGCTTGGGACTTTTCTAGTGAGGAGCACACCTTTCACTAGGACTTAAGTCTGATTTCATTGGCCCAGTGTGAAGGCCTTGGGGACAGTGCAAGAGGAAAAGGAGCGTGCTCAGCGCCTCTGCTTGTACTGCATATGAACAGACCCTCTTGAGCCCAGGCAGGCCTCT
Source organism: Chinchilla lanigera (assembly GCF_000276665.1). NCBI lineage: Eukaryota > Metazoa > Chordata > Mammalia > Rodentia > Chinchillidae > Chinchilla > Chinchilla lanigera. Next base: position 13,432,579 of record NW_004955425.1, on the reverse strand, counting down.
GCTGCTTTCACTGCTGCCTGTTCAAGATTGTAGAGTTTTAGCCGGCCGTTTTCTGCCTTTTGCTTTCTGTCTTTCTCCCCAGCCTGCTTGTCTGAACACTTTCTTAATGAATTCCCTTTGAGGTGAGGAAGATTAATGCTATTGACAGTAATCTCTTATTCAGTTGGCTGTTACTTTGCCCAGGGCCTTCCAGCTCTGGGTCACTGGTACCTGCCCAACGAAGAGGGAATTGGAATTCACCTGCTGGTCTGCAACGGAAGGCAGTCAGCTTTATTGCTATCTGTCAGCACAGTGTATGCTTTCTCCAGGTCCCAGAGACCCCTGTCAGTCCCGCTGCACTTGTTTTTATGGTTTGATTTTATGCATTGCTGATTAGCATCTTCTGTTAGACTGTCTGTGTGAACTCCTGCTCTTTTTTTTTTGTTGTCTTTGTATTAGCTCCTTTTTGATTTTCTACCCTGCCCAGGGTTTGGGATAAGAACTTGGTATAATGGGGAGAGACTTGGAATCACGTAGGGTTGCCACAGCTGGCAAATAAAACCAAGATGCACAGCCATACTTAAGTTTCAGAAAGACAGTTTTTTTAGTAATCTATGTCCCAAATGATGCATACACATACATACACTAAAAAATTACTTTTCATTTGTCTAAACTTCACACTTCATCCTGGGGATCTGATATTTTATCTGGCAGCCAGGGAATACTGGTGTTACGAACCTCAGTTGTTCTCCTAGCGGACCCTGGAATAGCTCAGCGACCTGTGAGCCACCATGCTCCCTTTTCTAATGCAGGATCCTGTTACCTTCTGTCTCTGGGTTTGTGAATTTAAGACACAGCTTATGAAGCCTCTCAGAACACATTTCTTTTCTGATTATGAATTTGTTTCTTGTCTGTTTTCTTCTCTTCTGATCTTGTGGACCCAAGACCAGGCCTTGAAAAAAGGCAACCCGGAGTCTGCTCCTCAGAGGGTTCCTGAGGCGTCTCGGGATGGCGCCTCTGCTAATCACTGCCTCACGATTTCTGCCTCCTCCTCTGAACTTCCTTATTCCTCCCCATCTGGAGAGGCTTTGACTCTAGGCCTCAGGTGTCTCCCACTACTTGGCCACGTGTTACCAACCCTCTTATTTCACTTCTCTTTTTCTCCTGAGTTTGAGACGGTCCTGGGAGAATTGAGCCTCGTGGCATTTCACTGTCTGTGGGGCAGGTGTCAGTCCTGTATCCTTTTGGAACCTCATTTTTCTCGTGAGTTTACTGTGAAGATTTGTTTAAAAAATTTGGAGTTTGCACCTGGAAGTGTGTGTTTGGGCCCATCAGTAAGTGCTTTGGTTTGTTCTGAGAGACTTTTGCAAGAGAATGTCTTAGGAAGGGCAGGCGCTCAGCTTTCTCATAGGCGTCGCTGCTGTTGCTTCTCCCGTACAACCTCACACGCTTTCTGACTCTGCACTGTGACAGCAGTTGGGTTTGAGACCTCTGGAGCAGGCTGGGGATGTGACTAATGAAGCCAGTGTACTCTAGCTTGTTTTACCCCTTGAAACAAAACTATGGGATACAGGTATTGCAGCTTTCCAGATCAAGAGAGGCAAGGTTCAGAGAAGTTAATTTGCCAGGGTCATATAGCTGGTAGCTGCTGGAATCAGGATATGGCAGCCTGGCTTTGGAGACCCGGTCCTTAACCACGCAGTTGTATTTCCATGATCACTTGCAGCTGTGAGGATCTAAGAAAGTCCCTGTAGGAGTTCACAGTGTAGCACAGTTTTTTTTTGAAAATTAATAATCCAATTTCTTGCCTTATCGTGTAGGCAGTGGGTGTGAGTCTGGGAAAGCCAAAGGGTCTCTGTTGGAAGCTGAGGAATCTGCACTGGAAGCCTGAGGAGACTGGAGATCAACGTCCAAAGGCCAGAGTTCCTCCAGAGAAATAGCTAAAAGGAAGCCTTCCCTTCTTTCTCTTTTTAATCTGTCCAGGCCACAGGCCTATTCGGTGGTGCCAACCCTATGCACAGTGGTCTTCCCTTCTTACTTTGCAGCCGCGCTGTCAGTCATCCACAGCTGCAGCCAGAGCTTCCCTAACCTTACTCAAGTCAGGCTGGCGCATCACAGTTGACAGTCTCAGGTGATATCCACAGCCCCACGGAACAGAAGGCTTTTCACACGTCCTCATCGCTGTGTCGAGTGATCTTCCTGCAGGGAGTACAGTGTGAGGCTGGGGGTCCGAGTATGTCTTCCAGGCCCGCGGTTGCGGACACAGCGTGTGCCATTTACCCAGTGGTGAGCGGCCTGTGATGTCCCCGCAACACTGGAGAGGTGTTCACGGCCAAGAGAAGTCCCATTTATGGTGAGCGAATGGTGCCTGGGTTCAGTGACGCCTCGGAGCCCAACTCTGATGAGGCCGCTGACGCCCTTGCAGAAGTGGCTCCCCAGTTAGTGACTTCAAGGGCTGGAGATGGAGCTCAGTGGCAGAGTGCTTGGCTACCAAGTGTGAGGCCTTGGGTTCAATCCCCGATACCCCCAAAACAAACAGAAAGAACCTTGTGTCTTAGCCCTGAATGCCTGGCACCCCATCAGACTGTTAGAGGATGTTTCCTACATTCCTCTGCTGTGAAATTTGTTTTTGTGATAATGGATTTTTTAAATAACTTTGTGCTTTACTATGGCTATTTTCAAGCATACACAATAGTAGAATGAGTTCACGAACCACTGGCTGCCCTGATTATTAACACATGGTCAGTCTTGAAATATTTTCACCCATAAATATTTTGGTTTGCAGTTCCGATAAAGACTTTGTAACCACCACATCATTATTACGTGTAAAAAATAACTGCATGTTTTTCCTCTAAATTTGCACTTGAGAGGTAAATAGCTTGGGCTTTTGTAGGCTCAGATAAGTTGTTCTTGCTTCTCTGTCTGCCTTAAGCCCTTCCCTTTGTGCCCTGAGGCTGCCCCCCAGCCCTGCTGTAACTCCCCTTTCCCCCTAGAGCTTTCGAGGGCCAGCTTTAGGGCCTTTTACCTGTTGCCCTATTTACTGGTATCATTCTCCCAAGCATCTGAGTCACACTGGTTTTGCTCTCAGCAAGGTAGTAGGGCCCACGTCCCAGCTCTGTGGCACAGAGCAGTGTGAATTTCAGGTTGCCACCTGGTGTTATGAAGCAGGAAACCTGGCTTTTGTGGCTGTACTGTAAGGAAATCTGAAATAAAGGCATCTTATGCAGTCTTTCCTGGAGGCTGTTAGAAATGTTGGACGAGCGTTCTGTAGGATTGGTCCCAGGAAGGTGGAATGGTATCTGTGGCTTCCACAAAGTCTGGTGTGTTCACTGTGGAGCCAGAAGGTGCTGGAGAGCACCCAACAGGAAGCTGTGAGCAAAATGTGCAGACGGATGTATCCTGGACAGGTAGATAGGCTAGCCATCTTTGCTCGGCATGTAACTTCAAAATCTGCAGCTCGGCAGCATCTGTAGAATGTTTTCAATTAAATTATTTCAGCTGTGTCTCCCGGTAAGTCTGTGGGAGTAGGTATTGTCAAAACAAAGGATCTGGGGCTCAGGTGAAGCATTATTAACATATTCCTGCCAGCTTGAACCACAGGTGGTATATGCATGCCTGTCCCATCAGGTGGCTTGTACCACCGGTGGTAAAGATGGATTGAAACACTTTTATCTGTCTTTTCACTAATAAAATTAATAAAAAGCCATGTGATGGAACAGGCATGCATGTACTACTAATGATCCAAGCCTCCTGGCAGTGAGACATGAATTATAGCCTGGTCATGCATGTGTTAAGTATCGCTGAGGAACCATACTGGTAAATAGGAAGGCGGGCTTTCAGGTAGACAGCCTGCTCTCAGACCAGGGTTCTTTCTCCTCTTTCAGCTTGTCAGAGGAGGAAAAGAGTTGAGAGTTGAATACTTACAAACAAAGAGAATTGAATTTCAAAATTCCTAAGCAATTCCAGAATGGCTTTTCATCCAACGACAGAGTTTAGGAATTGCTGGCTCATTTGTGAGTATTAATATTTGTGAGTATTAATTTTTCCAGAGGCTTGGAATGCTGCTGCCTTAGAGAACATTGACTGATGGGATTGTACAGGGAATTGAACATAGGGCCTTGAATTTTCTCTTTTGTTTTAATTGAAATTTTGAAGTAGAATTCTCCTTCCCTTTAGTCCAAAAGGTAGGGTGTGCTTTGTGCTGTGCTCCCTGCCCTACTTAATTATACTCTGGAAATTTTTCCATATAGGTCCATTGATTACTCCCCACCCTCCTTTTTTACAGTTGCGTGGTAATCTTTTGTGTAGCTATTGGGCATTGATTTCAGTCATTGGTCTTATGACACAGCAGTAACTTGAACACGGGCCATCCTGCATGTGGGTGAGGGTATCTGACAGGATAGTTCCCTAAGCACATATGTACCGACCTCTCTCTTAAACCATTTCCTTACACAGCACCAACTCACTTAATCTTCACTTCAGTTCTCTCTGAGGTACCCAGGATTATTCTTCTCATTTTATGGATGAGGAAACTGAGGCATAGAGGGGGTTTAGTGACTTGACCAAAGTTACACCATGCCAGAGATTGGCAGAGCCAGAATTCATGCCAAGGCAAGGTGACTGCAGAGGAATTCCTTTATTTTATGGTACTACCTTTCTAAGTTCTGGAAAGTGACATTGGTGGCTCAAATGCCTTCTATGTGTGTGCTGGGAATGATGTTGCCAAAGTGCCCTTGCAGGGACTGTCCTAATTGACCTTCCATTAATAGGGTATGGCAGGGGACACTTGTGCCCCCATGCTGCTGTCAGAAGCTTTTATCAAACTTGGTTTTGCCAGTCTGGTAAGCGGAAGATGGAATCTTGGTATAGTCTTCGTTTGTCTCTCAAGGGAGTGGGTATCCATCCTTCCTGTGACGTAAGGACTGTTAGTAGTTCTTTCTTCTATAATCGAGTGTATCCTTTGTCATTGGGACTTGGTCTTTGTCCTACCCATTTTCCTCAGCACTCTGAATAGATTATAGTGGCATGCCCTTTATTCTACTCTGAGTTGCAGAAAACATTTCCTACTTGTCAACTACTTTTTGACTTGGGTTTTGGTGAATTTTTGGGGGTAGAGGGGCACAAAGAAGTTTCTTTTTTTCCCCCTTTTCTCCTTTTCTTCCTCTTCTCTTCCTCTCTCCCTCACCCTCTCCCTCTTCCTCTTCCTTCTTCCTCCTCTGTCTGTCTGTCTTTCTCTCGTGTCTTTCTCTCGATCCCTCTCCATCTAGGGTCTTTGCATTGAGCAACTTCCCCAGCACTTTTCACTTTGACACAGGGTCTCACTAAGCTAAATTGCCCAACTGAGACTTGAACTTGCCAAGCTGGTCATGGTGGCGCATGCCTGTAATCCCAGCACTCAGGAGGCTGAGACAGGAAGATTATTGGAAGTTTGAGGCCAGCCTGGCTCTGTAGTGGGTTCAAGAGCAGTCTGAACTACATAGTACATTAAGTTATTTGAACTCAAGTTGTACATTAAAGACACATTTCCTGGTGTCCCTCCCTATCTTTCGCTATAATTATACTTTTTAGTTCACTTAAGATCTTTGGTTAGGATAAGTCTTTTGTGACTAGTTGAATGAGTTACTGAGTTACTTGCATTTTGGATACATTATTGTGCCTTTTTCTCCAGAATCTTCTCTAAGGGAGTCAAGTGTAATTGGCATTGTGTCTCCACCCTCCTCAGTTTCAGGCACTGTTTACCTGGCAGTTTTGTTTTACTCTGCAGTATGTTCCATTTCCCCTGCTCAAAGGGGGGTTTAAAGCTGTGACCTTCAATTTAATCTCCTTCCATATTGGCCTGTCTTGTTTGTCTCACAGATGTTACTGAGGATATTGTGTGTGTCGGGTTTTGTGCGAAAGTTCAGGGACAGTCTTTTTAGAGTTTACATTCTAACACAGAAAGACAGGCCCCAGGCTGCTGACCTCACAGTTACAGAATTACAATGGTGAGAAGTGCTTGAAAGGACAACCACGTGGTCCTCGGAGGAGGTGCGAGGGCACAGAGCTCGTGTGCTGGGTGGGACAGCCAAGGAGAGTTTCCCTGAAGTGATGGTGTTGGCAGTCATCTGTGTGTTGCTTAAACAGAAAGTTAATCCTGCAGAGCAGTGGTAGAAGAATGTTTGGGGGCAAGGAAACAGGTTATGCAAAAATCCTGAAAGCCAGGGAAGCCTAGCAAGTTTGAGGAATAAAAGATGAGGAAGCGGCCTGAGGGAGGATCTGGAAGTGCTGGGACGAGGTCGGACAGCCTCACAGTCTCACAGTCTCAAGTCCTGAACTGGGCCTCAGCCCAGAGTCTAATTCCAGGAGCAGTGCTGCCATCTGTGCCTTTGAAAGTAGGACTAGGTTCTTTTACTCCCAGGACCACCCCGGCCCGGGACTGCTTTGCTTGAATATAGTTAGCCTGTGAAACTGGCACTTGAATGCATTCTTTGTTAGATTTTCATTAGGATTTATTTTTCCAGTAGGCTTCATGGTTTAAAACTCAGAGGTGGCAAAAAGGTTCCCTTCTTGTTAAGCAAACTTCCAGACTTGGCTGGAATGTGGAGGGAGGAGTTCAGGCGGAAGAGCTGTAGGTGCACTGCAGATGCATCTGGAATGGATTTCTCTTTTCCTCTGCCTGCTTCGTACTTCATTTTGAAAGACAAGTGGGTATTCTTTGCTTTCCTTGTGCAAGGAGAACATACTTCCTCCCACTCCTCCTTTCTCCTCCCGTCTGTTAGATTCTTGGAGACTCCACATTTGACTCTTCACCTTTCTTTAGTGGGATTTATTGGCATCTTAGTAATGTATCAAGGAGTCCTTTAACCTACACTTGAACAAATCAAAGACAGATCTTTTCTTGTGGTAATCTCTGAGATGACTCACATGCACATTTCGGACCTTGGCTGGCCCTGTGAGGGCTGGAAGGGAAGCCTGGAAGGGAAAGTAGATTAGCTGGATCTGCAACTCAAGCAGGCCAGAGGCTGGGTCAGAGAGGAGCTTAAGGTAAACAGGGAGGCGCAGTTAGTATGCAGTCTAAGACTCATGCCTGCATTAGCCACCGGGAGGTCGGTGGTGAAGAATCAGGTTGTCCAGGATCCAGAACAGCGCTTGCTTACTAAGGGAGTTTGTAGGTGCCACTCCTGCGTTTCCTGTTCGGGACAGATGAATCTCTGAGTGGTGGTAGGTAGATGAGACGAGCAGGGTAGTGACTGGCAGTGTCGCTGGGGTACTGTTCACTGCGCCTGTCTGTCCCCAGCTCGGGGCCTTCTGTGTGTGTCTTTGCAGTGTCCGTGTGAGACTCAACGTTTCACGAATTTGAAACAGAACAAAACCCTGCAAATGTGTATTTATACTTCTGGGCATGTAGGCTTAAAAAAGTTAAGAAAAGGTGCATTTGGAATTCAGACCGTATTAAAGTGACGGGTACATCTCTCTTATCCCTGACCCCAGTTTGTCTCCTTAGAGGTAATTTTTTTTTTTTTTTTTGCATTTTCTTAAGTGTTTTTCTAGATGAATGTTATGCATATACAAGTGTGTGTCTCTGTTGTCCTTTTAAAAGATAACCAGAAAGGGGAGCACATGGTACATGCTGTTCTGTGTCTTGGCTTTTTTCCACTTACGAGCACATCCTATGAGTTCATCCGTATTGGTGGACATAGAACCTGCCCTACTTTTTGTAAGGGCTTGCTGTAAAATATTTCATAGGATGGGAGCGCTGTGTTTGTTTAGCCCCTCCTGTATTGTTGCTAGTCTCTTGCTGCTACACAGTAGTCAATCTTTTAAAAATGTTTTTATGGTGTGTATTATCTGCTGGGGAATCAAGGAGTGGGGTCACCAGTTCAAAGAGGATGTGCTTTTAAAACTTGTTTACATGCACTGGGGCAGTATTACTCATTTTAATCATTTTTTGTTGTTTTTCTCTTAACCTGAAATGCTTCCTTTTTCTTTTCTTTTTTTTTAACATTCTTGCCTTTCCTTTGTTCTATGGGAGGAAATCTTGTATTCTTTAAGGGATTACTTTTACTCAGAAAAAACTGCCACTTGGATTCATTTTTTTCCACCTCAAACTTACTCTACTTAGCACTGAAAACACCTCCTTTGTCTAAATAACTTAGAAACAAGAGAGAACAAAGATTTTTATATAAGTATATTTTAATTTATCACCAAAGATCCCTTTCTGTAAGCTGCAAATTGGTAGATACTTGGAATTAAAACTGCTTTTGGAGCCCTATGAATGACCTGTCTTTTGTTTATGTGCGTCGTGCCCTTGAGTCACAGGAGGAGAAATATTAGAATATTTGTTCAGCATATGGCCTCGGTCTTAAAAGGGACAGTTTTCAACTCCGACAGGTGCATCTTTATCCAGTGTACACTTTGTCGAGTTTCTTAAAACAGGCTCTGCCCTGTCACAGTCAGTTCACGTGAGAGGAGATCTAGCCTTTGGTTGTCCAATATATTTTAGGGAATTTTACAGCAAAGTGGATTTGCTCCTTAATATGTAACCACTTGAGTTTATTCCCATTTGTGTCAGCTGAACCAGTCAAGGAAGATAGCTGTTATTACTGCTGTCCAGTTGGGTAGCATTTATTATTTCACAGCCTTGCAGTGAAACTTTCTAAGGCACTAGGTTTTCCCACTGTCATTTGCCCAAACTCTCATAGACTGAAAAGAAAAGTAAAGGCAAAGGAAAGTCTGGATTTCTAAGTCGGGAGCCTCGCAGGAGGTGTTGGCTCCTATGAAGGAGGTTGGCACTGCTTCTAGCATCACTCGTGATGCTTACCTCATCCGGTGCGGCTGCGTACATCCTGCCCTGGGACACTTTCATCCTTGGCAAAGTGTTAGTGGTGCCGTTTCACATGGGAATCGTAAAAGAGAGAGTTTATTTTCCTTTTTTTGTTCCGTCCCCCAGCTTCCAGTATCACATTTCATTCATTGCTGTATTTCACCTTTTGCATAGCTAATCCACTGTCTGCTTGTTACAAAGCATGGTGTTTAACTCGAAGACTCAGGGGCCACAGATGGCTCGGACAGAGAAGTGGAACCTGGAGAGACCGACCATGGCGGCATTGGCCCCACTGATTCCTTACTTTTTTGTGACTTGTTGGAGGCAGAGTCCTTGAGAGTCACCCTGTTTTGGGATTAGGGATATGTCCCCTCCTTTCCATATTGACAGAATTCTTTTTCCAACTGAAGAGCAGATCAGCACAATGAACACTCTTGTAGGCCCCCTGAGTTGCTGATTCTTAACAGCATCCCTTCTTTCCCTGCCCTGTCGCTCTTTGCCCAACTGTCTGAGAGTAGGTCTCAGATACCAGGTCCTTCATTCCTGCGAATTCAGGGTGCATCTCCCAGGGATAGAGCTAAGAAGTGGGGATATAGTTGAGCCTGTCATCCTCACAATGAGTGTCCTCTTTATGGGGACTTATGGGGACTTAAGATGAGAAATTATTCCTTAGGTCTTGCTGTCATGGCAGCAGATATGTGAGGCTGCTAGGACACTCAGTTTTGAAATTGCTGAGGGCCTGTTGACTGACGCCTGGGTAACTTTAATTTTTGGCTTTATTTGGTGGTTGCTCCTACCCATGTCTGTGCCGCCCCCTCTTTTTAAGCCAGGCATGTTTATGCAAAGCACCCTCAGTGAGTTTTAGAATGAATTGGTGTGAAAAACACTAGCTCAAAATGAATCTGAAATTACAGCAGCCCCTCAGCTGATCCCCAAGAGAGGAAAGGGTCTTAGTTTGTCACTTCACTGTCCCCCTTCTGGGACACAGGTGGAATTTCCCCTATGTAAAGCCCTAGAACTTCTTTGAATATGCTGTCTTGGTGTACAGCGTCAAGCCAGGTCTCTACTGAAGGTGCTTGTGTATCTTGTAAGGCTTTAGAGGATGTGTCGCACACCGCTCACTGCACTTCTCAGACAGGGACCTGGGCCTCCCCTTCTTTTAGCAGTAGCCCTGCCCACCCTGTTCTGCTGTGATTTTCATACCAGGGGCTGTGATACAGATAGGGGATGAGCACTGCTTCCAGATCACCCCTGAGAAAACGGCGGGGCACTAGGTGGGGCATCAGCAGGATGATTTGGTTCGAAAGGACTGTGGGAGTTCAGGGAAAGGCAGTGGGGACTATGGTGGGAGATGCTGTAGAGACCGCAGGAGGAAAGTGTAGCATGCAGTGCCCCGTGAGACCTGCTAGACAGGCTGGAGAGGGAGGGGGAAAGGAGTGTTGCAGGGGTCTGTCATACAGAGCTCACTGTTCTTCTCTGAGTTGCATAGAAGAGCAGATGCTGGGTGGAGACAGCATGGCGAGGCATCCATGTGGCTGAGTCACCGTGCTGTGCACCAGGCCTAGTACAGACAGGACAGTCAAGCTCTCAGAAGCGCCCTGTGAGTGTCTTAGCGACCCTTGTGCACTGATGGAAGGGGAGGTGCAGACACGGGCCTAAATTGCGGACATACGCTGCCTCCAGGGTTTCAGTTCGGCAGAGGCCACCCTGAGACATGCTGATACTTTCCCTGTCCTTTGAGGAAGCATTTTGTAGTATGCGTCACATGACAAGTGCACAGCGCGATGCATTTTTATAGGTTGAAGGTGCTTGTGTATCTTGCACCCAGATCAAGAAACAGAGCGGTACCAACACCCTGGGCTCTACTCCTCCTGGTCATTTTCCCTCTACAAGCAACTACTGTCCTGAGTTTGAGCTGTTTCACCCTTTGTACAGTGTGTGCCCATCGATGCTTAACTCCTTTCTGCCAATGCTGTGTTTGTAGTTTGCTTTCTTCCTTTCTGAGATTGAGTCTTAAGAACTAGAATGCCCAGAAAAACCATTTAGATTCTAGGGCTGTAAAATCCCTTTAGTTCAGACAGGACTCTTTGAAGTTATGTTCCTGTAAATCGGTCAGCAATTGAATTGGTCACTAAATGAGGAATTGTATATAGTATGTACATCACCATATTCAGAAAAAAATGGTCAAAGGAAACTCCAGCTTGATGACTTTGCTTTTATTTGCATAACTCTTACATACACTATGATAGATATATATATATACCATAATGTGTAACAGAACGTAAAGCTACAGTACTGCACTGTACAGTACAATTAGCAAAAAATTACAGTGCTAATAAACAAGATATATGGTACAAAAATTGACATTGAGCCTTTATAAGCAAGATGTGCAGAACCGTATACCCCCCACAAAAAGACAGGTTTTAAGTCCAACCAGTGTACCTCAGATCTGTCTGAATGTTAAACAAATAGGTTGTTAAATGAGGAATAGCTATATTAGACATCATATTATCAAAATAGTTCAATTAAACTGATTTTTTTCTTAAAATATGCTCTCCGACATCCTTTAAAATAAAATACAGCAGCCGTCAACAAATCATCACATCAGCTGGGTTCAGGCACTGTTGACCCCTTACGTGGAAGAAAAAAGAGGTGAAAATTATGCAGGATATGTTACGATAGAGCAAGGATGTAGAAAGTGTGCACCAATAATCATGACTGCAAAACAGATGCAATCCAGATACAATCATTAGCAAATCCATACAGCATCTATTCTTGTGATTCCTCATCCGCCATTTCCTGGCATCTTAGCATCGTCCATGAATTTTTCAGCGTTACACTGATCATACAGTTGATGTTGCCCTAGCTGTATTTTGAATATGCAATTTTGGCTCATTCATGAAGGAGCTTCTGCAGGTCATTACAAGGGTCCAGTGAAACTAAAACAGTACTAGTAAGATATCGTAGAACTGTGAACCTGTTTGACTCTGTAAAAATCGCTGGAAATGCCACATATCCGTGACAGTGAAATGGCATTAATGGTGCCATTGCTCTGTCCACCTCTGCAGTAATACTTTGGAGAACAGAAAGACATAGTAGGTAATAAAGGAGCTTCCTAGCCAGGAATATAAGACAAAAATTAAGCAAGTAAAACAATTACAGAGGGAAAATTAATTGTTCAGTTGTTTCCAGTGGTTCAGAAGTATATATATAACCCTTGAGAAGATATGTGCACCCATATAAGAAACACTTCGATACATCAAAAAGTTTCGAAGGTAGTTATCACATCTAAAGAGTTTCTTTAAATCTGAGAACTCCAAATGAATCAATTTTATTATCACTTGAGGAACTGTTAGAAGCAAATACTCCTTAGATGAACCCACTACAAAGGATGCACTGATAAATTTTTCTGGCCCTTTGGCAGAGCTGTTCTGCCCTGTATCATGTTGTACAGGTGATCAGCAGGTCTCATAAGACTGTGTTCTGCATCACTCCCTCCTGTGTCCAAATAGGAAAACCATATGCATTTTGGATATTGAGGCAACTGCATAGCTTGTTTTGCCTCAACATTCAAAAAAAGCCAAGAAACTTATTTTTCCCCAGTATCACACATTATAGAAATAATACGTATTTTGAAGACATTTTTTTTTTCACGAGTGGTGTTTATTTGCACAACATGGTTAGTGAATATGCCTAAAATACAGTAGTTTACAGCTGCTCTTCATTTAAGGACTGAGTTAAAGGGCTGTGACTAGGTTGTTAATTGCATTGGTCACTAAGTGAGGAATTGTATATAGTCTGTATATGACAATATTCAGACCAAAGAAATGGTCAAAGGAAACTCAGACTCCAACTTGACTTTGCTTTTATTTGCGTAACTCTTACATGCACTACTGTAATGTATAACAGCATAAAACTACAGCATGGTACTGTACAGAACAATCAGCAGAAATTATAGTGGTGTATAAATAAGTGTGCTGTACAAAACAGACACTGAGGCTTTATACACAAGATGTACAGAACTGTACCAAAAAGAGAAAAGATAGGTTGTAAGTCTGAGCCGTTACTAGCCAGGTAGGTTGTTAAACGTGGGATATCTGTACGCAGTTGATACCCTTCAGTTGTGGAGAATGTAGTCCACTGGGTGTCGTCACAGTTTGCCATGCTTTGAGTGTTAGCAAGAGCTATCTCTGTCTACAGAGTTCGTGGTGTAAAGGATTCTCTACATCCTGGAAGGGAGATGTCTTTTGGTATTTTTAAAACAATGGGATAAAAATATTGATACCTTCAGAATGTGCCATCTTATAGATGTAACATGCTTTTCTGTAATAGGTAGGATCCTAAGAATTTCACTTGTAAATGAAGTTAATTAAATTGTTTTTTATGAAATGTAAGCATATGAGGGATTTTGATGTGGAAATTTGTAAAATGATGGGTCATTTTTGTACCCTTTAGCCAAAGACCACCAAGACAGCCACCTGCTGGGAAACAAGGTGGGTTTATTGACCTTTGCAGGAAGGAAACAAGGATGGTATAAAAGCCGATGGGTCCTTGAGCTGTGGTGGGTGATCCTGGGACGAGTTCAGGAGGCAGAGGTTTGCTTTAGATTGCGTGTTTTCAGAAAGTGGACGTGATTCTATTGATTGTCTCAGTAAATCTTACCTGTAGGAGGGCAGTCCTCAGGTGTGGTGGAATCCCAGGTATTTGAGAGGCTGAGGCAAGAGGATCACAAGTTAGAGGATACCCTGGATAATTTATGAGACCCTATCTCAAACTAAAATAGAAAAGGCCTGTGGGTATAGCTTAGTGATAGAGTGCTTGCCTATCGTGTGGCAACCCCTGGATTCAAGCACTAAAAGAATACAAAAAATAAAATAAAAAAGTAATAGTCTTTCATTTTAGCCAGAAAAGAGGGATACTTAGTATTCTGTGGGTTTCACAGCAGTCTTGTTTTGTCCCGGTTGTGGTCTCAGGGGGACCTTGATTGATGTAAATGTTTTACAAGATTGCTTATATCCTGGGGAGAGCCCTGTGACTTAGCTTGTGCCGGATCGGTTTGTGTAACACTGAGGTCTAATTGTGAGCATTAGATGCTGGATATCCAGGACTGCTTGTTTACTTCCCAAAGAAAATTTGTAGGCTCTTGTTTTTCATAAATCGGTACTTTATGAGTGCTCTTAAAATAGGATTGACCTTTAGTATCTATTATTCCTTAAGATACTGAGTATTGTGAAGAGAGAGTATACTTAGAACATGACCCTTTAGATGCTTGTGTTCAGGCTTCTTAATAAGTGATGGGAGTTGCCTTTCGTAGGCTGGTTTTAGTGGTTTTTGATAGTCCTTGTGAAGGCGCGTGGGCCTTTGGCAGTTGTTAATCACACCTGAGCCTTCACTCCCTCCCATGAAGTGCGGGTAATTTATATCAGTGACCCAAATTTCTTGTGATGTAATTGTTGCATCTCACTGAGAGATGATACCTGCTAATTTATAGTGCGCCTACTTTTGAAAGGGATTCAAGGTGGCAGGGGAGATGTGCCTTCTTCTCTCCTAGCATGTGCAACTTCGTTTCCTATCCCTTCTCTCATCCTTGGCCTAAATGAGCAGTTGCAGGTGTTAAATACTGTAACTCTTTGTACACACACACACACACACACACACATACACACACACACACACACACACACTGTCAAGGAGCTCCTCCTGGGAATGTCTCCTGTCAGTGCTGGGACTCACACTATGATGGCTCTGAACAGAGCCAGGGCAGAGTGTGTCCTTTGATGAGCTCAGGGTTCTGGTTGGTGGGGCAGAGTCAAGAGCTTGTGTGTGTTTCCCGCCCCTTCTCACACAGGCTGGAAGTGGGACCTATTCTTGCTGTGTTTCTAGCAGGGCAGTTGGCCTTGGGATTTCCGGCCCCTCCTTTTGGCCAAACGAGCGCTTGTCCGTGTAATGCAGCCTCATCTGTGAGCTGCAGCTGTGTGTACGCTCTCATCTGGCTTCATGGAACAGAGTGTGAAACTGGGGAATGAGAATTGGGAGGTTTTCATTGTACTGCCCTGCCTGACGGCACTGCAGAAAGAAAGGAAAGAAGATGAAGGAGTGCTAGAGTGAGTTGATTCAGAGTTCAAACTGATGCAGGGGGCGAAAGTATGGAAAGTAAGGAAAAGGGATGCTAATGGTGACTTTTTTTTTGTGATCCTGGGGATCAAACCCAGGGCCTCATGCAGGTAGGCAAATGCTGTACCACTGAGCTTCATGCCTCGCCCTAAGTGTATCTGTTTTTGCTATCAGGTGTAGCACTTCCCATGCAGCTTTTGAGGTACCATCTAATTTAATTTTGTTCGAATGTATGCCAGGGATATAGCTCAGTGGCACAATGCCTGTCTGGCAAGTGCAGGTCCTGAGTTCGTTTCCTGGTACAAAAAAAAAAAAAAAAAAAAAAAAGATGTGTGTCTGTTGGGCTGGGGATGTAGCTCAGTGGTAGAGTGTTCCTAGCGTGCGGAAGGCCCAGGGTGCCATCCCCAGCACCACCATCACCTCCAAAAACCCACAAAAAACCAAACACCTGTTATCCCGTTCAAATGCTTTAAAAAATATTTCAGTTCTGTCGCTATCCATATTTAGTTATGGGCCCTCTCGTCTGATTCTTCAGTGTCTTCCTATGTTAATAACTGTATTGTAATTTCATAGCAATGGACTAGGTTCTGGTATACCATCTAGTGAATTCAAACACATTGTTTTTCAAAATTGTCTTGGCTTTCTCCCTACACATTATGTCCCTTAGGTCCTGTAACGATTTGGGGTTGGCCAGGCTTTATATCTTAAAAACCCTTAGTTCATTTAAAAGAAGATTAACCATTGGGTGAGATTTCTGTAAAAAACTTTCCTTCATGTGGGGTTTATAAGCTCTTGTTCTTCTCTTAGGCACCTTATTCTTGCCAGCGTGAGGGTTTTTCTTCTAATTAACTTTATATTTAGGACCTGTTCTGTATTTTTAATGTGTTACTTGTGTTAGGTTGACTTGATGAACAGTAAGAAGTTTTCCTGCACTTTCTAGGCAAATGCTATCCAGACCAACAGGCATGTGTCCCCCTCTCTTGGAGTGTTTCCAGGTCTCACCATAGAGTGAGGTCCTACTGGTATTTAACTTAGCATCCTGCTGTGTACACCTCCTAAACAAAGAAAATACTAGCTTAACCAGTGATGGCTGCTCAGTTGTCCCTCTTACCTTTGTGGACCTGGGTCAGTCTCTTCTCCCTGACCTCGGGTGGCCACGCCCTTTTCTCGTGCCTTTCACTCTGGGGCATGCGTTTTGTAGAACAGGGTTCCCTGACCCTACCTCCTATCGCAACCCAAAGAAACCCAGCTTTGTGCCATTTCCCATTTACTTACTGACTCTGGGACCTAAGCTTCACAGGAGAAGCACTCTGCTTATTTCCTCTTTGGGTATTGCGTTAGCTAGGACACTGTACAGTGTTGAACAATATTGACACTAACAGGCATCCTCCTCTTGTCCCCAACTTTTATGGAATTTCTTCATTAAATTTGCTGCCTGACAGGAGCTTTTGGTACATGCTTGGATGTAGAGCATTTGCTTTGTCTTGTTACCATGATTGAACAAAATTTTATCAAATGCTTGGTACCTGTTTATTTAAAGTGCAAAGGAAATAGCTGAGATATAAGGAAGTACAATAACAGATCACGTATTGTGAACTTATTCCAGGTAAAACCTACTAGGTCAAATGAATGAATGAAATGAATGAATGAATGAATAAATAGTGTTGGGAATTGTACCCAGAGCCTTTACACTGAGCTACATTTCTAGTACTTTTTATTTTTTATTTTAAACCAGCGTCTCACAAAGTCACTGAGTTGCTGAGACTGAGCTCGAACTTGGGCTCCTCTTGCTGTAGCCTCCTACAGTGTTGAGATTACAGGGGTGTGTGTATGTGTGACTATGTTTTTATTTTAATTGCTGTATTGATATTCATCCTGCCAGTGTGTGTGCATGTGTGTGCGCGCGCAGCTAGAAACCAAACCTAGGGCTTCATGCATGCTAAGTGTATGCGAGCTATGCCCCTGCACACAGCATAGCCCTGTTCTTCTAATATCTTATTCAAGTTTTCTGTGTATGTGTTATATAAACGTGGTGCTTGGGTTTTTTGTTGTAGTTTGGATGCAGGGCTACTTTTGTGTACCTTTGTTTTTTTTTCCACAGATACAGTTTATATAATGTGGCAGTTATCTTAAGGTTCCTGGAACTTGCTTGTTTAAAAAAACAAAGAAGGAAAGAAAACAAACACCTGGTATCCTTTCTAGGCAGGAGGCAGTTTCTAAAATATCAGAAACTTTCCTGGTAGTAGAACAGTGGCAGCAAATAGCCATTTAGTGAGGCAGCTGGCCCGGTCTCTAAGTACATGCATGTTACGTGTTGGGGATTGTAAAAATACTGCTTCTCAAGATTTTTTTAGCAATTATTTTTTCAGACTTGGGCAAAATTTAGTATTTTGGAAGAAGCGTGTATTTCAAGCTTATGTTGAAGTATAGTGTTCTTTGTGTAATGTCAGACACATGCAGAATGCCATGTGGCACGCGAGGAATGGATGGGGCTTTAGGTTTTGTCAGCTGGGGCCAAACCTAGGCCTTAAACATTCCGCTGAGTGTGGGGGCTCCTACCTTAATGTCATCCTGAAAAAAAAAAGTATTCTCCCAAATCACAGACTGAAAGTATCAGTGCTTGAAGGAATCGGTTTGGGCAGACCCCTCCTTCCAACCATGCGGTATTGTAACTAGAGAAATAATCAGTTTTGAGACATGCAGTTTGGATTTGTGGAGTAGTTTTCAGCAGATCTGTAATTTTGCAGTGAAATGCCAGGGCTTGAAGTGCCTACGGTGGCCAGGAACTTGACCTGCAGAGACAGATTCACTTTAAAAAATTTTTCCCCTACATGTTCTTCAGCCTCAGAATTTATCCATCCTGTGTCTTTCCTGGCTCTGCTACTGAGGAGCCTGTCATGGTCACCGTACATGAGATCTCTACCAAACTTTCTTTCTTTCTTTCTTTTCTGATGATAAATGATTATCTACTGTAGGAACTGTGGAAGCAGTTTTTATTGCAGGAGGACTGGGTTCTCCATGCCGTGCCTCAGAACCTCCTGTCCTGGCTTATGAATTCTCGTCACTTCTAGTGCCTTTAACAGTTGATGTGAACCTTTTCAGCAAGCAGAGTTGCGCTCATGCTGATCAGCCTGGTTTTTAAAAATCTTATTTGTTCATTTTTTTTTTTTTCTGTTTATTTTAAAGAGAGAAAGAAATCAATAAAACAGAGCTTCAGAACAGGCTAGTAGAATGATACTAATTAATACCGTGCATGTTGTTATCGTCATACTAGTATTCGGAGTACAAGATAGAGGCATGAAATATTGTCCAAACAGTATTTAAAAATATGGAACGCCTCACGGATTTGCGTGTCATCCTTGTGCAGGGGCCACGCTAATCCTTTCTGTATCACTCAAGTTTCAGTATGTGCCGCTGAAGGGAGCACCAGCCTGTTTTTTCCTGCTAACCATATGACAACTTTCCCTGTGTGTGTGTGTGTGTGTGTGTGTGTGTGTGTGTGTGTGTGTGTGAGAGAGAGAGAGAGAGAGAGAAAGAGAGAGAGACAGAGAGAGAGACAGAGAGAGAGACAGAGAGAGACAGAGAGACAGAGAGAGACAGAGAGACAGAGAGAGACTGATTGATTGATTGATTGATTGAGGATTAAACTTGGGGCTTCCACACTGTGTTGGATCCCTAGCTCGTTTGAAAAAAGTTTTTTACTTTGAGATCCAGTCTAAGTTGCTACATAGCCCAAACTGGGCTAGAATTCATGATCCTCCTGCCTCAGCCTCTCAGAGTACTGGGATTATAGTTGTGCACCACTACCTCTGACCTCATTTAGTAATTACGGTGGCATATTGTTCCACTTGCAGGATAAACTGCCCTTTACTAGTGCCCGGGTTCCTTTCCTGTTTCTGCTGTGACAAACTGCCTGGAGTTTAGTGGCCTGAATGAACAGAAACGTATCATCTGGAAGTTCCCAGGAGGAAATGCAGTGTGGACTCGCAGGGTGACTGAAGTCAGAGTGTGCGGGCTGGAGGCTGAGGAGAACGCATTTCCTTGCCTTATCCATCCTCAGGGCTGCTCGCTGTCTTTGGCTGTGGTCTCTGTCTTCATCGCAAAGACTGCGAAGGCAGCACAGCCCTTCTCACATGGCTGCGCTCGGATCTCTTCTCTTCCTGTATTTTCTGCTTTTTAAGGGTCTTTCTGGTTATAGTGGGGCCACCCAGAGCATCTGAAGTAATCTTATTTAAAGGTCAGTAGGTTAGCAACCTGAATCCATTTGTTCCCTTAATTACGTTTTGCTTTGTAAATAACACATTCACAGCTTCTGGGCATTAGGACATGGACATTTTGGAGGAGAAAGAGGTTCTGCCTCTCCTGGGTCCTGCTGTGGAGGCCTTGGTTGTTTATCTTCAAATGGGTGACAGTTCCATGAACACATTTATACATCCATCTCTGTGTGTCTCTGGTTAATCCATGTACGCTCTTTTTGCAAATGAAGTCTGTCAAAGTAGTCATTTTAGTAAGTTTGTTAAAAATGTCAAAATTACTGAAACTCTAGTCTTAGGGAGAACAGAACATAAGATTAATGACAAAGATGAGTTTTTAAGAGCTAGGAGAAGACTGATTTGGCCCTGTTTTTGCATTTCTGTAAGAGTGAAAGGCCTTGTCTCTCACTGGAGTTGTTTTATATTCCTGTGCCTTTGGCATATGTAGGTTATCGATATATATTTGCCAGGTAAATGTATAAGGAAATGAATGTTTACTTTCATTACAGGTGCTTTGCCATCAGCCACCTTCTTTCAACTTTTTTTCCTTAGTATTACGTGTCAGAGATCTTTTGTCTGAATCACCCTGGTTAATTTTGCAGCATTTTGGATGCTGACAGCTGTTTTGTGTCTCTGTTCAGTGCTGCATCAACATCGTTGGATTGAGGAACATTTATTCTTGTATAAAACATTTAAGGTGTATTTGGATGGTTTTAGCAGTGGTATATTGACAATTTTAAAGGCTAAGTATGTCCTGTGTACCCATCCCACCCCTACCGCTTTAAAAAAAAATTGCTTTATAACAGTATCTTCACAGATTTAGATAAATGCCATTGCTAGACACTTGCACTATAACATGAGCTACTCTGAAATATTTAGACTAAGGTGATGTTGAAATACAGTTCTGCAGTCCCTCGTGCATAGGGCCAGATATGTCTTAGAACGAAAGTGTCTTTGGCGGTGAAGAGTGGGGTGTCCCCCTTTCCCAGAACTGCCATAACCAAGTGCTGGTGATGGAGCGGCCTGGAACAACAGGAATTGATTTTATCCTAGTTGTGGAGGCTGGAGTCTGACGTCAGGATGTCGGTAAAGGTGAGATTTCTTCACCAGCCCTTAGGGGAGGGTCCTTTCCAGCTGCTCCCGGTTTCTGGTAGCTGTGGGCGGTCCCTGGCTTGCAGCTGCAGCATTTGAGTCGGTCTTGGTCCTCACACAGCTGCCTTCTTCCTGTGTTTCCTTCTTATAAGCACACCAGCCCTGTGGGATTAGGGCCCACCCTGATGATCTCATTGGAACTCAATTACATCCACAGAGACCTGATTTCCAAATAAGGTCACACTCACAGGTAGGTGGAGTTAGGCTTTCAACATACTTTTGAGGGAAGTAGTAATTCTCATAATTTTGAAGGCATGGGGCTATGGAAAGGTGCAGAGCACACAGGACATACAGTGTCACCGTGCTGGTGGGTTGGAACAGCAAACACTTCCGACACATCCACAAACCGTGCGAGCAGTCACGTGAAATACGGTGGTGAAGCTGCAGAGAGCCTCCTGTCTGTTCAGATCATGTGAATGTAGATCAGCCTGATTGATTTCTTTGCCAAATGGTTGCATCTTTTGTTTTTCCGTCTTTTGCATTTTGGAATTGTGTGTAAAAAGATGGAGGACCCGTGACAGGTTACACCTTACTCCTCCTAAGAGTAGCAAGCTTTCTGTAAAGTTCTGTGGGCGGGAGTCATTACTTACATACTATTTAATGTTGTCTCTTTTTCCTCTCTGGGAAGTTCTCCTTCTTGACTATATGCACGCACTGAACCCCAGGCATCAAGGTGGTAATGTACCTTCCTATCAAGCTGGAATGAAAACTTCAGTACGGACTTTCAGGAATCTAACTGTCCCATCCCTCTTCCTGCACTGAACAATCGGTCTTCATCCACCAGACCCCAAGCCACAAAGCTGGCCTTCCAGTTAAGCCAGAAGTGCCTTTCACCTCTTTAGAGAGCCTGACTTCTGTGGAAAGTTGGTCCTCAGAAGCCAAGCTCTGAGACATTTTGAATAGTGAGCAGACTGCCTACCGCTTTCTCACCTGCAGTGGCACGGGAAATACAGTTTTGGAGCTGCACATGGCATTGGTGAATTGTTTAAATTTCTGTATCTTAACTGAATACTCATACTGAGGGCTGGGGAGTCTGCTGGAAGGAACAGCTAGCTGGTGCACTATCAGGCATTGTTCCAGCAGGTTCACTGTAACAGTCGTGGCAGTAGTATTGGAAACAACTGGAATGTCGGGCAATAGGGAGATGGTTTTGGCTGTTTTGCCCCATACATGAGGTAGGATATTTGCCACATCAGAAGTTGGAGGGACATTTAATCACAGGGAATACTTGTAATACAAGGGGGGGCAAAGAGATACAATATACATTTAATATGGAATAATCTTACAAAACATGGAAGCATAGAGGTTAGAAGGATGGCAGTGTTAGCAGAACTTTTCGTAAGTGATTACAGAATTTTTACAATCTACCCTCCCCCTAGCTCTCTCAATTCAAGAGTCTTTCACTTTTGGGGGAGCAGTGTATCCTTGTATTTAACCAGAGTGCTCTTTTCTTGGCCGTTAACTGAGTTTAGGGAGTGCTTTTGTAGGAGTTGTCTTTAAAGCAACATACTGTAGCCCCAGCATTCCCTTTCCAGGAAGAATGGTGCAGGAGGAGCGGTGAGTGGAGAATTGGGTTTTACCTCCCAAGCCCCTGCTGATCTAGCGTCTTCTTTGGCCTGTTTCCTGTTAACCACAGGTGCTCCCTAGCGTTCCCCTTGAGTATGTGATTGCTTCTCATCACATGCTTTGTGGGAGTTTTTCTTTTTTAATCTTAGATCAGCTTCTTCTCATACAGATAAATTTTTATTTCAGGAATTGCACAAGTTAGAGTAGAGGTCACACTGATAAATTGAGATTTCAGAGTTCAGTGGCTCAGAATTTAGTGTGCCTTTCTGATAGTCCAAGACTGGTGGGTAATTTCATCCGTGGGAGTGATGGGTAGTCTGGGCATTCTTACCTCAATGCTGTCTACCTTCTCGAGGGGCTTTAACTTGCCCTTGGTGGTAGGAGCTCACTTACCGTTTCTAAGGTCTGATTCCAGTCCTTGGGAAAGAGGATGTAGGCATGGATAGTAAATGCTTCCTTTTTAAAGATGTGACACTCCAAAGTTGCATGTCACTTCCATTGGCCTCCTTTTTATCAGAAATTGGTTCCATAGTGTCACCTAACCACCAGGGAGGCTAGGATATATAATCTCACTATATGTCTAACTAGAATGTGGGAGTGGCCTGTTTTCAAAAGAAGGAAGAAGAGAGTTACGTTAGCACTTGGGATCGGTCGCTGCTGGCTACGACAGCTCAGTGTATCATCTCACAGTGGTCATAAGGTAGAAGAGTCAGGACTGTGTGAGACTGTGTTTGATATTGACAACGTCCGTGTTGGTGGATGTGGGGTCATGAAAAGTGGTGAGGATGTGGGATTAGACTGTGACTCCTCCAAGAGCAGTGATGATACTTTTTTTGGTCATGGGATCTTGACCGAGGGCTTTGAACTTGGGTTAACTAGCAGAGGAAGGTGGAGAGAAGAGGTTCAGAGATTGAGAAAGTGCCCATTTGTTGACCAGTGTTGGAGTACTTGCTGTATTTCTAGACTCTGAAGCTTCTGCAGTCACCAGTGCACCTGGCCCTGCCTAGTAAGCCCGTAGTCTGATAGGAGTGGCAGGGAGAGAGAAGTACAAAGATAAATCCTGGTGGCAGTGGATACTTTGAAGAAAGAAAGCAGGGGTGGGGTTGTGAGTGGCCGAGGGCTGACTCTAGGTTTAGTGGTAGAGACAGTGTCTTGGGGAGATCTGAAATGGAGGGTAGCAAATGAGGATGGAGCACAGTAACAAGAGAACAGGACTGGTGGTGTCAGCAGGGCCAGTTAGGTGTCAGCAAAGCCAGTTAGGCAGTGGCTGGAGAGGGGCGATGGTGGCTGGACCAAAGGCGAGGAGGAGGACAGATGGAGATGTTCTCTAACTGTTCCATGAGAAACAGGAATTTCTGATGGACTAACTGAATACAAAGACAGGAGAAGAACAAGGCTGACTTCTCCATTTCCACCTGAACAACCGAGCACTTGGATTTTTAGCTAAGATGGGAAGGAGTTGGGAGATATATGTATGGCTAGTTATATTTCAGGTGCCCCTATGATTGCCACCTGGAGATGGTAAGTAGTTGGCTAAGAATCTGGAGATCTGGGGAGGTTTTCCTGGCTAAGTGATCTCATATCCCTCTTTGTCAAATTACACTGAACTGTAAGACTGGGTTATAGCTAATGCCACTACTCAGAGATCATTAGGTATGGCCAGTTAGGAAGGGTGATCTTTCCTGGGCTCTCCATTGGCCTTAGAAAGATAGACTGAAAGGGATTTGTTCAGACTCTGAAAGTGCCAGAGGTCCCCAGCATCCCACCCACAGAGTTTGCCTTTTGCTAGGAGGACTCATAGGAGTCGGTATCAAGTCATACTGATGGGTAAGATGTATTACAGCAAAACCAGCTGTAAGATTTATCACTTAAAAGCAAAACCATCAAAGGGAACAGGTACAAGGGCTGAAGTCTGGAGGAAACAAGCAGAAGCTTGCTACCCTCCTGGTGTTGAAAGATGGCCTTAATTTCTCCAGCATCGAGTTGTGACCGCATATGTGAAGTGTTATCTATCAGAGAAAGACCTTGAAATCCATGGCCTGGTAATTGGATTGATGGCAGAATATGTAGGCACACACTTCTCAGCACAAACCAGAATTTAGACTGTCGCAGGAAAGTGAAGGTGCATCATAAACAAGTTTAGACTCAGTGAGCTGCTTTTCTCATGTTAGGAAGAACTTGGGTGACATCTGTGTTTCCAGTTGCCAGCCAGGGGCCATCCTTGTGAGCAGAACTTTACCATACTAGATAGGCCTGCTGGGTTGAATTGTGTCCATGTCTAGGAAGTGTGCCTTTTCTTATGCTGCAGATTCTTGGTAGAGTTCAAAACATCATCACTGGCTTGCTTGTGGCAGACTCGCCCCTATGGCCCCTCGACAGGGTTTCCCTTGCCGCTACAGATCCCTCTTTTGTAGTGTCTGAAAGAGGAGGGGAGAAAGCTGCTGAATCAGGTTAAATCACCAGAACTTGTAGTCAGCCTGCAGGAGCACTGCGTACTTGAGTATGCATCAGGAAAGACTTAATCCCCCAGCAGAGGAGCAGCAGCACTAGCAGGAAGTGGCCCTTTTGCACTTCATAAAGATTACCTGTCCATCTTGCAACATTTAGTTAATTTTGATTTGGGAAAGGAAACTACAGGGTCTCTGCAGGAAGTCCAGGGGTTCTGTTTGAATTGTAGCCCCTGTACTTGGTAGGCTTGGTTCCTTGGGTGAGGTGCTTGACTTCTCTGAGGCCATTTTTCTACATCTGATGAGAGGCTGAAATGTCCAGTGAATGGTGGGATAAATGAGACGGTGTATGGGGAGCCTGCGGTAGAACATTACTATACTCAGCAAGTGTTCAAGTGCGTGGGTGCCAGACCTTAGGCATGAGTGGGTTCTATTTCTTCTGTACCTGTAGTGGATCCGATAATACTTCTGTGTGATTTAATCTCATTTTAAGTCTTCATACTTTAGGCTGTTTATGCAGCGGAGACAAGATTATCCTCCAGCCAGTTGATGAATGTGTGGATTAAGGATGTTGCTGTTCTTTAATGGCTAGGAGGATTCGATACCCCTTAGGGCATTGATAGTGCCTGTGGTGGTCACCGCCATGTAGCCCTCTCAGTGTAGGAGGTACTCTCGCAGATACATGGAGTGAATTTTACTGTGTTTTCATTGACTGAAGTCTACTTTTGTACTTGTTAGCTGTTCCGGTTAGGAGCTGTGAGCAGAAGGGAGGATACTCTCTGGAACAGTATTGAGGTCCCCTCTGCCTGGGTGGGAAGGAGTGGAGACTTGGTGCGCATTTAGAAATCCAGGTTCCTGGGACCAGGAATCTTGGGTGTACCACTTACTCTGTCTGCAGCAAAGACAGTTATGGGCCATGCATAGTACACCCACCTCTATGGAGTCATAGATTCTATAGAGCCTCACTCCTTACTCACATTTTTGTTTTGTTCTGTTTATTTCCTTTAAGATTTTTCTGTCTGTGGGAATGTGCCTTGGGGGAAGGATGGGAGGAGGTGGATTCCGTAGCCTTTTTTTGGTTTGTAATTGGGACTTTCTTCCTGGTCCCAAAATCAAAGTCCTTCTGTGGTGGAGCTCCCCCTGTTGATTCTCCATGGAAGGAAGTGCTGGCCAACTCCTTCCTGCACAAGTAGTGGCTCAGAAGTGACCCAGGGTTTCAAGCATGCGGAGCTGCAGAAGTGTCATGTACTTGTTCTCCGGGCCTTTGTGATTGCCCCAGTGGGGGACTTCAGGTCAGGAGTAGGTAGAGATGTGGAGTGGTATTGGTGGTCTTCTTGTGCAGAACAGATAAGGTCTTGTTTTAAGAACACAGGAGCGCTGAGTAGTACCTTCCCCCAGTGGCTGCCAAGCCAAGGTACACTTTGGAGGCAGTAATCTCATCAACTTGAAAATTGTAGTCGGCGATATGAACCATAAAAACAGGATACTAAAGAGGGTGAATCTAGTTTGGGACACTTGTACTTACAAATGTGTGTGATTTGAAACTTTGTAAGGCACCAACCTGTTTTGTGTGATCTCTGTTTCTATACTGCGTATTACATCTGGGAGATCTATGCCACATCTTTCTTTAAAAGTGCAATCTTCACTTCAGTCTTGGCTCTTTACCTGAGTTGGACCTCAGCTGCTTGCAGCCACAGGAGCGAATCCTATAAGACCAGCTAAGGAAGCACCCATCAGCCCAAAGTGTGATAGCTAATACATTGTTGCTGTTCATAAGCCTGGAGCTGTGGGATGGCCTATTACTCAGCAATGGATAATTGATCATCAGGCACAGTCTTATAGGGTCGTCTTTTTCCTCCTTCCCCCAAAATCATCAGGGTTAGGAAAAAGTCTTTCACAGTGTGATATAATTTGGATCAATCTGGTTGGCTTCTTCCAAGCTGTCAGTTGGAAGGCCTGCCAGGCATGGCTTTGTTTTGTAAGGAAAGGAATGTAGCTGGCTTGGGGGCCTGATTGATTTTGGCAAAAGGATTGTTTGGGTGTTCCCTGTACAGGAGCTAAGGAGTTGAAACAGTGTGCGTGTGCTATATATCTGGCAGGCATGACAGCGGGCAATAAAGAATTTTAAGAGGGAAACTGAGAAAATACAGGAACACTTGAAAATTGCACCTGAGTTGATTTCATATTTAAAGGGAGGGGGAATCTTGCCTTTCCCAACTTTAATAGAATCTCAGAGCCCAGGTCTGGCTTCCTTCTTTTCATCCGCACGTTAGTCACATCACGGCATGGATGAAGTTTGGAAGATTCACCTTGGGCGCTGAGTCACCATTTATGTGGTTGCAGCAGAAAACATTATCCAGCTTCCGTACCTGCCTATAACCTTCTGAGCGTTCGTGAGCTGAAGGCTGCCTGCAAGGGTAGTAGACATGGTGCTTGAAACATGGGCTATTTCTCAGTATTTCAAAATGATAAATATTAGCTATGCAATGATTACATAAGTTTGTGCCTATTATAGTGATATAAAGTGAGAGCTTTTTCCCATTTTACTTAACTGTGTTACAGATTTGAGCCAGCATTGCTTTTGTACCTAAAGCCGCTTGACATTTTTATATTTCTTTATATTTCTGATATGACAAAAACATGCTGAGATAATTATGTTTTAAAAAGCTTCATTGAGCTGTCATTTACATGCTGTAAAATGTACCCTTCTGAGATGCCCAGCTCACTGGTCCTTAGTATATGTAGTTTTGTGATCATGACTATGATCTAATTTTAGAACTTTTTAAAATTACTTTCCCAAGGAATTTCATGCCCATGGGCAGTTAGCTCCTCATAGCCTTCCCTGCCTTGCCTCTGGCAAGCACGGATCTTTCCATCTCTGTGCCTTTGCCTGTTCCGGACACTTCTGTAAAGGGGGCTCGCATAATAGGGGTAGTCTTTTCTGCCTGGTGGCCATTATGTGTTGTATTGCTTTTGAGGTCGGTCCGTATGGTAACATGTATCAGTACTAAAAGGAAAAAGGATTTCTCCACCAAGGATACATAACTTGTGTTGTAACATGTTCATTTTACTCAAGCTAACCGGTAAATGCATCGTCTGACACATGCAAGTTGTAAAGCACAGAAAGGTGAACACCCACATTCCCATCATTCAGCTTAACAAGCAGGTGCTAATACCTTTGCATCTATCTATCTATCTATCTATCTATCTATCTATCTATCTATCTGTCTCTGTATCTCTATCCATATCTGTCTGTCTATCTATCTATTGATGTATCTGTCTATCTTTTTGAGACAGGGTCTTGCTATGCAGTTCAGGCTGGCCTTGAGCTCACTTTGTAGCCCAGGCTGGTCTCGAACTCACAAGGCTCCTCCTGCCTCAGTCTCCCGAGTGCTGGGATTACAGGCGTGCACCACGCCCAGTTACCATTGTATTTATCTATGAGTCTCATTTCTATTGTGTTCTTCCCACCCGTGTCTCACAAATGTATCTAAATAGCATTTACTCTACATCTCTTAGTTCAACAAAGAAAGGTATTTTCTTCTAGTTTTTTCACTCAATCCTGTGTTTCTTAGATTTGTTCATTTTGTGCTTAGCTGATATTTTCTAAATTTCACTGCTGTTTTCTTTTTTTTTTTTTTGCTGTTGTGCTTCTAGGTATTTGGGATGTTTCCAGTTATTTTACTTAAGAACAAGAATGTAATGAATATTTCTACACTATTTCCTTACATATGTAGAATGGGTTCTCTAAGGCATACACCTAGAGTAGAATTAGTACCTACTAGACTGTATGGGGCTAACTGGCCTTTCTCCAAAACTGATTTGAGAGGATCCACAGGCACAAGTCGGTAACTGTGAGCGTCAGGTTCACTGAATTACTCTTCCTCCTCTTTTCTCTTCCTCCTCACTCCTCCTCTCCTCCCCACAATATTGGGGGCCAACCCCAGGGCCTCTTGCATGTCAGGCAGTTGCTGTACCACTGAGCTATACCTCTCATATGTTCTGAGGCCTTTTCATTCAGACAGTGACCCTTTGGTGCTTTCATTTCTCGGGCCTGTAGTTCTGTGACAGTGGCCTAGCTTGAGTCTAAGGCAGAATAGCACAGGTTTCCAGGACTTAGGATGGGTCCACTCTGATCCCTGTATATGTCAGTGACTTGCTAGCCATTTTGAATTAAGAAGAATGCTTTCATTTATTAATTTCCTTTAGTGCAAGCTGGTGTGCAGGATGTGGAGGAGGCATAAACTAGACTAGTGCTTTGGTGGACTGAATAGAAAATCGTAATTCTCAGGCATTCTCAGTCCATTCCTTGGCCACTCTTTTAAAAGAAATGGGCATAAACGTGGCCTTGTTCTGTGGCACTGCCACCCAGCCCTGCCATATTAATACCTAAATGATAAAAATTGCTGCAGAACAGTGATTAGTGCGGCTAAACCCACTGATATGTCTGATACGTAATTCAGTAAGAGCTGCCCGCCGTCAGTCATGAGAGGGTCTGTTAAACTCTGCGCATCTTCCAGAACAGGTGGTGTGCGCAGTGCTACACCTCGTAAGAGGCAGTTTAGGAAGAACAGAGTTTGATTCAGTTGCCAGGCTGTGTGTGTTGGGGGGGTGGTTCTTCCTCTTCTAGCAGTATGGTTTCAGATGTTTCACGGTTTTAAGATCATTAAAATTTAGAACATAAATGAGTATTCAAGAGAGTAGTGTATTTAAATAGTTAGACTAGTGTATCCAAATGTGCTCTCAAATTTAAGAAGTTAAAATAATAAACGGGCTTGGTGGAGTTCTGCATGCCTACTGTAATCCCAGCACTTTCAAGGCTGAAGCAGGAGGATCATGAGTTGGAGGTCCACCTGGGGTACATAGTGAATTTGAGGCCAGCTTGAGCTACTGATGAGATGCTGTCTAGGGGAACAAAATTTAAAAAGGATCTTACCTGGATTCTTGACCATTAACTTTTCTTAGTTTTATGATTCTTTGTTACTAAAACAAGTCATCAACCAACTTAAAAGCAGTATTTTTAAGCCAGTGCAAATGTTCTCTTGATAGTCACTCCAACTTTCTCCTGATTGTGTCTGTTCCCTACAGCTGTTATTAAATAGATATTTCCTTGTCATTTCTTGCTTTGGAAACTTTTTTAAAATTTATTTTGAATTGTTTAATCTTCTTCTTGACCGATCATAATCATCCTGTATGATTTTGGTTTTGGCATTTGGATTTTCTTGTCTGCACTGAGTGCTATTGTGGGAAGTTTTGGAGTTCTCATTTTGTGTCAGCCCTCCATAGTGCCATGGATGAATGTCTTCCAGTTTGTGTCCTAATCCTGGTAACACTGGATCAGAGCACATTGTGTTTCCTTATCCATAGCAAATGATGCTTATGTGTGGAGTATGGCCACCTAAATATATGGTAACTCAAGAAAAAAACTATTTTCTACTTGTTTATTTTTTCCCAGAGGACTTGGTCAGTTTCCCCTGCTGACTCCCACTTTTTAAAAAATGTACCTTCTGTTTTTTATGGTCTGCTCTTTGTATCAATAGATGCTGAGAGATTGCTGCTGGGTGTAGGGGGGTGTTAAACAGCATGCATTAAAAAGTGAATAAGATTACACTGGACTCACTTGTTTCTGAATCTCCTGACAACCATAGTGAACATGAAGGCATAATTACACGTTTTTCCACTTCCCCTGAATTTCCCAAATCTTCACCTTCAACTCTGAAAACATACACAGAACAATAAGAAAAGGTTGCTCCCTTCAAACAGCTCTTCATGTTTGTTCACACGTTCACTTGAGAATTATGGGTAAACCCTGATATGTTTTTGAAATACAGTGTATTTTAGCTTTTGAAATCCAGGGTAAGTTACTGGGGCATATTGAGGCATGCTGAGGTTCTCCTGCATTTCAGATAGAAGGGAAAACCTACTGGTAAATCCCAAGTATGCGATTTCATAAGGAACCTGTTTTATATTCACTCTGTCCATCTGTTGTCTGGCTAGGACTTCATGTCTTGAAGAAACAGTGTCTGGGGCTGCTGTGTTGCTCTTGGGCCACTGTCTGTTTGGCTTCTTGCTGGCTGCTTTTGGGGGAATGCATTGGGAAGGTGGTTGTAAGTCCTCTTTTAAACCTGGGAATTAAAAATCAAGACTACAGACTACATAGGGGGTGGGGAGAAACCTACAGTAGCAATCAAATGAATATTCAGCGCCCCTCTACGCTGCTGGCTCATTCTCTGATAATCAAGTTTACACACATTATCAATATGTGATATATCTGATCCAAAACAATTTTCTGAGATTTTGTTGGATACAACATCTTGTCTTTGGTCTTCATTTTCCTGTTCATTCCTAAAATGATCTATACCAACTGGGCAGCTCTTGTTCAGAACTTAGGACCAGGAGCAAAAACTTAGCTTGGAGTGTTTTTGATAAACTGTGAGCCATTGTTAATGCTTTCTTAAGTTAGTCTTCAGCAGGCTTTGACAGGACAATTTCTCCTGTCCATTCAGGGATCCTGAGAGTTTGACTTTCTGTGAGTGGCC
The DNA here is from genome assembly GCF_000276665.1 of Chinchilla lanigera. Classification (NCBI taxonomy): domain Eukaryota; kingdom Metazoa; phylum Chordata; class Mammalia; order Rodentia; family Chinchillidae; genus Chinchilla; species Chinchilla lanigera. The sequence continues at coordinate 13,401,726 of NW_004955425.1, read as the reverse complement.
TTGCCTAGAAGTAAGTGGCTGTTGTAAGATAGTGCATCATTTTGTTTGCCAGAGCCCTAGCTTCCCTAGACCCTTGACACATCACTTGCTTTGGGAAGGATTTTAGAACACACCTACCTGTTTTCATCTCCCTGCCCATGTCTTCTTAAAATCTTGCTGCTCTTGCAGCTGCTTTTGTTGCAGCACTAAGAGAAGCAGACCCCAAGTCTGATTCCTAGGGCCCCAAGAAGAACTCGATGACTGCATTCATCTGCTACCACTGTTAAAAGCCAGGCCACCTCAAGAGGAACTGCCCTAACAGACCCCATGGGCCATGCCCTGAATGCAAAGGTGACCAGTGGAGATCGGTCTGCCCTCTGAAGCAGAGGCCCCAGAGCTCAGACCCATCCTACCAGTTAGTCCAACAGGAATGAGAGGGCCTAGGGCATACTCTGCCTTCTCCCTCAGGCCAGACCATTATCTCCATGGAGGAGCCCTGGGTAATCATGACTATGGAGGAACAAGAAAACAGCCTGTTGCTAGACACAGGTTCAAGTCTCTTGGTCCTTCTTTTCAATCCTGGCCTTCCTTCCAGCTGTCACACCTCAGTGACAGGAGTCACTGGTGAGGAGGTAATATACTATTTTTGACAACGCTTAGGCTGTAACTACTTGTTAGATCCTTCTTGCATATCTCTGTCTTCCTGAGAAACCACTTTGAAGATACCACCATGTATTACAGTAGCCATTGATATTTTCCTACTAATCTATCCATAACTCTGTAATGTTTGTATTGTTCCTATCCTATTTCTTAAATGGATGCATGTTTATTATTATGTGTTTCCTACAACAACCATTGAGAATAGTTAATGATTATTCAATAGATTACTCATATATAGCTCTATTTATTTTCTTTAGAAGCCACTTTGAAGATACCAAAGTATAGTACAACAACTATTGATAATCTCCTATCTCTTTTGTCTGTAACTCACTATTATTTGTCTGTTTGTTTTCCTGAGAAACTATCTTGTAGACAACAATATGTAAAACAATAACCATTGATAATTTCCTACCACTTTGTCTGTAATTGGTAAGCCCCCCCATTATTGTTATCCTTCTTCTACTCGTTAAAATAAAAAAAAAATAAAATCTTGCTACTGTCCCTGGGAAGAATTACAGAAGATACTCAGCTCTGTGAAATACAACCCCTGCTAATAACGAGTGTCCTTTTTCAACAGTCAGTGCAATTCATAAACCGTAAGAGTCACCCTTTAAGTGTACAGGGTGTACATCCTTTACCATGTATTGAAGACCGCAGTTTTCTAGTGTAATTAGAAGGCTGTATCAAATATCAGCACTCCCCAGTCTCAGAACGTTCTCATCACCTCTGATGGAAACCTGTACCCTGAGCAGTCATTCCCCCGTCCTCATTCCTCTCTGGCAACCACTAATTAGTTTTCAGTCTTAATGTTCTTTTTCCTATTGCTCCGAAATTTGTCTCTGTAACTTAATGGTGAGGTAAAGGGGGAGAGAAAGCTGCAGAGCTAAACTCCCAGCATTTATTTTTACCTTCACAGAATACTTGGCATGGATTTTCAGCTTCTCACTTCTAGGCCCCATGTACAGGGGCAGGTCGCCTCCCAAGCCTCGGAATCTGGTCCCTTGATTACTTATAATTAAATTTCCCAATCTTCTGAAATATTAAATTTGTAATAATGTGCAAGCAGCTGGGTCTGACCTGATGGTGAAATCCATTTATGACAAACATCCTTTTGAATTCTAAGTCCAGGATCACCAGCAAAAGCATCCTAGTTGCTCTCAACCTTTGTCTTCTATACATTTTAGAATCAGAGTTCAAACCATGTACAATAAGACGTTGTTAGTCAAACCTGGGTGACTTAGAAAGATTGTGGCCTCGGATATGTGTATCACTTAGGCCTTAATTAGGAACCGCAGATTCCTGCTCATTGCACTAACTAGAAGGTTTTGAAGATTGTGAGTCTGGAGGAGGAATGGGGTTGATTGAAAGGGCCAGGAGATGTCCCAGTTCTCAGCCGTTTTCCTCGACAGCACAGGAAAAGTAGGGGGCTGAGGAGTGTTGGTGAACTAGATGGTGAAGGGCTCCCGGAGAGCCCGGGACTGCTCATGGGATGCCCTTGGGTGCTCGAGGGAAGCTGTCAGCTGATGGATGTGTTTTTCGCTGCTCGCCTCTCCTGCACTACCTGGAATGGCTTTGTTAGGACTTGGAGTGCTGAACCTTTCCCTACAGTTTCCAGCTTTTGTGTGACTTCGATTTTTAGTGTAAATACTGCTTGTGGCTGTCTTTTATAGGAACATTCAGCAAAATAGTTCCGGGCCTGGCACATTCTGTAGGGCTACTGTGAGGGCAAGCTGGGGTGTGATGCCACAGACACTGGGCATTGAGGTGCAGGGGGGCATCGAGGTGCCAGGGCGGCATCAAGGTGCCAGGGGGACATCAAGGCGCAGGGGGGCATTGAGGTGCAGGGGCCGTTGAGGTACAAGGGCCATTGAAGTGTAGATGACCGTCGAGGTGTAGGTGTAGGTACCAAATGTATATACCACCAGAGCTGGAGTGGTGCTCAGATGTTTTTATGGTAAAGGTGGTCATTGTTTAATGTGGGAGCCCTGTGGCTCACCATCCTTCTGGCTGTCATGTACTGTTACAGGTGACCGATATCAGAGATTTGGAATTCATGTATTTCTTCCCCCGGTTTGGCAGATGAAGCAGGAGTGTGTTATTTCGGATAAACACATGAGAATGTTGCAATTTAAACAGTGCTTTGAATAGAGTTGAGACCACCTCTTTCTGGAAGGTGGTTAGGTTTCTGTTTCATCTGTTAAAATTTTTGCGGGGCAGGGATTGAGAATCAACAAGACAGTAGAATCTCCCTTGCATGACGCCCGAGCCCTTTAGCTTCCGTCATTTTAATGTCTTCTAATTCAGGAAGGCCTGTTCTTGCCATCTCCCCTTTCACCACCCCCACAAAAATAATCCCAGGAGGAAAATAAAGTAGAAAAGGAAACTCTTCTCATTCACCCTCTCCCCTGGCCTCCTAGTTTCCCAGCTGGTAACTGCTCCTTGAAGATGTGTCTCTGTGTGTCCGCACTGCATTTTAAATGCTATATCCAAACCCTTTCAGCAACATCCTTTCAGAAGAAGGACCGTACAAGTGTAGAGAGGCCTTTTGGGAAATTGTAGTACTTGCTCTTTGGGCCTCTGATGAGTTCCTCTGTTTTGTGCTTTTTGGGGAATGGTGGTTTGCAGTTAAAAATAGAGTGCTAATTAAAATAGGCACCGTCTCTAAATAAGAACTATATTGCAATTAGTAAATTTCCTGTTTCCTTACCATGTGTTTTTCTTTTATTCCCTCTCTTGTTTTTTTTAAAACAGCAAGCCAGGGCTGAGCAGGAGGAAGAATTTATCAGTAACACGTTATTCAAGAAAATTCAGGCTTTGCAGAAGGAGAAAGAAACTCTTGCTGTAAATTACGAGAAGGAAGAAGAGTTCCTCACTAATGAGCTCTCCAGAAAACTGATGCAGGTAAATGATCATTTCTACCCTCTCATCCTCCCTGGCCATTTCCCTCTCCAGGGGAAAATGACTTTGATAGAGCACTTTGCTTGAAACATTTGCAGATGAGGCTGTGGCTAAAGTTCTTTGGAGATAAAAAATACCAGGTTAAGAATGGTGGTGGTGTGATGCTCAGGAATGAGGCTCTTAGCACACCTGAGAAAAGGTGAGATATTTTGTACCCAGAGCGTTTAAAAAAATTGTAGCTGAACACAACACCTTAACATAGGCGATGTTGTATATGTAATTTTGAAATATGGGAATTAATACCACATGTGAGATTTTTTTCTCCTTTTAGGATGAATCTATAATGAATATGTAAACATTTTGACAATCATAAGTAGGTCTTTTGCACTAAAATACGAGGTTATAAAATCAAATGTCTTTAGAAAAAAGGTATCCATGATAAGTAAAATTATATAGTCAACTATATGCCCATGGGTAGAATGCTACTGAACAGGTATCAGACTAACAAAATTTACCAGTATTCACTTAAAATATATAGAAGCCACCCCACAAAACATATGCAGGACTTGATTTCTGAAGTCTGAATTAATACCCTTCTCTTTGTTTTGTAATGTAAAAGTAAAATAAATTTGGGGGAAGTAGCTTGTGGGTCACTCAATATGAAATTAGGAATGAATAAGATACTGAGTTCTCGTTACTGTAGATACTTTAGTGTGAAGGCCATACAATGGTCCAGGAAGCTTTTGTCATTATTTTTCTTTCTTGTTTTTCTTCCTAATTACTAACTATTCTTCCAATCTTACACAAAATTTATTGCACATGTAGCTGTTGACATGTGAAGAACAGGTATGCCCAGGCATTATCACTCAGCATAGATTCATGGCAGGATTTTTACATTCCAACTTCACACTTGTTCATTTGCTTTGTGATTTGGAGAAAGGAAGAGGGAAAAGTAACGGTAGCTTTTGATGTGTCTCACCTTGGCCACATTACATGGTTTGTCATACATGATGCTTCCAAAACTATACAGATTCAATGATGGATGGTTTTTTCCTGAGTTCAGTGTGTAATCAGGTGTCCTAATTTTTAACACTGCAAGAAGCACTCCACTCTACTCCCAGAACTTACTTTGTTTTTTTTGTGTTTAGTGTCTTTGGCCAGAGTACTTTATACACCATTCAAAACTTGGCAACATTATGTTCCTTTTCTCTATAAAGATTCATCTCCAGTGTGAGTGGTTGTATGGTTTATTATTGGCTTCTCTTTCACTTACCAGAACCTGCCTATGTGCCAAGGATGTTAATGTTCCTTAAAATAAGGGAAGAAAATGTAAGAGCCATGTACAACAGAACAGGAAGCTAGCTGTAGTAATATACAGGGCATGAGAAACCTTTAACCTCTGAGCACCCTACAAATAATGGTCTGACCTTGAAAATTATGATTATTTTTCTTTAATATATTAAAAAAATTAGTTCCACTTTGTCAGTAGAAAATATTACATGTACAGTATTAAAAACCCAGCGCCCTCCCAATTTTTACTAAAGAAATCAAATAGTTTATGAATTAAACAACACGCTGATTGTTTTTGCCAAGAGTAGTACAGAATGTGCAGCTCTAGACTTCATGTAGCCATGTCTTATGCTTGCTCTCCATCAAAACATAGGACGTGGTATGCAGGTGTGATGATGTTGGGTCTGTAGCTGGTTGGTATGGCAACTTGTAGAGTCTGGACTAGTGGATGTTTAGCAAGTTCTTGAGACAGTTTCTCATGAATCCCAGCTTCAGTTTCAGGCTTTGCTTGTTTGTTTAAATGTTGTAGTAAATACAGTGCAAAATTTATCATTTGTAACCATTTTTGAGGGTAGCATTAAATTGCTGTGGTACAGCCGCCACTATGTCTCTACAATATTTTCACACAGTGTACCCGCTAAACAATAATGGCCATTACCTCTGATTCTTAGCTTTGATACGGCATGGATGGCAGGTAGCTCGATGCCAGGTGCCTGGCAAGTTTCCAAGCTGTGTCTGTCTGTGGTGTGATAGGTAATCTGTTACTTTCGACAGATTATCACAGCATGCTCCTTCTGTGAGAATCTTATGAACCTGCCCCCGCTTGTTGGCCAGCTAGAAAGAGCGGTAGGGGGAAGGCTGTTTGGCTTGTAATATTCAGCCACACCCCCCATTTTCCCAGGACATATTTCCTTATGATTTCAACCAGTCCTTTGTTGGATACCCACATTTTCTGCCACCCAGCATGGAAGTACTGTTCTCCATCTGGAAGATTTTTAGAGTAATTGATACCAGTAGACTTTTCCAACTGTGTAATTACTTTAATATGGCTTTCTATGATGTTTGCTTCTGGATAGGACTATTTTTTTTTAAAATGAGAAGCCTGCTAAGAGAAACCATTCTGCAGATGTCACCAGTAGACAGACAGGGAAATTGACCTGTTCACTGTGGAAGTGTTTAGCATTTTTCACCCAAAGGCCACTAGCAGGCTATGTATAGAACAGGTTTTGTTTTGTCAGTGAGCTTTGGCTGTTATCTCTGATAGTGACTAGACATGGCTTTTATGTGTATTTCAAAGGGACTCTTCGATCCTGAGAACAAAAATGAGAATATTGCTGTAGAAGAGATGTACCCTTTCCTATCTGCTTTGGTTCAACTGGTGTACCTTTAACTATGAAATCAGGTTTACTTAAGTACCATGAGGAGGAAATTCCTTTTCTTCTTAAGATCAGGTATGGGAGATAATTTAAACACCCCCAGTGGAGCTAATCCTCACACATAAAAGATAGCATGCGGCTTTTCTCCCTTGGTTTTGTCTTTATCCAATAGACAGACACAAAATTATGTCTTCCTTTTGTGAAAAATCTTGTCTGAAAATCTGCATTATTTTGAGCACAGACTGAGATTTAGTATTTGTTTTATGAGAAATTGTCCTAAAAACAAAAACAAAAAAATTAATATTTTTGGCAGGTCCAGCGTGAACCTGTCTCTAAATTCTGCCCTGGAATATCATGAAGAGAAGCTGTAGTATAATAATCATTTTTCATTCATATTTACAAGGAATTTTTATCAGAATTTTATATATAACATATATGTAAGGGAAAAAAGTCAAAAAGTCTGTTCTCCAAAATGTTAGCCATACCTGTACTTTGATGCTGAGCTTATGGATCACGTTAAGTTTTTATGTCCTTTCCGAATTTTGTAAAAGTACCGTCCGTTACTATTATAGCTAGGAAATATCTTATTTCTTTAAAATGGAGCTTTAAAATTCTGTTGCCTGGTCATTCTTACCTTTTGAAACCTCCCTGTGTGCCTCTGACTTAGAGATTTCAGAGTCCTGCTATCATGGCTTCATCTCTTTGTCATAAACCCCAGGGCCCCAGAGCCCCCTGCAGAGTTAGGTTTATTCTAGGCGATAGTGGATTCAGGACTTCCTACATCATTAAGAACGAGTGTAATCAGAATGCCCTAGTGATTAGCTGGTCGGTCTTTCTGTGCTTCATTCCCTGGGTAACAGTTAACCACCACTTATCAGGGCCCACTGGAAGACTTGTCATTGCTGAGATTTATGATTTTAGCAGTTGTAAATCTCCCCACTTGCTTTTTTGCAAGCTTAATGCATTGAGTTCATTTCCTACCTAGTCACTTTGCTCAGGATTGTTGCTTACACTGTTAACACATGCAACTGCCACACATTTACATGCACGTGTGCACATAGGTGCACACGCACTCTAGAACAATATCATGTATCTCAATCTTGTCAACCTAATCCGTCTTTTATATTTCTGAGCTTGAAATAGGTTATAATTCTATACTTTTGTATTTGAAACAGCATCTGGTCCTCAGATATTGGAAGGGAAATATATATCCATATATACATACATATATATATCCATATATACATACACATAAGATAGCTAAGATAATTGTACTACTAATTTCTATTCAATGAAAGGAATAGTGCTTATATTGTTTGATCAGTCTTACATGCCTATATCTGATAATCTGAGCAACTACTTTGAAGATAACAATTGCAATATAGTAGCCATTGTTAATTTCCTGTCATCTTGTTTTGAAATCCTATGTCGTTTTTATTGTTTTTTATTTTCTTTAAAAAAAGAATCGATGCCATTATGTCTCTAGTAGGAATTATTGTACTTGCACTCTAATAGGAGGATATATTCTTATTGATGATTGGAAATGAGAAAGAACAATTTCTGGATCCCTCTAACCTGTCATAGCTTGGTTTTGTTACCGAGCTGGTCCCTGAGGTTAGAATGCTCCTGGAGTTAAAGTAGTTTAAGTTTGCTTAGCATCTATGAGAAGGTGATGTGTGGAAGGAAGGAAGTTGTGGGCAAAACCACCGTTGAAGCCGCCCCGCCCCGAAGACAGATGGCTGAGGCATGCAGAAGGGTGTCATGCAGCGGAATTGTTCTTCCAAGTGTTGTGCAGAGGACTAGAGCTGGGAGGAAGAGTTTCAGTCAGTTTCCAGATCTGCCTGTTCCATCTGAGCAGAAGGGTGACCTCTTTGTGTACCTTCGTTCTCCTCTTCCCAGTGCCATTGATGGAATTGTGTTTCTGCTTCCCTGACCCTCCAGGGGTGTGTGTGAGGAGCATGATGTGTCCATAGACATGAAAAGTGAGCGTGGACTCTCAGTTCTCTTCTTTTTCAGAACCCGAGAATGTTTTCCATCCCCCACGTCACTAGGATGGCGATGATATTACTTTGTGTAGGCAGCAAAATCACACTCAGGATGACAAATAATGTACGTGATTTAGTTTTGTTGATTTCAAGAAGAGCATGGCTAAGACTCCTGCTGCATCCATTCCCATGAAACAGGATGGGAGAAAAGACCTTGAATGAATAGGCTGTTCCTCAGGATGGCTGGGTCTGTGGCCCTCTTGGCCTGTACTTTTTCATGGCTTTAATATTGATCAATTTCCTTTAATACTGATCAAAAAACAAGTAGGCAGAATTTTTCATGTTTTATTTCTAGTTATCTGAGTTTCAGCTTTGTCTGATTTTTAAGTCTTTTTATGGTGCAAGAGGTTTTATATTATATTCATTTATATTACATTATATTCACAATATATATTGCGTTTACAATATATCCACAAGGAGCTGCCAGTTTTGTTTTTGTTTTTTTAAAGTGGATTTTAAATGCTGCAACCACCAGCAGCTAAAGTATAAACCAATACCACCCCCCTTTATTTTTGGTACTGGGAATTAAACCTCTGGCCTTTCACTGAGCTGGCCCTTCCTTTTTCTATTATATTATTATTTTTATAATTATTATTATTGAGACAGAGTCTCACTAAGTCAGTAAGTTGCCCAAGGTTGGCTCGAAATCATGATCCTCCTGCCTCAGCCTCCCAGATTGTTGGATTATAGGCATATGCTACCATACCCAGCATAAATGAGAATTCTGTTAGTAGAATGCCAAAAAGCTCTCAATACAACATAGTTTGTTATGATTAGAAAATGCAACATCCTTGCACTTTTTCAGGCTTAAGAAATTGCTGTTTCATTTGAAGTATACGTGTGTGTGTGTGTGTGTGTGTGTGTGTGTGTGTGTGTACACATGCTCCTGCTAATGTGACTGTTACATTGAATATGCTAGCACAGATTCAAAAAAAGGGCAGGAGGGCTCAGAGCCTTCTTTGCTGATATCTTTGCCCTAAAACATGGGAGAAAAACAGGTGGGGAAAAAGAAAAAAGAAAAAGAAAAACAGGTGGAACTGGGGCAGAAGGCTGCTCTATCTCCTTGAGTAGAAGGGAAGCCTCCTTGTTTCTGTTTGAAAAGGTGAGTCTTCTTTATCGGAGAGCGCGTGCCCTCCTGGTGATGAAACTTTGCTGTCATTACACACTTCTCAACTATGTCAGCTTTGTAGTTGTGAATGTTGCCATACTTTGCATTTTATTTTCAAAACAATTGACTCAGTCCAGTCAGTAATAACCTTACATTAGTTACATTTTCACCTCTATCCTTTTTCTCTATCTGTACAATAAATGTGAACCAGGAAAGAAAGATGAAACCTTTTATTTTAATCTCCAATAATGAGTCATCTTAGAACACCTAGAGCGAATCTTTCGGCTAAGGGTTTTGGGGGCTTTTGTTTTTAGGGCATTGGTAAGTTACTTGGAAACAGCTGAAAAACGGCAGGTTTTTACAAAAAGCAGATTCCAGAGCAGAAGGACTTTTTTTTCCTTATAACAGAAGCATCTTTCTATCTCTCCCTGTCCTAAAGAGATGAGCAAAAAGGTGTTAGTGCATTAGCAGGTATTAGTGCTTTAGCAGGTGTCATGCTGTTGAAATCCAGTCAAGGCAGACTTAGGCTTCCGGTGTTCTGAGGAGGTGGGTCATCCGGTTTGTCCTGACACCAGCTGTCCGGGACGAGCGCCTGAGTCCAGTCTGGGTGTTGGGTGCGCTTGGAAGGAAGCAAAGTGCAGAACAATTTTATGGAAGGACGTAGCTATGTTTTCCTCTTACAAAGGTTACATGTACCTTCAGTTTGTCAGTAGGGATAAATGAAAATTAAACAAGGTGCTGAAGGGCTGTTGGACAGAGGTCTGGAGGAGGACAGGAGTTGAGTGAGGAGACTGCAGCCCTGTGGCTGTTTTTATGCTGAGGACTTTCGCAGTTCTCCTGAAAACAGCTGCGATGTGCACTTGGCACTCTTTCAGAGCAAGGGCCAGAGAGCTCTGGGGCGGTATGGCCAGTGTTGGGGACCATGACTCAGTCACTCTCCCACTTGCAAATGGAATAGTGAAGAATTGCACCCTCGGGGTCAGAGCGGACCAGTTTGGTATGAACTGTGGGAATCAGACACAGAACTTTGATTCTAGATTAAGGTAGACCCAGACTTAAGTGCCTGGCAGAAGATAACAGAATTTTTTGGAACAAGATGCTGTCATCCTGGGCCACAAGTTTGCTCTATAAATAAATTTTCAGATTCAGTATCCAGTCCACAGGCAAAGACAGCCAGGCACGTGAAGCCGTGAGATGGCTATGGGTGTGAAGAGAATACCAGAATTATCAGGCCTAGACTGCAAAGCACATGCAGATGGGTGCAAAGGAGTAAGAGCCAAGCTTGTAACGTTTGGTAGGAAATCAGAAAAATACCACTTTTCTTGCAGACCTTCAAAAGGTAAGTGAAGAATTTAGGGTTAGCAGTATGGTAATATTTTCAAATATAGGTGATACGGACAGATACTTAGAAAAAAGACAACTTCTGTCAGCTGAATGTTGAAATAGAAAATACAGAAAAATCACAGGCTTCAATAGAAAATGAATTCCAGGTTTACATGTCTTCCTTGAGAATTGTACCAAACATTCAAGGATAAAATATTTCCAATCTGGATATAGTCTATGAAGATGGTGACTGCAGGATTCTGGGTGTGTTTGGAAGAAATAGTCCGTTGGATCTGTGGATAGATTAGAAGTGGGTGTGTGGAAAAGAGAGGGTCAAGGAAGCCTTCGCGGTTTGGGCTTTAATGAGTGGGAACGCAGAGTTCCTACCATTGCAAGTAGGAAAGACAGCAAGCCGGATAGACTGTAGTGGGAAGGTCGGAAGTTCATTTCAGATGTCTGGGCTTCAAATGGAGAAAACAGATCGGCAGTCAGACAGAGCCTTCGGCTGTTGGTGGAGAAGTCTGGGCTAGCAAGATAAATTTGGGAGTGTTGTCACTCGAATTTATCACCATGGGAATTAATGCTCCCATGGGGCGGGCGGGGGGTTGCCCAAAGAGGAGGACCAAAGACATACCATAGAAATCATGTAAGAAGGAAGGAAGGACAAGACACAGAGTGGGAGAAGGTATTTACAGGATCAATTACTGTCATAGTACTATAGATCAGTAAGAAACACAGATAACCCAAAGGAAAAACAGCAAGATATTTGAAGAGACTCTCCCCCTAAGTGGATGGCCAGATAGCCAGTAAACAAATGAAAAGATACACAGCCTCATCAGTCACTGGGAAAGGTGAATTAAACTACAACAGGGTACTAATGGATTCTCATACACTGCTTGTAGAGAGTGGAAGTTACCGCGGCAGTTTTGAAAGCAATTGGGCATTACTAAACTAAGATGAAAATACTCACTCTTTATGAGTCAACATTTCTACTGTTGGGTATATATCATATGGTGTACCTGTGTCCACCACATGTGTAGGTGTCTCTTGTGTTATGTACCATAATAATCAGAAACTAGACATGGCCCTGTACCTACTGTCAGTAAAGCGTGGTATACTCATTCAGTCAAGTGCTATAAGACATTAAAGATATAAGCCACAGTTTGACTTACCACAAGTTCATTTACCAGAAAAAGCCAGATAAAAAGGATACAAAACTAAGTAAAAATTAGCGTTTAGAATTAAATATGTAAGCACAGAAATTTTTAGGAAAAAGGAAGGAAGTCACGAACATAGGATCAGGTATTGCTTGTCTTTTGGGGTTTGGAGGGGCTGATCAGGAAGACGTGTGGGGCTTTGAGAAGCTGGTGGTGAATTTCTTGCTTTGGGGGTGATTACTTGAAAGGACTATAATAATACCCTCGCCCTGTGTAATTTAACTTCCATGTGGTTATTGATTCCATCTGCTTCTTAATTGTGTCCTTTGTACTTAACTATTTTGTTCATTCTGAGGCTTAAGGTAGGGCACAGTTCACACACTGAACCAGTGAGTATTTGCGTGACTAACGTGTTTCCTGGGTGCTCTGGTGTAGAGCTGAATGGGTCCTGTCACTAGCTTTCATAGAGCTTGCATCCTGCAGGGGCAAGTGAGGCTGGGTACCCTTGTGTTCGGGGGTGGCAGTGTACATCAGTGAAAAGGGCACACACCTCATTTGAACCTAGATGCACCCTTCCCTGTCAGACAGACTTGGGCAGGTCGCCCAAAGTGTACTAGTAGTACTTGCTGTAGGCTAATGGGAATCAAGCACAGTGATGGGTAGTGCTTGGTGTTAATTAAATGCCATGAAGTGTTAGCTGCTTTTAGAAATATCAGATGAAAAAAGATGGAAAGTGCTAGGAAACAGGTATTAAAATGCACATGAACAACAGTACACTGGTCACAACTTAAGGAGGGGGGGTGCACATTATGCCGAAGATACGTGGGAAGGCAGTGCGTCCAGTCATTCGAGGGGAGGGAGTCGGGCCCTTTGGCAGAGGCATAGTGCGAACAGGGGTGTGTGGTGGGAGAGGGCAACATTCTATTAGCAGTGGGCCTGTGTGCCTGGCCGGGGCTGTCACACCTAACAGAACCCTGACCGGCCAGTGTGGCCAGCATGGTGAGCTGTATGCGTGTGTGTGTATGTGTGTATGCATGTGTTTTGGCCAGCACTGTGAGCTCTGTGTGTGTGTGTGTGTGTGTGTGTGTATGCATGTGTTTTTAGTAAAAGCCTGTGGTGAAATATGAGCTTTGAAGCATGATCGCAGCCAGTCCCCAAGCAGGATGCATTCTTAGTTTGCTTGGTGCGTGGACCTTGAACGTATTTGCTCGCAGACCTTGGATTGTCACCTGCACTCTGGCAGTAGCATGAGGGAAGCACGGGAGCTTGCATAGGGACTGGCTTGCAGAAAGACTGAAGTGTTCCTCTAGTGAGTTTGGTCTCAATCTGGAGGTCGTAGGGAGTCAAGGAAGAGCATTGATTTGGACCCGAAGTACCTGCTGGGATGATCCCTGGTGGATCTGGGGGACCCAAAGGGAGACATTGAAATAGCCTTCTGACGAGGAATAAAAGGCCTGAACTAGGCCGGATCACGAGCACAGAGAGAGGAGGATGTGTTGGACAGCCATGGTGGAGGCTGCCTCTGTGTGATGTGCTAGCTGAGGAGATGTGAGGTACTGAGCGGGAATAACGGCTAGTACCGGCACGGAGGCAGTAGTGATTTACCGACGGAGGCAGGAGTCTGAGTTGCTGCTGAGAAGAGTAGAAAAGCTGGTTCTGAAGGACACTTGATGTTTGAAGGATATTTTAGGACATTTCTTAAAGTTTGTTTATCTCCTGATAATTATTTCTGACACTTCAGTGCTGGTAGTCCTCGGTCATTGTCTGTAACAGTAGGCAGCAGGCAGAGGCAAGTGTTTGTGTTGACTAGTTAAACAGAGGTGGGAGCACCTCGAGTTTATGCTCACCTTGCTTTGAGAAAGCTAGTTCCTGAGGGCGGCCACCAGAAGGCCCGCCACTGTTGGCAAGGACTGGGTTGATGCGAGCGCAGATCACCAGGCCTGCACTTCCTTCAGCCTAGAACTTGGCTGGCGTCTGCTGCCATGTTGGACGGGAGGGTTGCTCAGCACCTGACCTGCCTGTGCACCTGCGGGGTCTGTTGGTGGCTCACAAAGGTGAGTGCTTGCAATGCCTCGTACCTCCTCTAGAGACTTTTGCTGAGAATAATGAGCCATTCAGTGCACATCTTATACAAGAAGCCTGGTTCATTGATAAAATTCCAAAAAGCAAATTATAAGGACAACAGTTACTGATAATCAAATGATCTTTAAGGCTAGCATGCTTGAGATCAAATTAATGCTACATTTGTATTTTTTAAGGGCCTGGATGTTTGCTTTGGGGTTCCACATATAAGGTGTGATTAAAAAATACGGTAACGTTTCAAAAATTTTAAAAAATATGTTGTAGTGAAAGACACATTGCCAGTAATCCTCTTTAAGCTACTCCCCCTCGTTCTTGCCTTTCCTGAAACAGTTCTGGGAATCTTCTTTCATGAGTGTCTTTAGCTGTACTGTTTAGCTGCCTTGAAGTTCTTAATCAATTCAGAATGTTTACCTTCTGTGGGCATTCTGACTTTGGGCAAAGAGCTAGATGGAGCCTGGTGCCATTCCCAGTCAGGTGGACGAAGACCCACCAGGATGTTTTTATGACTCTTCCTGCCATGGCGTGCCACGCAGCGGCAGTATTCACCCCCTAAGTTGTAATGGCAGCTTAACACTTCACAAGAGAGGACTTCCAAAATGACTGCAGAGAGTGGCAAAGTGCAGTGGGTAAGTGTGTTCAAAGCAACTGCAGAGTATTTTGAGGGGCATTAATAGCTGTGGGTCTTTACCATCATAATTAATTTGAAAATGTAAACACTCGCCCTGTATTTTGGTTACACCTTGTATCGTCAATGGATAGAAACAAGAAAACGCTCAAGTTTTGGCACTTACAGTTTTAAAATTGTACGGGCTTACACTTGTATTTTCATTTGCTGTTTCTTCAGTTATATTAATATTTTTATACTGAATACCAAAGAACAAACACTGATTCCTATTCCTTTAATTCCATTGAAAATGTGACCTACTAACAGAACACCTATTATAATAATTCCAACTTCAGGGGAGTATTTTTTGTGCAACTCAGGGTTATAAAATTATTTTACAATCTTTTAGATGGACTTTATAAAAAATTATAGAAAATTCTCATTTTGAATGAAAATATTTTACCCAACAGTTTAGCTCTAGAGATACAAGGGGAGTATATTTAAATTTTATAATTTTATTACAGCAAAAGACATATTGCCATGAATCTTCTTCAGAATATTCCCTCTTATCCTAACATCCTTGGCACTTTGGGAAGCAGTGTGGGTATGAGCTGTGATTTAAAAAATATGAATGCTGCTGCCAAGTGCCACGTGTAGAAGGTCAGGCTGGGAAAAGCGTTACAGTGTGTCTTTATCCTCCTCTGAATAAGGCACCGTGGGACCTCCGGCTCTCCCCCAAAGTCAAAATGACCACGAAAGGTGTAAATGTGTCCAATTGATTCCGGTCCTTGGGGCAGCCGCGGCAGCACAGCCGAGGACACTCACAGGAGTTTTACTTCACACATACCAGACTTTGACTCTTTAGCTCTTTGTTCTAGTGCTTTAGCTCCATCCTTATCGGAAGATTTAAAATTGCTCATATATTAAGGCCTCCCATCAGAAATTGAAAATTATGCGATGATTTTTTTTATCCATGTGAAGATGGGTGGCAGCGATGAAACTGGAGCTTATTTCTGACAGCCAGTCATGGGGTCAGCCTGCACCTGCTTCCTGCAGGGGCCTTACGTGTGGGATCGTGAGCTGTCGCTTCACATCAGGAAAGTGGATTCACGTGTCATTTTGAGCCCTGTTAGGACCAAGTTGCTTGAATTTATATAGGGCAGGTTGAATATCCAGTTTTTGAAATAATTGGAACCAGAAGTATTTTAAATTTCTGGGTTTTTTTTGTATGTTGGACTATTTGTATGTACCAGTAAGTTTTTAAAAAAATTTATCAGTAAAAGATACATTGCCATTATCTCCCTTAAGATACTCCCCCTTACTTTGAACAGACCTGTTCCATCATTCATGCAACTTTCTGAAGTACCTCTGGAAGTCCTCCTTTGTGAGTGTCTTACCGGAGGTGTTGTAGCTGCCTTGATGTCCTGAACCAATTCAAAACATTTACCTTTCACGGTCATTTTGACTTAGGGGAAGAGCCAGAAGTCACACAGTGCCATATCCAGTGAATAAGGTGGATGAGGATGTAATGTTTTCTGAGCTCACCTTTCTACTGGACCCACTTGACAGCAGCATTCACTGTATTTTTTACTACACCAAGTAACTGCATTCATGACAGGACTTCCAGAACTGCTTCAAAGTGTGACAAGAACACACATTAGTGTGTTTGAAGCAAGCAGGACTCCTTTGAGGGGAGTGCATGGCATTGTATCTTTTACTGTAGTAGGTTTTCTTTTATTGTTTTGGTACTGGGAATTGAACTCATGACCTTGCGCTTGCTGGGCAGGCACTGTGCCGCTGAGCTATATCCCCAGCCCTGTAGTAGGTTTTTAAACTTTATACACTCACTGTACATTCTGCTCATACATTGCACCTTATGAGTTATCTTGGAGATGGAATCCAAGTCAAAACATGAAAATCATATTTCATATGTGGAAGGGAACCGTGGCATGGTGGGAAGCGGGAGGGAGGGAAGAAGGGGATGTAAAAGGATTAAGATGTGTTATGTGCATGTCCACTCCCCATGAGGAATGTAATTATCATGTACTCCACATGCGTGCTAGTGAGAATTAAGAAAGGTTTCATATACAGAATCCCTTACACACATAGCCAAAAAGGTAATTTTATACAATATTTTGAGTGCACCTGCATTTTTACTATGACCTATCAGATGAGGTCGAGTGTGACACTTGCTACTTTTGGCATTAAGACAGTGCTCAGATAGTTTCAGATTTTGGAGCTTTTTGGATTAGGGACACTGACCCTGTATTTGTTTAAACTGGATGATTTCTAAATTTTTCTCAGGCAGATTGTATGAGGCGAACTGTTACTAGTTCCTCAAAGGGCCTGCCCAAGTCAGCTTCCTCCCTGCTTCACCAGAACCTTCATCTCGTAGTTTTGGGGCCTCACGGTATTTCGAGTTCTCCTTTTTATCTGTGCTCTCTTGGTTCCCAGGAAGCACGTACTGCATCTCTTGTTTTCTTTGTTTGGGACTCCACGCCGTGCTTCTGAGGTGCACGTTACCTGCAGGCCGTGGAGCATGTTGCTTCAGCTCTCTCTCGGATTGATGGAAACCGCAGCTTCAGCAGACAGAGTTGGGGCTCAGGATGTTTTGCTGTTTTCCAAATGGGTTCGTGTAAGCCAGGGACCTTGCTCGAGTCCTGGTAACAACTTTACATCTAGCTTTCCTTAGGACCCAGCTTTTGAGAAGGAAAAAGCCTCCTAAGATTGAGAGCTTTATAGCCTTTGTTACTACTTGAATCTGCAGTCTTAAAGGAAACACCTAGTCAGACAGCAGGGGTAGACCATCTGTGGAAATACGACTGTTTTCCTAAAAGCTAGTGAGAGCCTTTCCGTTCTCAGATTGGTATTCTATGACATATGCCACTTAGCAGATCGGGGTGTTTTCAGTGAGATTGCATTCTTTATTTTAGTTTACCTGGGTTAGAGGCATAATCCTTAAAGGAAAAAAAAGGGGGTTCTCACAAGTGGCAGCAATAGAAAACATATTGGAGGAAAACATAATTACTGTATCGAAACACCTTTCTGTAAGTGGTTTGAGGCCTTCAGGTCCAAGTTCATCATGTCTTTAAAACTACTTGATATCATGTAAACTTTAGTGTTCATAAGCTATTTTAGCACATGGATCATGTCTTCACTATAGATTTTATCGACCATAAGGGCAGGATCTGCAGACAGAAGACAAACAGCAAGTGTTTAATAGAAGTGCTTGATGAAGGTGGACATATATTTGGTCTTTTCCCTTTTATGACTATTGTTTGTTCCAGCAGGGGCTGACATGTGGGAACTTCTCCTGTTCTATGTCCAGGCTTCTTAGTTGTTTTAATTACTGCTTACTCTTGTAGAACCTGTGCTGAATAAAAATATACCCATCACTGTAAGCACATCCTCACAGCTGGTTTTTGTTGGTTCCCTCCACCCTTGCATCCTTACAAGGTTGACCAGCCTTTTTTTTTTTTTCTCCTTTTTTCTTTTTTTGAGTTGTACACCAGAAGCTGTAGGAGAGAGAACAGTATCTGTTCAGTCCACATTTCCACTGTTGGAAAAACTACCAGATTGAAAACTTGTCTCCTCCTCCACTTCCCTTCACCTATTCGAGCATGTGTTTTCAGGAGAGCAGAAACTGTGTCACCCGTGGAGAGGGTTGGCTAGGCGTGGGTGTTTCGAGGTTGATCAGTGCCCCTGCCCTGGTTCGCTGGACCCTGCAAAGGGTACACTAGGACTCGCATCTACCTGGGCCAGTTGGCACAGCTTATTTTGCCCCATGTTTTATCATCAGACTTTCCAAATGGCCAGGGTGTCCCGGCCACCGATGGGCGGCACAGTCTGCAGGCAGCCTGTGGGAGTTTGCCCAATGAGAGAGTGGGCAGGCTCTGGCTTGGGCTTCAGAGTGAGTCTGGACCTAAACTCTGCTGCTTTCCCTGCCCCCTTGCCTTGCTGTGGAGACCTGTTTTGTTGCATTTAAGTCGGAGCTGGTCACACCTATCTTAATGCATGTGAGCAGTCTGGTGTCTGGTATCTGCCTAAAGAAATGGCTTTTAAGATAAAATTAAACTGTGTGTGCTTTAGAGTTCTTAAGTAGCGTTTAGTTCATCTGTCCTTGGTTCTGTGACATCAGGCCAACCCTGGTGATGGATCACCAAACCCCCCTGGTTGAGAATGTTAGAAACAATGCATGGCGATTAATGAGGGCCCCAGGTTGTCCTGTGTCCCCTGGATTTCTTTCGTTGCCTTTTTGTTTTGAAGTGTGAAATAAATTTTTAAAATTTGCTTGTTAACTGCATCATAGCCTTGTGTTATAATTGCAAAAATAAGAGTTTTTTTTCCCCTGTGGTTTTTAGGAAAGGTGTAGGTGTGATGTGCGATTTCATTATGCCAAGAAAATTAATGGTACTGATTTTTGCCAAAGCATGCCTACTGGTACACTGAGAAATAATTCTGAATAATTTACTAAGTATATTTTGTGATTGTGACTCTCATCTCTCTCCATAGACCTGACGCAAATCTGAGTAAGCTGCAGTTCATTTAAGAAAAACTGGCAGTGTGCAGTATCTAGTTTTAAAATGTGTATGCTTGTGGCATAAAACTTAAAAGATACCAAAGGGTATATGTTGAAAACAGCTTTCTTTTCCTCCTCATTCCCTGGCTTACCAATCCCTTCCTACAGAAGCAACTACACCTGTCTTTTGAAATTACAGTCTATGTTTAATTATGGTTTGTGGTGGTAAGGCACCAGGCAGGAGCACCCTGGCCAGTGCGTACCTACGTGTGTGAGCAGACGTGGGCAGTCACGTTGGTGACGAGACCTCTTCCTGTAGTTGGCTTTTGGAACCAGGGATTGTGTGGCCTTTGAGTTTCTGGATTTCCAAGTCTGTGTTCTTTTCATTTTCCAGCTGCAGCATGAGAAAGCTGAACTGGAGCAGCATCTGGAACAGGAGCAGGAATTTCAGGTCAACAAACTGATGAAGAAAATAAAAAAGCTGGAGAATGACACCATTTCTAAGCAGCTTACGTTAGAGCAGGTAAGCATTCCTAGCTCCCTGACTTTGCTTTAGCCACGATCACCTGGCTCCTTCCGGCTTTCAGAGGCCCTGAAGAGAATGAGTACAGAGCATTTTTCAGCTCCTCCTTCCCAGTGGAGGCTTCGCTTCTAAAGTAAGTATTTGCAGGTTTACATCGACCCTGCTCAGACATGCGCCTGCCCGCCCTCGGCTCTCCGGCTGGCCACAGTTAAGTTTCAGGAGATATGTGGTGGTGCTCTGATTTATAGCAGGAAATGTCAGGTTCCTTTTTTGCAAGGCAGAGGGGGAAGAATGTTTTTAACCACAGGATCGTTTTTGTGAAAGTTCCCGAGAGTGTTGCTCTGGAGTTAAAATGTTTCTTTCAAGAGTTCTGCAGAACAGTGAACAATTTTCTGCTCTGAATTATTACCAACTTTATATGAATGCTGTTTTCTCCCAGCTGAATTTGTTGATGCTGATACGAGGTAATAGACTTAGTAACTCATGCTGGGTCAGGTGCCAATGACTAGTGTGATCTTGAATTCATTACATTCTCTGAGCCCAAGTTCTCTTTTTGAAAAACAGCAAGACGAACGACAGTCATGGATGGCCAACTAGGAGGCACAAGGTGGAAAGTAATAGTGCACAGTCCTTTTGCCAGTTGCCCTTGGCAGACACTGATGTTGATCACAGAACTCCCCCTCAGAGTCCGGACTGGTCCTTGGATTTCTTCCATCACACAGGACTGAGGGCAGCCACTGTCACTTCATTCACATTGGTGTAAGAGACCAAAGTCCCTGGCACCCCCGGTCTCATGCCTTCTGATGCCCTTTCCCACTCAGGTCTCTTGAAATTGTATGTCCTCTAAGATAAATTATAAGAGGCTGTCTTTAGTGTAGGGCAATTTGGGTTACCAGTGGCTTAACTAAGATGACTCTGGTTTGAGCGTTACAGATTCTGAGTGCCATTGCAATGATTTGGCTAAGCTTCCAGGTGGAGCGTTCTGCTGTGTATCCGAGCCTGTGCAACTGGTTCAGCGGTCACTCTCGGGATGACTTTAGTTTTCACATTTTACCTGAGAGAGAAACTGTGATAGGACTGAGTGAGGGGAAGTTGGGGTTTATTTTAAATTAAACTGACTTTTATCTTTGTTGTGATTGTTATTCTTGTATCTACCTATATCAAAATGATATGTATGTGTGTGCGTGTGTGTGTGTGTGTATATATATATATATATATATATATATATATATATATCCCAGATTAATCCCTTTTTACCATTTAACTTTCAAATTTAGATGCAGTGTCTAAAGCTAGATGACTTCCTGCACCCCCAGTTTAAAAATATTTTTTAGTAACATTTACCTGTTTGATTCCCAGGGTAAGCTGTAGCTCCTCTTCTGTTAAAGCTTTGAGGATTCAAGTATTTATTATTAGTAATTATTATTGGTACTTGTTAGTGAAGAGCTAATCAGGCGGCCGCATGAAATGCCCACAGTAGTTGGTATTGTGAGACCTTGGCTTGGCCACAGTCTTCACGATGAGGGTTGTGAACCCTTTAAATAGTTTCTCTGTTGTTTGTTTCCAAGCAGTTCAGGAGACAGGAGACTGGGGCTGTGACCCCCGCAAGGCTTTTGCTTTGACCACAAGGTGAAGATAGAGAGCTAACGTCAGAGGGAGGTGGACCCACTGCTTCCCCCTCTTAAGACCCTTTGGAGACTGAGAAATGAAGCTGGAGGCATGCATTTTTTCCAAGTTAATGAGTTGGTGAACTTTTAAGCTTATTTCAGACGTTGGCAAAACAGAGGATTTCCAGAATAAAAAAAATTTCCAGATTTCCAGAGGAGTAGGTACGTTGCAAAGCCTTTTATAAGAAGTAAACCTCCGATGCAGTGTATCAAGTCCTTATTTTAATTAAAATGGAGAAAGTGATGTCATCAACACCCCTCCCTGCGCACTCCCCTCGCACTTTGGGTATGTCCAAGGTGATTCATTGTTGGAAATTTTATTGTGTATTTTGTTGAACTGCATATCATTTCAGCTAGTGTTTAGGAGGAATGTGTGTGATTTATATTTTCCAGTAGAAGTAAATCTTTCCTGAGTTTCCAGGGATATGATCTGACCAGCTCTGTGGTCATCTTTAGGGATTATCATGTGCATTACATATGTTATAGTCTGTTATATTACTTGGTATGTGTTATATAATATGCTTTGCACTAGAGCAAAGACATAGTACTCTATAAATTGCAATGACATACAACCTTTGCTTTTGGCGGGGAGGTACAGCACTGGGGCTCAAATCCAGGGGCATTCTGCCCCTGAACTACACCCCCAGCCCATTTTAGTTTATTTTGAGGTAGGGGCTCAGTGAGTTGCCCAGACTGAAGTCAACCTTGCATCCTCCTGCCTCAGCCTCCTGAGTAACTGGGATTACAGGTATGAGCCACCATTTCTAACACAAACCTACTTTTTCAACTGTGAGCTCTCTGAGGGCAGTTACTCCATGTCCCATGCCACTACACGTGCTCCACAGCTTTATCGGGACAGGTGAAGCATGGCTTGAGGCATGAGGCTAGGGAGCAGTTATTTGTCTTTCATAGGGTTGCACAGGAGTGTTCAGGACCAAGGCACTGACAGGAGGCCGATGTGAACCTACTGGTATTTCCCCTGCCTCACACTTCGATGAGTTCTGTCTCTTCCTCCCTGTCCCCTCTTCTCTCTCCCCTCTCCTCGGCCTTGCTCTTTCCCTTCTTCCCCTCCCCCTCCCCCTCTGTCCCTCCCCCTTCTCTCCCTACCCACTTCCTCCCCCTCAACCTTCCCAGTAGTTCTGGTGAGATATAATTCACCCATTTAAAATGTAAATTCAATTTTACTATTCAGAGGTGTTCAGCTATCACTATAGTTCATTTTAGAACATTTCCAGGCTCTCAGAATGAAACCCTGTCACCCCTATTCCTCTTAAGCAAGCACTGCTCTGCTTTCTCTCTGTCCAGTCTGGACACTTCACCTAAGTGGGATTGTTTAATGTGCGGTCTTTTGTGACTGATGCCTTCATCTGGTGGGGTTTGCGCCCATGTTGCAGCGTGCCCCCGTGCATCTTTCCTTTTTCTGGCCCAGTAATGTCCCACTATGTGAATATACCGAATCTTATTTATTCATCATCATTTCATTGTTTCCACCTTTTGTGTGGACATTGTTTTCCTTTTTTCCCAGGCATATACCTCAGAGTTAAATTGATGGTCTATGTGGGAATTGTATAAAATTGTACAAAAAACTTAAAATAATGCACATTCTGCATTTAGTGAGATGAACCTGCAGAAAAGATACTGGAAGACCTGGAAGTCAGAAGTTTGTGTTTTCCCTTCTGTGCTTGATTTGACGGTGTGGTATGGGTTGGAGTCCTCAAAGTAAGCACCCGCATCCTCTGTAAAGCAGGACTGACTGGAGACTCAGTCTCGGGGCCTTCCTCAGTAAGGCCCAGCGAACCATGTGTCAGATGGCCCTCATTATCAGTCGTGCTGAGGTCAGGCCTCCCCTGTAGATGATTTTGTTAGTGTTAGCTCTTCTCTTAGACGAGAACCAAATTCAGTTTTTCACCTAGGGAATGTGAACGGCTTGACTAGCGAGGTATGTGGGCTGTCAGTGGGCTGTCGGTTGGTGTTTTGAAGTACGTTGGTTCATGGAAGCTCAAAGCAGGAAGGCAGCCATGGTCCTCAGAGCTAGTGGGGCTGGGGGGCAGTGGGGAAATTGTTAGGGATACAGCTCTGCTCCCAGAATTTGGGACAGCGGCCTGTTGTCCCTGTCTCCTCTCCCTTTGCAGAAGAGGACGCTGGATGAGACTTGCTTCTCTGTGACAAATCAGTTTGACCTATAAATGGCCCGAGTCATGGACATTCTCTTTTCAAAAATGGAAGCCAGAGAAGGACTCTGAGCATTCTTAAGTTTTTTTTACTAATAAAATTAATACAAAGCCTCCCAATGGGACAGTCATGCATGTACCACCAGTGGTCCAAGCTGCCTGGTAGCGAGACCACAAATTATGGCCCTTGTTGAAAGCGTTAATGTTTTCTGCCAACTTGGGGAGGTTTTCCTTGCTTGGTTAGCATTGAGAGGTACATATTAGCTGTTTCATTATGTGAAGTTCAGCTCAGCGGATTATGAGGCCCTCTGTGCACCTGCCGCAGGAAGTTTCCTTGTAGGAAATACTCTGGTTCAGATGTGGTTTTCCCCAAAGGTTCGTCTGCTGGAGGTGTGGTCCTTCGTACGGCAATACTGAGAGGCAGGGGCCCTGGAAGAGGGGGACTTGTGTGAAGCATGAGCTATGGAGGGGCACTGCCCTTAGAGGGGTTCACGCTGAGCTGGATCTTGGACTTTAGCCTCCAAAACAACTGTGAGCTAAATACACTTCTTTTCCTTGTTACTACCATGTTCCATGTGTTTTGTTATAGCAGCAGAAAATGGACTAATTCAAGAAAGAATGAAACAGTGGTTACGCTACATATGAGCTAAACATTAAACCATTCCTTAGTAATAAAGTCTGTTGATAGTGGAATAAGTTAGTGATGTCTTGTAATTCAGCTAGCACTTACATGATTACCAGGCTGGCCTACCATCTACCACATACCTTACTGTTTTTTGTAATTGGCCTTTGTAGCTCTGTGTTTCTCATGGAATGTTGGGGTATATTAAGTTGTGTCCCCTCTCCCAAGGTACTACTGCCCATGTACAAAGGTTGGATTGGGCCTTGTAGGATAATTTCTTTTCATTAGTGTATTTATTAGTCAAGTTTCCTGTTGCTGGGACAAAGTACCTGGCACTTGAACTTAGAGGAGGAGAGGTTTATTGAATTCATAGTTTCAGTGGGTTCACTCCATGGTCAGCTGGCTGCAAGGCCAGAACAGCATAGTAGAAAGGCCTGGCAGGGTAACACTGTTCACTCCATGGCAGCCGGGAAGCAGAGAGCAAAAGGAGGACCAAGAGACAATACACCCTTCCAGGTCAGACCCCAGGACTCGCCCCCCAGCAGTGTCCTGCTAGGTAACAGCACATTCAGCTGAAAGTGAATCCATTGATGAATATGGTGCCTCATGATTCAGTCACCTTCCAAATACGCGACTTTGGGGTACATTTTAGGTCTAAACCATGACAATTAGCAACCATTTATGATGACAGTATCTTAGCATGTGTAGCTTAGGGAAACTTCCGTGGGTTCAAATACCCTTTTCATCTGTGATAAGCTGACCCCAGGCATGCAGGTTGACCTCCTTTGTGAGGCAAGTACAATTTGTAGGTTTGGGGGAGGATTAATATTCCATTCTGCGTCTCACATTCCATGCATATTGAAGTTTTTATACCTGTGAGGCAAGATTTTTCAAATCCTGTGTAGCAGGAAATACATTTACATGGCAATCTAGTATACCATTGATTACATAATTATGTATATATAACAGGAGTGAGTTTCATAAGGTAATGCTTATGCTTTTCTATCCTGTTTCACTTTTAGAAAAAGTAGATTATGAAAGACTAAACCAATTTCATAATCCAGTGATGGCTTATCACCTGTGCTTTGACCAGCATGCTCTGGTGTGCCAGTGCTCTGCTACCTCCAGATTTTCATGGGCCTGTTTCTTCTGCCTGGAGCACTTCCTCTCACTCTGCATGGGCCTGCTAACGTCCTTTCTCCAGGCAGCTGCTGCCTGTCCTGGGAAGTATTTTCATAGTGTTCAGTCTTCTTGTAACGCTGGACTTGCCATTAAATTGTTTCTTCTCTGAAAGTACCCAGTAAGGTTCAGGACAGTGATAGTGTTAATCTAACTGTTGTTTTCCTGGTGACTCACATCTAGTAAGTTTTCCAGAAGCTGTAACTGGTGCCATTAATAGTGAAAGCTTTAATCCATTTCTTACAGTACTTTGTTCTACCCATTTTTCAGGAAAACGTGCCCGTGTATTAAGTGAGCCTCACATACCTCACTACCTTTCTCAAGGTAGTGCATCTTTTCAGTTTATGAAATTATTTCATGCTTGTGCTGTGTGCCTAGTGTGGGTTGCAGTCTCCTGAGGAAAATGATGGAAGGTCTCTGGCCTGGAGCAGTCCAGTCCAGGGATGGGGACACCAGTGGGTCTGTGGCTAATGTGAAGGGAGCCCTGGGCGGAGCACTGTGGTGCAGGGAAGGAGCTGCTAACAAGCAGAGAGGATCGGAAGCTGCGCTGAGATCCACAGAGGGAAAAAGACGCACGCTGGCTGAAGAGGTCTAAGCTTGCTCTTGTTGTAGGGAAGCAGTGGCCTGCGAAGAGGCAAGTGGGAGTAACAGTTGGCTGTAGTACTGCACAAGGAGGCAGAGAAATGAGCTCATAAAGATGTGAAGTTGAGTCCTCTGTCTTCCGCAGAGAGCACAGAGCGACAAGGCTGTGGCAGTGGCTGCGTGACAAGCTGAGTCTGTGTGGTGGCTGCAGAAAGCAGTCCTGTAGCTATCCCAGGGCCCCGCCCCCCCAGCAGGCTCCAGCGCTAACAGCACCCAGCGGTGTTACCTTCAGTTGCTAGACAGTGTCAGCACTGACAGCGCGGACGAGACCCAGCTCCCAGGGGCCGATCAGGGTGACACCCACCCATCCTAGCGTCTGCTTCCATCCAGAACTGCAGCAATCACAGAGGCTTGGGTTTCAGATGGTAAATCTGGATCCTCAGGACAAGATTGTATTTTGTTCATTTTTTTAATGAATCAGTGAAACATTTGACATATTTGGTTTTATCAAGAAAAAAAAGAAAGTTTCAGGTTTCCGGCTCTTAGAACCACTAGTGGGTAGTGCGTAGTGCGTAGTGGGTAGTGGGTAGTGGGTAGTAAGGTGTTAAGAATGGTTAACAGCACATTCAGGATACAAGATAACCTTTCTGTCTTACTTCTCTGAAGACTGTTGTTTCAAAATACAAACCAGATTGACGTTATCTCTAATTCCTAGGTAACTCTGATGCTGCTTATTTTAGTAGCTCCTGCAACTAACTGTGAGTTGCATAGATAATTGTTGTGTGCTTGTGACTTACACAGCAGTGAATTTGGTGAATTTAGTGCTTCACATTCAGATTTACACCCTTGGCTAATTTTTTTTTATAATTAAGGAATAAGGTGTTTCTTGGATTTGCAGACAGGATCGCCATAGAGAGTCTTGTTTCCAGTTCCATTTATGCAGACAGCTGCCCTTGCAGAGTCTGGCTGTAGGAGGAATCTCTCATAGTGGTGCTGGTGGGTAGCACCTGCTGAATTCTGTATGTTGCTTCCAAAGTCCAAGGAATCATTGTGTTCCTTGAGAATTCACTTGCGTTAAGGAGATAAAATTTAGTGACCACCACTTTGAAGTTTGATTTCAAATATGGTCCTGATGGCAAATTATGAATGTTGTAGAGCCTTTTATGAAATGAAATGTTTACATCTAAAATAATCCATTGGTCTTTTGAGAACATTTGGAAAAGGTGAACAAAAGGTACAAAAGCACTACTTGGACGAAAATCCCCCAGCAACTTGCATTGATGTTTTTTCTTCACCTTCTGCCTCTCCTCCTCCTTTTTTAATAAGAGTGTGTACAGCTTGCTGCCCTTTTTCTTTTTTTATAACACATGAAAACCTATGTCTGCTCCTTTAGATAAGCTGCACGGAGCACAAGCAGACATAATCATGGTAAACCCTGAAGTCGGCCGGTGGGAATTGGATTAGAACAAATCCTTGAGGATGTTTAGGTTTCCTGAGAAGCCTGTGTACAAGAGTCCCTCCTACTCAGCAGTCCCTCGTACTAATTTCTCTTCCAGAAGAGAGAGAAAGAAAATTCAGGTCATAGATGAAAAGTAAATGGGGTTTTTGGCCCTGAAAATAGCCAAACCAGCATCAGTACTCCTCCAGCCAAGGAATCTGCAGAAGGCTGGCTGTTAGGTGATTTGATTTGTTTTGTAATCCTGGGGCTGCTGGGATATCAGGAAGCCAGCTGAAGAGGTCCCAAAGCAAGGGTTGTGAAAGTACGCTCTGACTGTGTCTGGTGAGACAAGTAAGTCTCTGCAGAATGTGAAACGGGAACCCCCAACGCCCCAGTGTGCTTACATTCTAATAAAGGACAAACGCGCACTGTGTTCCATCTTGCCACTCTTTATTTTATTTTAAAGCATCAGATAACTTGCAGGTCAGTCTGCGCAGATGATTATGTGATGGGAGGGGGAAAAATTCAAGATGTATTTCCTGTGTGAAGGGAGAGGCACCTGGTCATTAACCAGTAGTGTGCCTTTGCCGATCACGCACAGTGCGAAGAGATCTTGCCTGTTAACTTGGATGGAGTTGATGTGCTGTAGGGAGGACAGTAAAATCTAGAAATGTGATACTGAGATGATCTAGTCGCTTGTAGTTTTGAAATGCACCATCTGTTTCCTTAGGACTAGAGTGAGAATTTGGTTGATGTTTTACAGAAAGCATTCTCCTTAGCAGAGCAAATGAATGAATGGCCAAATTCAAAATTTTCATCTGATACAATTGCCTGACTGTGGTAAAGATGAGAAATAATTGATTTTGTTTATCAAGAAACTTCCATTGTAGATAATCATACATCTATATCAGCAGAATTAACTTTTATTCTCTTTTTGTCTCTTTCTGTCTTTCTTGTGCTGGATACTGAACCCAGGGCCTCACACATGTTAGGCAGGCAGTCTACCACTGAGCTAGAGCTGCAGTCCCTGTTATTTTCTTTAAAAATCTTACTTTGCATAATGGGTGATGGGATTGTGTGTTTGAGAGTCACAAACATGATTTCTTTCCCAAGGGGTTCTCCACTGAACTCTTGATGTAGCAGAAGAATGTATATTCAGTACTTTGGAATCTTCTTTTATCAATGGTAATTATTTAGTAAGGAAAAAATCCCATAGAATTATGAATACATTATACAAAATTATGTAATAGTATGTTGATGTCAAAGAAATTGGTCCAGAAACCATATCAATCTGTGTAATTAAATGTGTGTCTGTTTTAAAAATATTCTTTTAAAAATTTTAAAAATAATTCTCCACATTATTGAACAAAAGCAAAATTTATTGAACTGACAAACTACTAAGCAGTGTCATTTTTACATAATAATGAAATATTAATGTACCCTGAAGTTATGTCAGTTTCAGAGAACAAGTCTAACACTTCAAAGAACAAATTCTCAGTTTTTGAGAAGAAAAAGTACATAAACTGGAGTAAAGTATCCTAATTTCTGGCTATCTGGAATATTGTCAGTTCTTTCAGGATAGCTGCACCTTCTTTGTGATTTATCCTTCTAAGAATGAGTGGCTCCTTTGATATTTAATATATATAAATGAATGTCCTACTAAATGATTATACTGTTAATGGGAATGCTATTGCATATATTAGGAAGCTATCAGGTTTTTAAGATAGACTGTCTTTAATTTTTTTTCTATTATAAAAATAGTAAATGTCCATGAAGATTGGTTGGGGCAGGAAAAGGTGGGCACGTAGATGAGCAGCATAACTTTCATCAGACAACCATGTTTATTCTGCTGTGTAACCCTTTCTGGGTTTTTTGCATCTTTTTCTTTATCTCTGTTGCAGGTGTGTATAGATAATTTTATGTTCAGTGGTAATTTTAACCTCCTAGACTTGGAGTGGACTGTCCTTTTTCCTCTCTTTTCTTCCTCTTCACTGGCAAATTTCCACCCTCCCTTTGCATAAGCCCCGGGGAGCTCTAGAACTTGTTCTTAAGGCTGAAAGCAGTTGCAGCTTCGTTAATGAAAACCGCACCTTGCAGGGCTCTGCTCTGTGACACCTGCTCTGATGCCTCTGCAACACAGGTTGGTTGCTCAGCTATGTTAGAAAAGCATTTCTCCCCAGAGGCAAGGATCAGATGCCTTCCAGCCTAGGAGCATTGTGAGGAGTGAGAAAATACCTTTTACTTTAGCAGAAGCCAACGTGGGCAGAGCTTCAGTTTTACTTTACTTATCTCTGTTGCTTTAATTTGTGAAGGGTTTGTCATGGAGCAAGGACCGCTGTGCATTGTTGTCAGCTATTTTTGTGTTAGTTGCACATGATTCACAGTATTTTCATAGTCTTCTCAAAAGTCCTGTTACTTTCCAGTGTATATGCAAAACTTAGATTACTTCAGATGTATAGGAGAGTAAGATGGGAAGATCTTACGTCATCTATGCCCTTGTAATAGAAAACAAAAAATTTGCTCATTTTTCTTATTTTACTGTAGTCATTTTCTGAATATTATACTTTGATTTTCCCAGGTAATTTTGGTATACCTCTTGGTTAGTGCTTTGAGCTCCTGAACATGTATGATGTTAGGTAATAAATCGATGGGAGATTGGGCTGAGCTATTAATGGTCTGTGATACAACCTGGAAGGTCTTTGCTAGTTGTTAATCCCAGAAATTCACTAAAGATTTGCCTGTTTCTCATTTAAAAAAAAATATGGCCAACTAAGAGGTTGATTCATGTAGGTCTTTAACTATTCTGCTGTTTATTTTTATAAATATTAAAATCATTTTAGGTCCTTTTTTTTTTCTACCATATCACAACAAACTTTGCATCTGTGTTAATTTGATAGCTTATATTTCATACTCTTTCCTTCTGTTATGCTTGGATTAGTTAAATGTCTTAGTGTAATGAGCTACTTTGCAAAATCTATTTTTTAAGTCAAAATACGTATTCCCATAGGGAGGATGATAAAATGGGCACATGAAAGCCTCTCACATTCCTATAGCTGAGCACAAAGCCGAGGTTGTTTATTAGACCCTTTTGTCAGGCATTTCTTTCTCCCTACTCCCCACCCCAGCATCAGAATCCTCTTTAAATGGGAAAATGTGGTGAGAAAGAAATAAGACAGCACCTGAAGCTGTCGCTTGACTGCGCCTCCCTTTGCTGTGTGGTGGTCAGCACCTGCCTACTGCGAAGGCAAGGATAAGATAGGCTGTGAATTCAGATGAGCCACGGGTGTTTTTATACACTACGTTTATCTATTGAAGTTGTAAGTTTATTTTGGAAGCATAATAAGAAGTCTTAGCCTGACGTTGATTAACCTACCATGAGGAGTAGGGCCCCAGGGCAAGACTTTGGCAGTCCATTGAACTGAATTATCAGGCAGCCTTTCAAGTGAATATTCTACAAACCAGCTGTGTCCGTGGGTGTTGGGTACTTGCAGAAAAATCACAATCAGGAGAGCTTGGGTTAGCCTGAATATTCGATGTTTGACCAGCAGTACTAGTTTGTACAGGTGTGAAAACTGAATTAGAGTGGAAAAAACTGCGAGAGAGATAGGGACATTATAATGATAGACCAGCATATTAAAAGCACTGCATCACTAGGCTGATGTGTTCATCTCAGGGGATCTCCAGCTTCTTACTCTGGAAACCTAATATAAATGGTTAGATCCCGCGATGATCAGGACAGAGGAAGCACTGAAAATGTGCTGAGTTGGCAGAACCCTGTGCTCACTTGGGGTCTAAATAAGAAGATGTGGGAATTAGGTGAGCAGACAGCGGTGGTGAGACAACAATAAAGAATTTAGGGGAAATTAATCAAGTAGCTCAATATAAGTTCTTCTGATTTCTCTGCCTTTATTGCCCATGAGAGCGCCTTAGAAATGCTGACAAGTGAGATACTTAAAACTGAAAAACAAACAGAAAAGCCCCCAAGAAACCCTGCTCTCGTTAGGATTAAAGACAATACAAAATCCTACAGCACTGTCAGCCTACGTGATGAAATACTTGGGAATCCAGGTTGCTGATCTGGGCCTTTCCTCTTGGCTGCTTCCTGGAAATAAATTAGCAGAGTGACTTGGGATCAGCAAACCAGTATTTCCTGCCTAGGAAACCCTGGCTTGCTCGGAGGGCTGCAGGTTAAGAGCTGGGATCTCCACCAGCAGGTCCTAAGAAGTCGCGGAGGTGTGCTTGTCCTCGCTCACGTTTCCTCTGTTCCCCGTACTCTCTGGCGGGAGAGGGCTCCCTAAGCTGTCCTGATTTCGTCACCGTACACTGCCCACCAGATCTGCTGCTGATCAGTATTGTTGACGGAGGGCATAAGTTCGCAAGCAACAGCAGTTTCCCCCAGATCCTACTTTCCTTCTGGACCCTCCTCATTTGCTTATTGGGGGGCCCACGGGTTGGCTGCCGTGGTGACCAACGCCTGGCCTTACTTCAGGAGTGTCACTCTGCTCAGTCACATCACCTCTCAAGCTAAGCTTTCTTCCCCTCTAAAAAGGAAGGGTGGATTTAACTGATTGCTCTTGGTGCTTCTGGTTACTCAGTCTGTGTCTGAACCAGTTCAGAGTGAAGACATGGGCAGAAAGTGGCAGAGCGAGTAGCCGAGAGCGGGAATGCGGAGGCCATCTAGGTCAGTCTTCTCGTTCACAGGTGAGGGTGCCGAAGCTTCTGGCAGCTCAGTGAGCTGCGTATGCCTGCATGCTTGGTACTTCGCATATGGGTAAAGAAAGCTTTTTCTTGAATTTACTTTTCAGAGTTCCTGGTGAGCATTGCACATGATTACAAGTAACTCGGTGTGCATTTCTCTGCCACAGACCACACTACAATGTGATGCCTTGGACTTTTTTTATTTCCCAAGTACCTCCTATAATGCTTCTAGGTTTTGGTAAAACAGTAAAGCAGGGCTTTCCAAGGGTAAAAGGCCTTGAAGTCAGGTTTCTTTAAAGGAACAGCTATGGATTATACTTCAAAGTTTGGCCCAAAATGTGATGAGTACGCAGAAGCACATCTAGTGAGGGTTCTCTGAGGAGCCAGGCTTTCTCCTGTTTGCTGGACGTGGCACGGCTGTTTTAACGTTCGGAGGGAGGTTTGCGCGGTAGCCAGCTCCAGCCTCTCAGCACAGAACGCTTCTGACCTGTTCTGCTTCTCTGCCTCCTCCTCGCTTCTTACCCTTGAATTGTTCCTCACAGTCACTTTCCACCAGGGAAACAACGTTTTGCGCTCTATTTTCACTTTACTGCTACATCGTCCTGGCTCCTTCAGTTGTCCAACAAGGCTTCAGTGTTCACTGACGGGCTATAAACTGCCAGCTGTCGTCCTAGGCACTGCGGGCACATCAGCGAGCGACACCTCCAAGAGTGGAGGCCTGTGGGGCTTGAGAGTGCTGGAACAGAACGGGCCGCCGGAGCTGGCAATCACTGTAGCCAAGTATTGAGCACCTTCTAAAGGCCAACCAGTAGTTAATGATTTGAATGAGGTTGCTGCCTTGTGACTCACAGTCACCCAGTGAGCCAGACATTATCCTTTATTTTATAAATGGTGAGGTTGTGTCCAGTAATTTTCTCAAAGTCCCCTAACTAGCAATTGATGGATCTGGGATTTTTCACACAGAAATTTGTCTCAGGATCTGTGATGATTACTCATTTTACTGCTTTTTGAGAGAGACAGAAATATAGTTACAGGTGTCCTTTCTAATGTATTGGCTGAGGATTTGCACATGTACCTAAAGTTATAGGAACTACTTTATTCAGATGGTCAGTTATTTCTGCAGCTGTTTTACCAGCTTACTTTCTTCATCTCTCTTTCACGTATATATCCTTGCTTAATTGACTGTTTTGATCTCCTCTGAAGTGAAGTTCCGTGAGGGCAGAATTTCAGATTCCATAGTTTACTGCAGCATCCCTGTTATCCAGCGTCTGGCATTGTTTTGAGTATTTATTGCATATTGCTTAATATTGATTGACTACATGAATTTTCCCCCTTGTTTGATTCATTGTATGGAATAGAATACAGCTTGAGATTCGCTTCCCAAATGCATGCCCTCCAAATCACTTTCCGCCCTTCCTTAAATCCTCAGAGAAACCAGTGTAATGACTTTCTGTTTGTCATCTTTGTGTGTGTTTTTATATTTCAATACCTACTAATGTGTATCCAGTAACTAATGTGTAGAGCTTGTTTCTGGGCCTTTTGCAGTTATTTGTATTTTGGATTTAACATTGAATTATATGCAAAGCTAAAGAACAACTGTAGAAAAGTCCTCGTATAAGTAATAAGCAGAACTTCTCCAAACCCTAAGGAAGACTTTTCATATGCCTTGATATATGGTGAAAGAAGAAATGGGATTCATATACCAGATTACAATTAAGCATTAACTCTAAAAATGAACCAGTTGTGGTTTTCTTGATTAAAACTTAGGAATTAGATGTACTGAATGCATCTGTGCCAGAAGATTGGTTATGTCTTTGCAGTTTCCTTCAACTAAGGGGGAATCCAAATTGTTCAAGCCAGAAAATCTAAGTGGCAAATTTAGGTGATGAAATTTCAGTGGCCAAAAATTCTCAGTAAAACTTTTTTCCTTCCTTTAGTTGAGACGGGAGAAGATTGACCTTGAAAACACATTGGAACAAGAACAGGAAGCACTAGTGAATCGTCTCTGGAAAAGGATGGATAAGCTTGAAGCTGAAAAGCGGTTTGTTGGGTCTTGGTCTCGGTGTGGGTTATGTGTTTCTCTCTCCAGACTGTTGTTCTGGATGTGATATTTTAATTTCTCAGGGGACGAAGATCATTTTAACTTGCCAAAGGAAAAACATGTTGACCTGAATTCTTCCCGTGTTGGTCACTTTTTTATGCCTTTGCTCTCTTACTTTCTTTTTATTTGGTGTCATAGGCAATGGCAGAATGAATCACGACGCTGTTGTTTCTAGAGTAGTTGCAGTTTCTTTTTTTTTTTTTTATTTTTTATTTTAAAGAATAAAAGAAGGATAACATAATAATAGGGGGGACTTAGCAAATTACAGACAAAATGGTAGGAAATTATCAATGTGCAGTTTCAACTTCTCACCTTTTCCAGCCACTTTCCCCAGCTGACTTCTGAAGTGTTTAGTTTATGATGTTCTTACACATCTCTAGACTTTATTCGATTGGGAAGGCTGAGATTATGGGGGCCCGGGATTTAGCTCAGCAGCATAGCACCTGCCTGGCAAGTGTAAGGTCGCAAGTTTGATTCCCGGCACAAATACATACATACATACATACATACATATTACGGAATAAGGAAACATCTCTACACACTTAAGGTGAAGACGTTTTGTAAATGTGTGGACATGTAAAATGTCATTCAGTAACACTCATTTCTTAAATTCATTTCTACAAGGCACTGTTAGGCCCTCATTTTTAATCACTGTACTTTGAGGGCGGTGGGGCAGGAGAGGTAAGAATGGCAAGAAGGGTTTTTCTCTTCAACATGTGCATGGATGTAAAAAGTGAGGTTTTTTGGGAAAATGTTCATCAGTTCACTTCCCCCACATCTTTTATTTGCTCCCTGAAGTCTTTCTGCCATAAATAATTGGCTTGAATGGGCATTTGTAAAATTTTTTGAGTTCATCTCTCAATTTGCAAAATACATGACACACAGCTTTAAGAAAAGCTGTCTATAAGAAACATTCAAGCTTTGCATGAATCCGCTATAGTTTGCATTTTTGGCAGTAGGAAATTATAGTAATAAATTATGAAAAGTTACTTTATACAACAAAAGTAGGGACCCTTATTGTATTAGCTAGTATTCACATACTCGTTTCCTCAAGGGTAGGCCTAGAGGTAATTTACAGTGTATACTTGTGCAAACTCAAAGGTTAAAAAGCTAAAAATAGACCCCAGAAATGCCAGCAGCATACAAAAGGGATTAAAGATCTGTTGCAGGTCAGTCTTCCTTTATACAGTACAGCTGGAGGTTTTACGTATATTTGTGCCAAGTTGTTGAGTGGAGTAATTTGAGATAATTATTTTGTAGATCAGGAGCTATTGAATTTTATACGCTTCGACCTAATGATAATTTCTGAATATGGTGGGATCACAGATTATTAAACAAAGAACATTGGTTTGGTTCTTAATCTTTGCTATGGCCAGAAGCCAAGGGCCCTCTGTCCAGTTTGGCAGGTCCTAGACATTGGTTCCGACCGAGGAATTTAGAAGTTCAGTTTCTTTATATGGCCTCACTCTCTAAAGAAATCCGTAGTAGTTCATAAGCATTCAGATGTTTGCTTAATTCCTGTGCGCATTTTTACATCAACTTCAATGACCCAAAGCATTGAGTAGAATTCCTGTACTATCTCCAGCACGTTAAGAATATAGTCAGCAGATACTTCTGCGTGCCTGTGTGTTCCAGGCATAATAGAACCAGATATGAGAGACTTTTCAGCAATGCTAAAGTACCAGTCATCATCAAAAAGACAAAACTGAGATTAGTTTTAGCTCTGCCCTTTGACCTGAGAGACCAAGTAAGGGTGACCAGAAGTTGGTGTAAACGTGGGCAGGGAGTTGAGCAACCTGTGAATGCTGGCCAGTAAGCAAAGCTTACTTTCTTGCAGCCAGCATTTTTTTTGTCTTTTAAAGGCAAACTGTGTTTCATTTTTGGAAATTTTCTTCTCATTGAAGAATCTTGCAGGAGAAATTAGATCAGCCCGTGTCTGCCCCACCATCGCCTAGAGACATC
The DNA here is from genome assembly GCF_000276665.1 of Chinchilla lanigera. NCBI lineage: Eukaryota > Metazoa > Chordata > Mammalia > Rodentia > Chinchillidae > Chinchilla > Chinchilla lanigera. The sequence goes on along the minus strand of NW_004955425.1, from coordinate 13,365,742 downwards.
TCCATGGAGATCGACTCTCCAGAAAACATGATGCGCCACATCCGGTTTCTGAAGAACGAGGTGGAGCGGCTAAAGAAGCAGCTGAGAGCCGCTCAGTTACAGCGTAGGTAGCCCGCGGGCTCGTGGCGTTTTCTGTCTGTTGAGTTCACATGTGGTTCATACTGTCTTTTGTTACTGGTGAATGTTTACATAAACTTGCTGTCATCCTAGAAGAGATTTTAAAAAACAGTATACTAGGAGATACCCCTGGAGAGTACTTCAGAAGGTAATTCAGGAGATACGAGAATCGCAGGCAGTGTTTTTAATCTTTGCCCCCATGTCCAGCCTAGGATTGTGCTAACCTAATGGTGCAGGAGACTTCAGCGCACTTGTGGAAATTAAGGTAGAAAATAACATGTTTACCATTCTTACTACTAAATTTAGGGTTCTTTTGTTTGTTTGTTTTGGTGCAGTACTGGCAGTGAAACCCGAGGCCTTTGCACTGAGCTACACTGACAGCCCTTTAATTTTGTTTTAATCAAAAAAATTTATTTTTAATTTGTTTTATTTTGAAACCAGGTCTCACTGAGTTGTCTGGGTTGGACTTGAACTTGAGATCCTCCTGCCTCAGCCTCCCAGGGTACTTGTATTAGAAGCATGTGTCACTATGCCCAGCTTTAAATTTAGTCGTAACTTTAATTTGTTCATAGTATTTAAAGAATAAATGCTCACTTAATACTTGGGGAATGGCCAAAATGTTGAGTTAGAAATGAAAGAGATGAGATTTCTGCATACCCACGTCCCTCTGTTTTCTTGGGTCTCCCTGTTTCTGTTTATCTGGCTGCTCACATTTATCTCACTGACCACAGAATGCAGCGAAAAGTGTGCAAAGTGTAAGTCCGTCTCTTGTCCCTGGGCCCGCCTAGCTGGTTTTCACAAGTACACATTTTTTCTGTGTTCTTCAGATAATACATGTGGGTGTGATTGAAAAGTATGGTGACTGCTGAAATTTTTTTAAAAATTATTAGAACAGAAGACACATTGCCATTAATCCCCCTTAGAATATTCCCCCTTGCTTCAAACACACTCACCCCGTTATTCTTGCCGCTTTCTGAAGCGGTTCTGGGAGCCCTTCTTCATGTCTAGCTGTGCTGTTGTCCCTGCCTGGATGTGCTGACTCAGGTAGAAGTGTTTACCTTTCTTGTTCATTTTGACTCTGGGCGAGAGCCAGCAGAGATGCACTGAGAATGAGGATCTGTGCTGTAAAAGTTGTGCAAAGCTGCTTTTCTGTCGCATGACCCTCGGCAGCAACACGCATCGTCTCTCTGATCGTGCCTTGTAGACACACTTACAGAGAGGGCTTCCAGAGCAAGTGGCGAGAATGATGGGATAAGCGTGTTCCAAGTGTATGCGGGGGTGGGGGTGGGTCTTGTGGGTGGGATTAATGACCATGTGCCTTTTACTAAATACATTTTTCTAATTGAAGCATTCGCTGTATATTTTCACCTCCCCTTGTATGAATTTTTGTTTTTGTTTTTGTTTTCTCAGTACCAGGAATTGAACTCACGACCTTGTGCTTGCCAGGCAGGTGCTTTGCCTCTGAGATAAATCCCCAGCCCCCCTTGTGTGAATATAAAAATCATTTATTCCAATAGTGGCACAGTGAGCGTCCTCTTTTGTGCCTGTTTTCATTTTTTATACGTTGAAGTCTTTACCCTCCTGGTGTATGCAGAGGTCCCTTAGCTCCTTTTCTGAAGGCTGCGTAGTAGTCAGTTCTGTGGACATGCCCTGAGTTTGCCTGTAGCGGTGGGTGCTTTCTTTGGCTGTGCCATGCTGCAGTGTTTCTGGGTACGTGTTTGCTGCCTGTGCGCAAGCACTGCCAGCATAGCTCCCAGGTGGATGTACTGGGTCAAAGGTAACACGTGTTTAAGTTTTCAGCTGTTCCCATCGTCACCTGCATCGTTGACTGCAGTCGATTGCAAGTTCTGCTGTAGTGATGCATGTGTGTCAAGGTCATCCCCAGAAACTTTTAAGAGTGGTAGATTAGTTTCCTATTTCTGCTATAATGAATCACCACAAATACAATGGCTCCAATCGATACATATTTATTATTTTATAGTCCTGGAGGCTAAAAGTCTGCCAAGGGTTGCACACTCTGGGCCAACCTCAAAGTGCCCATGGGGCGCGTTCCTTTAGGAGGCTCAGGACATCATCCGCAAACCCTGTTTCTTCCAATTCCCAGAGGGGTCCTGCATCCCTCACAGTGGCCTCTGCACCCACTTGGCTGCTTTGTGTCAGCTCCTTTGTGTGTGAGTGGGAGTGGGAGGTGCTGGGGTTTGAACCCTGGGCGCTCTACCACTGAGCTACATCCCCAGAACTTGTAACTTTGCATTTTAAGGTAGTTCTCACTAAGCTGACCAGGGTGACCTCTGACTTGCAATCCTTCTGCCTCAGCCTCCTGCATAGCTGGGCCTACAGGTGTGTGCCACCATGTTGGGCTCACATGGGATTTTCCCATGATTCCCCTGACTCCCTTTATAAGGGTCCTTGTGTCTTGGGCCCACCCTGATACCTGAAATAATCTCATCTCAGAGTCTCAATCACAGTCCAGAGTCCCTTCTGTTGTGTGAGGGAGCAGCACTTGCCGGTGTGAAGGACTGGCATGTGGACCGGGCCTCACTCACACTGCAGGCGTACGGTCTTCTGAAGGTTTTTTTGTTTTGTTTTAAATACAAGTAATGCTAATGTCATCTCCGGTTGATAGCTGCAATTTGTTTCATGAAAACAAGTGCGATAAACCTAAGAGTGATCAAATGGTGCCTTAGTCTCTTTCTGGGCTTTTTCTGTGTTGTAGAGACAAATGTCTTTAGCAGCTCTCTGTGCTCTTTCCAGGGCTTGCTTGCTTGTTTTCTTCTTCATTTGCACTGGGTGGTTTTGGAAGACGCTTGGGGAGAACTGTCATTCCCCTCTTCCACTCCCTGCCGCAGAGCGTGGTGAGCGTCCCCAAGTGCCGCTGTGACCTGGCGGGGACAGGGAGAGATGAGCCGAAGCAGCCGCAAGTGGCGCTTAGCTGCCTGCAGTTGGTTCTGGCCAGGCTTAGAGGATGAGCTGGTGGCTGTTCCTTAGCATCCGCCTCTTCCTCCTGGGGGCCCAGGACTGGCGCATCCCAGGGGTGTGGCTGCGGCAGTGAACCTCGCATTCTCCAAGCCCCGCTGGACGCGGACCTGAACGTCCTTCTCCGTAGACCTCAATTCTGGAGGACCATTAAGTCTGCTAGGAGTTGAATGTACCAGTGGCGAGGCTTCAAACTCGGGGTTCTGATTGAATTGGCCTGGTGAAGTCTAGGCCTTGGTAATCCCTATCTGTGAACTCGAAAGGAGCGCGGAGTGAACAGGCCACGTCAGACCTGTGACGGTCACTGTTTTGAAGTGCATCTGGAAGTCACCCATAGGTGTTGCTATCTTTGGCTACATTGGAGGAGGAGCCAAAGATGGGGGAATAGAAGCTGTGACTCCCCCAGGGACTTGGAAGCCCTGTATGTCCTGTCAGCAGTGTGCCAGCAGGGGGCGCCCAAGGAGTGCCATGCTGCCAGCCCTCCGGCTGGACCCTGGGCTCCCTGAGGAGCTGGGTTGGGTCCTTCTGTGTCCTGGCTTCTGGCTTAAATTGCTGAATGGCCGGGAAATCATCTCTCCTCATCTCAGGGGGCACTCTTATCTGTGGGTTATTATTTCAGGCTTCCCCAGTTGACTCCCCCAATGCTCAAAAATTACCATTTTCTTTCAAAGACGTTTCCCCTTAGGTTTTCGTTCAGAGATCCCTGAATCTCTAATTCTGCTAAGTTTTCCTGTTTATGGAAGAGAAAGTTGACTTGGCTGTGACAACTCCCCGACTAGTTTTACACCCGGGGGCCAATTTAACGCTTCCTGTAGTGCTAAGTGAAAAATTCAGCATGCTTGCATTTCTGTGAAGAAATGTTTTAAATTGTTCATATTAAAAGTGCACTTTGTAAATATTTTTCCCAGCATGCCTTCAATTAAAGAGACTTTTGCATCTGGATTAGGCAGCGGGGTTTCTGGCTATATTGAAGAAAAAAAAAGAAACCAAGGGATTTAGTGTTCAGTGTACATAATAGTATTTAATAATTTTGGTATTTTATCTGTTGTTTTCTAAAGTAAGAACATTGAATAACTCTGTATTGTAGGGTGGTGTGCTCTTGGAGCTCATTGAACAGGTGTCATTGAAAGTCATTATTTGCTGAAATGCTGGACCGTCATAGAGCTGCTTAAAACCGAAACTAATCTGATGAGTATTGGGAATTGGAGTAGGGTCAGTTTGCGGGAGGAAAATGGTCTGTGTGGCTTTTAGCTCCTTCCTTAAATCTGGGCCTGGCTGGCAATACGGATCAGCAGCCAATAGGGAACTGTCTTAGATGTGCACATGATTGCTCGAATCTATTTCTCGGAGAAGAGGAATATATGGAGATTTTACTTTTCCTAAGTGCGTTAACTAAGGTGGGGGAAGAAAGAAAGCAAGAAGAATGAGTACATACTGAGTGCTGTGCGAGGTTACTCTGATGACTGGATAACAGATCTGTCCGAGGGGACGGGAAGGAGGGCACTTTCACTGGAATTGGACTGGAAGGTGCTGCGGAATCCTGGGAAGAGACCTCAGCAGGGCGGGGACCTCGGTGGAAGTTGGGGTCTAGAGCTGCAGAAAGATTTCTGAACCCTGGTAAAGAGAGTCAAGGGGGGCTTGGCCTGGGCCCCTCCTCTGTCCCAGAGGCTGGTCATCCCAGCCCCAGGCAGCGCTGGAGCTGAGCTGGGTCTTCGGGCAGCTCCGGAGTCCTCCGTGCTCCTCATAAGCCAGACACTCGCCCCGGAGTTGCCAGCCACGCTGTGCCTCGGTCTTCACCTGCTGCCTGACTTCGGCTGTGCACGAGCCGGGGCTGTAGTGTCATGCACAGCACAGACGAGGCTCACTTGAAATAGTAATCTCTAGTTTTCTTGTTTGCTGGGTCGTTGCTATTTTGATAGAAAAGAATGTTAACTGTTACTGCGTGTGTTCTGGTGCAGAGCTTTGCAGTGTGGCTGTACCATCACTCAAGAGCCGTGGAACAGGCCCACAGGTGACCCACAGGGTCTGGAGCGGAGAGGCCGCCACACTAGGGGAAGCTTGTGGGCAGAATCTCTTTCCCCAACTGGGCACCTCCCCCACTGGCTCTCGCAGTGGAGAGAAGTACTCACATTGCCCCTAAACCCAGACGTGCCTATAATTTCACCATTTCCTTTTCTGCTTAAAGCACAGAAGGCCAGTGAATGGGGATGCAGCTGGGCAGGCTCCCAGCGCTGCCTTTTATATTCTTCCCTAAGTGTAACTCATTGCTAAACTTCGGTACCTGGGATAAGCTTTAAATCCAGAGCTCGTCTGGGTTTGTGGGCGCGCGGAGGAGCCCCTCACAGCAGCCCCCGCGCCTCTGGGCTCACTGGAGTCTCCCTCCTGAGGATGTGTCTGCTGATTTTCACCATCCGTGGCTTAACTGTGAACTCTGGCTTTGCAGATTCAGAGAAGATGGCCCAGTACCTGGAGGAGGAGCGCCACATGAGGGAGGAGAACTTGAGGCTGCAGAGGAAGCTGCAGAGGGAGATGGAGCGGAGAGAAGCCCTCTGCCGACAGCTCTCCGAGAGCGAGTCCAGCCTGGAAATGGATGACGAGAGGTGCGCATGGCCCTAGGAGTCCTGCAGACAGGAACACACACCCAGCCACGAGAGACGTTTCTCACCTCCTGTTAGAGACGGGAGAAGATGGCTTAAGCACACGCTGCGCTTACTGTGGTGATGCCGAGGGCCACACTGACATAGACGTTCAAACGGGATAAGTGCACAGATTGACTGCTTTTCTTAAACAAGAAAAGAAGAGGGCAAGATGCCATTCTAAAATTACGTGGGGGAGAGAGAAACAGGGTGTGCCTGTCTCCTGGAGTCTGCCTAGTGCTGTGTTAGATCTGTTGAAACCTTAGGGGTCTTCACTTGCACACAGGGATGAGCGGGCTGTAGACTGGGGGGTCTGACGAGCGCACGGCTCGAAAGAAGCGGCAGGAGAGGTGGAGGTGGCTGAAATGTCGAGGATTTAACTCACTTGGTAACTCGGAGCCTTTCTGCAGCTGCTTTTTTTTAAATAAAACCATCGCATTGCCTTTGTCTGCTCGAGCCGACGTGTTGAACCTTCTCACTGCCTTACCGCGAGTGGGCTGAGATGAGGGGTCTAGGCCTTAATCTGAGGAACTGGCCCCAGCGTGTCTCTCATCCGGGTCCCCTCCCTTTTCCTCCTTTGATCCGGAGGGCATAGTGTTTGTTAGGATGAGCGGCAAATTTACATTAGCGGGGAGAACTTCAGTCAGCAGAGAAGAACAGCAGCGAGGCAGTGAGTCTTTCTGACAGAGGTCGTCAGTGTGAGGACGTTGCCTGCTCTGGATCAGGGGTCCTGAGTCCTCACAGAGACCACACCCAGTGTAGGTGGCGACAGTGCGCCTCCTCGGGCTCCTCCAGCGGGACCGGGCCGGGCCTGCTGGTGCTGAAACGTGTTGTCGGACCCTGGGAAGCACTAGCGCTCTGGGATAGAACAGGAGCTGCCATAGCTTTTGATCAGTTTACTGTGGACAGTTTCAAGAAAAGCGTACGCTTTTTATAATGAAAGTTGACAAAGGAGGAAAAGTTTTTGTGAAAACAGAATAATAGGTTATCTTATTTAAAAATCTGGCTGGGTATGGTGGTGCAAGCCATAATTCCAGCACTCAGGAAGCTGAGGCAGGAGGATCCTTGCGAGTTCGAGGCCAGCCTGGACTGCGTGGTGAGACCCTGTCTCAAAAAGATTGAAAAAAAATTTGTATATTTCCGCATTTTAAGAGAATAAACATTATTCTTTTGCAAAAGTACATAAAACTGTCATCTCTGATTCTAAATTTCATCAATCTACTTCTGACAGTTTTTCATCCTCTTTAAAATGCTCTGAGAACCATTTGGCTGGAAATGTCAGCTACAACATTAAACAGCCTAATACTTTTTTTTGTCTTTTTGAGACAGGGTCTCACTATGCAGTTCAGGCTGAACTTGACCTCACTATGTAGCCCAGGCTGGCCTCCAACTCACAAGGATCCTCCTGCCTCAGCCTCCTGAGTGCTGGAATTAGAGGTGTGTGCCACCGTGCCTGGCAAAACAGCATTTTAACTACTGTACTTTATTAACTTTCTTAAAACTCAGACCAGTGATATGTTAATATTTGCAACTTCCTGTACTCAATTTTGGGTGAGGCAGACTCCAGCGCAGTGGTGGCAAACCTATGGCACACGTGCTGCAGCAGGCTGCTTGTTGTCAGAAGGCTCTAAAAGGTTCGCCGTCACTGCTCTGGGGACAGTTTCTTCTGACTGTGTTAACAATACTGAAGCTACTTCAGACTTCACATAATTTGTTCTTCGCAGAACTGGTATTCACTCCAGAAGGTTTGCTTTGCTTTTTGTAGATTACAGTATCCCAGGCAGGGAACAGTTGCTCAATAAATACTTCTCTGCCTACTAGAAATGATGTCACACTGGGAAGAAGGAAAGGTCTGATACTTAAGATCACAAGGCGTGGTCTTGGCTGTGGCATGCAAAGAAAGGTCCCGTCTTCTGTCACTGGGTGGGCTGCTCCAGGGAAGGTCGGGAGATGAAGTGGCGGACGTCTGGTTGAGGTGCGTGTCAAAGTAAGGGGCCTTATTTGTTGAACTCCGTAAACCCGCTTAGAAATGGCCGTGTTGGTCTCTTGTGGGAACCGACCCCGTGCTCAGGCTGTGCGCTCCCCTGGGTCAAGGTGCACCGTGGCTGCAAAGCACACGAAGGGTGTTATCAGGAAGTCGCTCAAGCAGAAATTTCTCCTCATTAGCACTCTGCTTGGTTGGCAGAGTGGAAGCTAATGTTCCCGGCAATCACACATCAGCACTCTCGGGTCTGCTGCGACTTTCGAGTGGAGAAATGAGCCAGACTCAGCGGAGTGTGGCTGAGCATGCCCCAGCGGGGGTGCCCGGGACGCGCGTACGTGTGAGCATTTGTTAAGGAAGCAAGACTTCCTGGTAAACAAGTGACTCTCAGTTCATGGGCGTTTGTACCCTTAAACTTTGTGTGATGGCAGTTCTCAGATGGCTGGCTTGGTTTTGAGTTTCACACAGTGCAAATGTAGCCATTAGAACCAATCTGGGTAATTTTGGGAATACTGGGAGTGGATTTTGATGCGTCCTTTGTTGTATGGCATTAGCTCTATAGCCGGGCCTCCATGTGGGTCTGAGACGTCCTTGTAGAGCAGGGATAGTAGACATTTCAGAGATTTCAGGGATGCCAATAGCCCGCTGTGGCACACATAACTAGTGTAGAGTGCGGTTTTCTGAACAATGGAGCCTCGTGACTCAGGAGTACACGTTACAAATGGTTCTAGGTCCAGCCTCGCTCTCAAAACATTCGGGACTTTTACCTCAAGATGTGAGCTCCAGACATTTTCACACAGGAACTCTCTTGAGACCTGTGTAAATGCAGGTAGTTCTGATACTTTCCCCTTCTCTCTTTTAAGGTATTTCAATGAGATGTCTGCACAAGGATTAAGACCTCGCACTGTGTCTAGCCCAATCCCTTACACACCTTCTCCAAGTTCGAGCAGGCCTATATCACCCGGTGAGTATATTTCTTGGGCAACCTCAGCAAGTGGTTTCCGGTAGGTTTAACAGCCAGCCCTGCCATGTGCCCCTCTACACTGTAAATCTTATTAACAGTGGTAGGAATCATGTGCAAAACAAATCACTATTAAGACTGAGACTTGGCTTAAAAAATGTAAGCGTGAGGGTTATAGTGCCAGGTGGTGCTTTTCATTTAAAAAAAAAAATTTATTTAGCCTTAAGGGAATTTGTTTCTGAAATGCCTTTTTAGGAAGAGCATCTTTGACTGGGTTGTTATAACTTAGTGTGCCATTTAATGGAATTGCCACTTAATGGAATCCTTGGGTAGATTTCAGAGAGTCTTTTACCACCTTCTAAGTACACGTCTCCTTAAAATAATTATGGTGAGATTGTTTTCCCCATGTTAAAATTGAGGAAGCAGTGATCCAGAGGTTTATTGCCAGGAAGTGGTACGGCAGAGCATCGCTGTGTCTTCTTAGCATGAGCTGCCACCTGTTATTTCCAGGGGTGGTGAGAGAGACTTGGCCCCAGATGGCGGCTGTACAAGCGGGAATGATCTTCTGCCTGGCAAAAGTCTGCTTCTGGCTTTGCTCTTGGAAGCCTTTCCCTGAAAGGCATGCTTGTTTTACTCAGACCCGGAAGGCACTCTGCACGGTCCCTGGCTCAGCACCACCCCTGTGTGGGGCGCTTGAGTCAGGAGGGCAGTGAATGAATGGTCCAGCAAGGGAGAAGAGGAAGCAGAGGAGGGGGCGGGTGACGAGTGGAGGTGGGGTGGAAAGAGAAGGCAGCTGCTGGAAGATTGCATCTCGACCAAAGTGATGAGACTGATGCTCTTGTGCTTGCTGATAAGCAGGTTTTAAGCAGAGCTGGAGGGGTAAGGGATGGAGAAGGGTTTCAGCGGTTCATAGTAGAATAGAAGGAGGTGACCGCCCCGAGGGGCAGCTGTAAAGTAAAAGAGCTGGCAGGGTAACAGGTTGCTTTTCATCTGTTCTAATATTAAAATGAGGGACACTCCTACGGGTGGTGGAAGGGAAGTGCTCTAATGTTCCCTTCCGTCCTGTGTAAGATGGAAATGGCTTGGTGTTTTGGGACTGGGGGTCCCGCCCGGCCCAGCACTGTGCTGCTGTGACGTTAAGAAAATGTTTTTAAAGAGGAGACAATCAAAAGGTAACCAAAGCACAAAGGCAGCGTTCGTGTGCTTCGGCCCTCTCCTGTGTGAGAGCAGACAGGAGGAGAGGGGGCTGCAGGCCAGAAGGACGTACTGTCGGGGGGAGCGGAGTGAGCGTGGCCTCTTGTCCATGCAGAAACGGTGTTTCTGAATCTCTTTCTGTACTTTCGAGTAGTTGTGACGTTCTCCAAGGGCTGCTAACCTAGCTGGGTCCCATTCTCCCAAAATAGCACATGGGTTTCATTATCGTGAGAAAGGCCCTTTTTTCTTCTGCTCCTTTATTAATGTACAAGGAAGGCAGGAGTCAGGAAGAAGTAAGGTGCAGCGTTATTTTATAGCTGAGAGGGGTACTGAGCCATATTAAGTATAATTTAATATCCTGTTTCATTTATTTAAACCTAAAGAAGTTGATTGAAAAGAATGTTGGCAGCCATTGATAAAAAGAAAAACAAATGTCAGACCTTGGTTCGGAATATTACTTCTGTGTGGACAGACTGCAGGAAAACCCCACCTGCTGGGGTTACTGTCACTGACTGTGCCTGCCTTTCTGTGGGACCTACATCAAGGGTGGCGGCTGCTTGCATAGGTAGCCGATTTGGTTTTCCTTTAAACTGCGATAAATACATCTAGATTCCTTTTTTCTTGCAGCTAGACTAGCACAAGATTTTATCTTACTTGAAGTTCTATAATGTCAGCGCAGCGGATTTGCTCACATATGTGCCAGCAGCACTCTTCCACTCTAATCTGACACACTGCAGTGCTACGTGTAGTAGATCAGCAGACCCTAAGTATTCCAATTTTCTTTTCACTTTGCTCTGTATTAGAAAAATTTGTAGTTCTTAGTGATACGGAGTATTGATTCAGTTCCTTAGCAGACATAAGCTGTCTGCGCACTTTTCATTTCCATGTTAAACGTCTCGGTTTTTCTTCCTCCTGTTCTTTTTATAGTTAATGTTGGGAATCTTGCATCTTCACCAACTTTTTAGAGTATTTTGCACCCTTTTTAACATTTTGATCTAAAGACACATTGAATAGTTTATAAGTGATCCTCATCTTGATTAAATGTGGACTCATAGGGTGGGTGTTAATTTCTCAACAATTAGTTTTGCAGTTGTCTGTTTTTTATGCAACCTAAGAAAAGAATATTCCCACTTACCACGTGTTGCTGTGTGTAGATCAGCAAGAGGCAGCAACGCGGTGTAAAAATAGGTCTGCACCCAATAATCAGGAACGTATCCAGCACCCAGGTCTTGGTTTCTAATTCCAGTCTCCAGTAAAAAGAACTTAGGTTAGTTACTTATGAGATGAGTGTTTCCAGGTTTGGGACATCTCCTAGTATGAAAAAAATAATAAAGTGCTCACAAAACAAAATGATGTGGATCTGTTAGACAAATGTAGGAGCCCTCAAACACCAAATCTAGAACAATTTGAGCAATAAAAGAAATACAGTTAATTACAGAATAATGCCATTCTGTCAGTGATGGACCACGTATACAAAGGTATCACCTAGTGGCCTATGCTTTCTTAGTTTGTTTAAGCACACTCTGTAATGTTTGCACCATAACAAAATTGCCCAAGGACACATCTCTCTGAAAGTGTTCCCATCCTTAAGTTGTGCCTATCTGTCCTATTTAGTGAGCCAGTGTTGGTAGTTTAGGAATTCCAACATAAATGTTCCTGGATTTTTGTCATTTGTTGTATTCTGGACCAGAGGGTGAGATGCATGATATTAGAATATAAGGGCAAACAAACATTAGTAAGATATGTTCTCTGACCGCTAGGAGCTTTTCAGCAAGGCCTGGGTAGAGGGAAAAACTCATTTCATCCTCACATAATCATGTGAGGTAGCTTCAGCAGCCCCATTTGTCACTGAAGGAATCTAAAGCACAGCAAGGTAAACTGACTTGTCCACTATTGCTCACGCCGATCTTGGAGCTAAGACCCAAGATAGTCCAGCAGTTGGGACTCTCTGCCTGCCCAGAGCAGGGGCCAGGCACTGATTAGCACTGGAGGGAAGGAGGAAGTGAGAAAGGGAAGACATGTCCAGGCCGTGGGCACAAGATGGACAGACAGTCCCTAGTGGGGAGCGGTCCTATCGCTGTGCTTCTCATGGCTGCCTGGGGGCCAGCTCCCCTGAGAGCACATTCATTTGGTTTGGGGTAAGGTGGGCAGGACTTTGAGACTCACTGTTGAGGACCATTGACCTAGAGCATCAGAACATAGTTTAGAACTAAGTGGAGAAATCTTTTACAGCAGCCAAAAAAAGATTTTTTTTAATTGGGTAGGCAATAGTCTTTGAAAGTTCATTAGGAGCTTAATGCAGTCATAATTGTGCTTCAGAAAAATTAGCCTCAGAATACCAGAAAATAAGTGGGAGTTTTTTGTTTTTTAAATGAGTTGAACCTCTTGAATTCTCTTTGGGAACAAAAGTTAACTTTTATAGCTTTTCTCTTAAGTTCATTCTTTTATAAGAAATGGGATTAACATTTTCTTCCCTGAAGTAGTTTAGTGCTTCCATCTCTCAGCTGACTGATGCCCTGGTGATACCAGTAAACATCATCTTAAATGGTCCCGCAATTCCAGAAGTCTGTTTTACCTCTGAACCCCATTTTGGTTTTTTTTCCGGTACTGGGAATCAAACTCATGACCTCGAGCTTGCCAGGCAGGCGCTGTGCTGCCAAGCTAAATCCCCAGCCCCAGAACCCCATTTTGGAAATGTCTACAGTTGGAGATGAAAACGTGTCAGAGAACATCAGTAATCATTAACCAAGTCAAGAAGAAAGCCTTTACCCAGCGCTGGGTATGGAAGGTGCAGAGAAAGCCTGTGGCAGGACTCCTGAAGGAAAAGGCTCATTGGCTGTCTTAGTTACTGTCCTCATTGCTGAGACAAAATACCCAACACCCAAAGTTAAGAGAAAAGATTTACTTAGCTTACAGTTCTTAGAGGGTTCAGCTCATAGTTGGCTGGCTCCAGGGCAGAGCAACATGGCAGAGGGGTATTGCAGAGGAGAAACAGTTTATGGCAGGCAGAAGGCAGAAAAGAAGCTAAGCAACAAGCAGCAGCCCTCTTTCTGTCCCTTATATCCTTTCCAGGCTACCTACCTTTAGTGCGGGTAGCACTCACACCCGGGTTGGTGCAGCCTTAATCCTAGCATCATGCCATGAATCAATCTCAGCATCACATCCTTGATCCCAGCAGCACACACCCTAGATCCAACTGCCTAGAGATCCACCTCTGAAAAGCCCCACCTATGACCACATGAGGCTTTGGGGGGACATCTACATAAAAGCCGTAACAGTGACTAAATATTTCATGGAAGCAAAAAACAGTACAGGAACGCTTCCTATTTTCATGTAATTCAGAAAAGCAGTAAGTAAAGTTAATGTGCCTTAGCATCTAATAGCCAGTCATGGGTACAGAATGGTTGATCTTAGGTAGTTACTGTCTAAACTTTCCCACATTTCTTCTTTGTTTGCATCTTCCCATCATTCATTGACATGGAATCTACTGTGTATTAGCTTTCTTTCCTGTTAGGTGCTGCAACTCAAAACTATAAGACTGCTGGATCCATGGAGTGATAAATAAGTGATGGCCCAGTGGTGAAGCCTTCAGGGCTAACTCTACAAAGACCATGGCTGCTCAGACTGCCCATGGGTGTAGGTCCTTTGGGGGACCTTTTCAAAGTACGGCTGTTTGGACCCCATCTTAGACCTGTCTAATAATGAGAGTCTGAACACCTTGCAGGTGATTTCAGGGTCCTACATGAAGGTTATGTAGAACATTATAATGGGCTGTGGGTTGCTTTTTCCTTAAATGTTACTTTCAGAAAACAGCATACTAATTTCCATATAGGCTTTTGTTCCCTATATTGAATGTTTTCAGGTTGCAGAGTTCTCAGTAGTTTTGTTTGCTGTTATGGTGTACACACACACACACACATACACGCATGCATGCGTGCATGCACAGTGGTTCTGTCTGTTGATGGTGTATGTTTTCTTCTCCTTTTTCATATCTGATTTTTACTCCTTTTTTGCCACTTAATTCTCCTCTCGTTATCTCCCTTTTCTTCTCTTCCTACCTAATCCACTGCTGTTCTACTCTGTAAGTTGAACTCTTTAATTCCACGTGGAACCATGTGGAGTTTGTCCTTCTGTAATGGTCTCATTGCACTTAGCAGAATGTCCTCCACGTTCACCATGTTACCACATGTGGCAGGACTTTTTAAAAAATATGATTCCATTGTATATGTATTCCACATTTTTCTTTATCCACCCATTCACTGATGGACTGATAGGTTGTTTCCCCTTCTTGGCTATTGGGAATAATACCCATGAATATGGGCGGGCAAATATCTCTTTGAGATCCTGATTTTCACTCTGTTGGATAAATATCCGGAAGTAGGATTGCCGGTTTATATAGTAGTTTCATTTGAATTTTGGGAGGCCTCTCCATACTGTTTTCCATAGTGGCTGCTCCATTTTACATTTCTGTAAGCAGCATAAAAGGGTTCCAGTTTCTCTATATTCTTGCCAAGGGCTAATCTTTTGTTTAAAAAAAAAGCTGTTATTTTTCAGGAGTGTCTGGATATCTCACTGTGGTTTTGATTTGCATTTCCCTGATGATTAGTGATGTCCAGCACTTTTTCACATCCCCATCAGCCACTTGCACGCGTTCTTTGGAGAAATGCCTGTTTGGGCCCTCAGCTCTTTTCGTTACTCTAGGCAGTACCAGGGATCAAACCCGAGGCTCTTCATGTGCTAGGCAAGCACTCTGCCACTGCGCTATGCACACACCCCCTTTATTCATGTTTTCACTGAGTTGAAGTCTTTTGGTTTGTTATCTTTGCTGTCCTGTAACCCTCCTTGTATCTCAGATATCAACCCCATAGCAAGTAGTGGTTTGTAAATACTTTCTCCGACTCTCCAGTTCACCTTTTTACTGTGTTGACTGCTTTTTCCTAGGATGTTTACAGTTTCAGATCTGAGGTCTTTAATCGGCTGATGTTCGTACACGGTGTAACTTAAGGGTCAAATTTCATTCCTCTGCGTATGGATATCAACTGTTCTCCGTACAGTTTTTGGAAGAGATCGTCCTTTGCCCATTGCGTGCTCTTAGTGTCCTTGCCGAGTAACAGCTGATTATGTACATGTGCATTTCTTCTGGAGCTTTCGGCTTGTCCCAGGGCTTGACCTTCATGTTCCTCATCATCCAGCACACCATTCCGTGAGCCCACTGCTCCTCCCGCCTGGGTTTCTTGTTTTGTTGGTTTTGGTTTTGTTTTTGTGGTCTTGTTTTGTCTGTTTTGGCTTTTTGTGGATGATTTGGACTCTGTATTTTAAAACCTCCTCTATGGTTGGTGGCGCTGGATAGCAGGTTTAAAGTGATACTTGATCTATTCTCCTGTCCCAGGTCTTTCCTATGCCAGCCACACGGTGGGATTCACGCCGCCAACCTCACTGACCAGAGCCGGAGTGTCTTACTACAACTCCCCAGGGCTTCACGTGCAGCACATGGGAGCGTCCCACGGCATCACAGTAAGTGCCGCGGGACATGGCTTGATGCGCTGAGTTAGACGCGCATCTTTCTTCCCGTCTTCCCCATTCACCTGCATGTTGCGGGGAGTTCCCAGTGGTTCACACAGAGTTCTTGTACTGAAACTAAACTCCTTCCCAGAAGGAAAAAGTCACTTCACTTTCTGTGAAAAATTGCTCTAAAATAAATAAACCTGATGCTGGCAAAAACCCCCAGCCTTCATGGAATGTAATTTGAACTCTGGCCAATGCCTTGACTGAACTCTGGCCAGCTCCTGGCCATAAGGAATTATTGTTGCTTGTAATAATGTCTGAAAATATTTTTCTGCATCTTCACAGGTCACTAACCTTTAATATTCTTCCTGAAGTCAACTTTGGTTCTAGTTTTACTCATAATTTTCTTTCCTCAAATTGGAAGGAAGCTTACGTACACCTGATTCTAACTCTATTCAAGGGAGTTTTTTCTGTAAATTTCCCATGTTGTTAACTATGCAAAGTGTGGTGGCGCACACCTGTAATCCCAGCACTCGGGAGGCTGAGGCAGGAGGATCGTGAGTTCAAGGCCAGCCTAGAGTGCAAAGCAAGACCCTGTCTCAAAAAGAAAAAAGAAGAAAAGAACAGTTTAAATGTAGCTAATATGATGAGGAAATTGGAAAGAAGGGAGGGTATTTCCATTGAGAAGATAGCACAAAGAAGAGCTTTATTCTCTGAAACAAAAAATAAGAGACTCATGAAGCTCGTGGACTTTGTGTTAAAGTACTAACTTCTTTCTTGACCTGCAGTCTTTAGAATATAGAGAACTTACTAGAAATGAGTGATAGAAGAAACTGAGGATGCACAGCTGACAGTAAAAGTTTAAGGGGCTGACACAACAACTGTTTTTATAACTTGCATTGTAGTGTTCGGTGGATTGGTCAGTGTAAGCTTTGTCATAATTTTGCATGCCTTTTTGGGGGATGAAGAGGTAAATACTGGTTTAAGTTTCTGTGACCGATTCAGGAGGCAGTAGGCAGAAGTAAGGAAACAGCTGGTTTCTTGTCTGTTCTGGTTGGTGTTTTGTTAGCCTCAGCCCGAGTCGCACTGTGCTGGAAGTGAGCTGTGCCCCCAACTGACCCGCCATTCTTCTCTCTGCAGAGGCCTTCGCCACGGAGAAGCAACAGTCCTGACAAATTCAAACGGCCCACACCGCCTCCGTCTCCCAACACACAGACGCCTGTCCAGCCACCTCCACCTCCTCCTCCGCCGCCCATGCAGCCCACTGTCCCCTCGGCAGCCACCTCGCAGCCTGCCCCTTCGCAGCATTCGGTGCACCCCTCCTCCCAGCCTTAATGCATGTGCTTAGTCTGAATTTCAAGTTGGGACTCGTCCAATGGAGCCGCCTACTCAATGCCAAAGGCTTCCTTCCCTGGCATATTTGGATCTGACTTATTTGCACTGAGGTTATCTAGGCTTCACTATTCATTGTGTTGTAAATGTTTGTCGGAAGCGCAGCCGGTGTTGTGGGTCTACAACACTAACCAGATGACTTTCTCCCAGCAGTGTTTTACTTGAATCTACGTGTATATCCATTCCCTGGCTGGAACGTCCGCTTTTGGTATTTGGTAATATAGCAGCAGTGTGCAATTTTTGCTTGCCCTCCCCCGAGCTTCATTTTCTTGGCCTTTAGGTTTATTAAATAAAAAGGGATATCTTTTTTATATTTTTTTCATGAATTTGCAGAAAATTACTGAGCTGTTATTACCCCCTTCTCCAATTATAATGGTGTTTATCAGATGTACCAAGAATTCAGCACTACAGTTCAGACCTTTGAAAATCTAACTTTCAGTGTAAATGGGGAGTTAGATGAATCAGTGCCCAAGATAGATTTAGTGTTTAATAGAACTTTCTACAGATATACTTTTTACAAGCTATTCTCAGTGTAAAGCAACACCCATTATCTCTTGTAAAACAGATAGCCTGAAGTACCAGATCACGTGGCTGACTCCTCACCACATACATGGGATGGATAATGATTGCATTTTAAGATGTTCTTCCCTTTATCCTTAATGTTAATCTACCTACACTGGCCCCTTCCAACATGTGCCAGTAAGTATCCTCCCCACCAGTGGCTTGGATGGCTGATTAGAATGTGCGCTTTGATTTCTGCTGCGGAGGGCAATGTGATTGTAACAGAACCAAGGTGATTTCTCCTTTGATTCTTTTTTGTGTTCTCCTGAGATAAAGTTTGAACAAATATTTTAAAGGTGTAAAATGCGATTAGAAAATACTATTTGAAATGGACATTATAGGAATATCTTGGCATACTGACCACAAAGTACTGCATTGCTTGGCAGCAAATAAGTGTAGAGGAAAGTAGTACTTTAGCATTCATGACTGCTCATTCCAACCAGTATAAGCAAGTACAATGTACAAAGAAGCATATTCTGAATACATTACTTCCATTCATTTAGCACAAATAAATGGTGTGGTTTCACTTTCAAGTGGAACACTGGAGTCACTCTTTTCTTAAACACTTGCAACATCTGTTTTTGTTTCTCAGCAGTTGTTTTGTACTTTGGTAGTACAGTGATTTTTACCACCTGTGTTTGCATATTTATATATGCTGTGGATGAAAATAACTTACTAGAGAATGTATATTTTATGATGAGAACGTGTATCTGTTGGATATAATCAGAGAATTGAAAATTAATTTATCAGTAATTTTTAAGAGTTCATGTTTTGTGACAACCATCTCTAATAGCTAACTCTATGGAATACACTCCTAAAAATAAGGAACCATGACATTGTAGATATTTGATATTGTACAGTATAAAAGCCCCCATTTTTTGCCTTCAAATGCATATTTAAGAATTAACAGAATGAAGAAAGTGTTACTGGATCATAGTGTTTGGCTAGCATTTTAAGAACTTGAGAGTAAAAGCAACAATAGGATTTTTTTTTTTTTTTTTTTTGGCCTCTTTCTGCTTCTACCCCCAAACTGAGAATGTCATCCTCAATTGTTAGGAGGAAATCATTGGTCTATAAAATTTTTATTTATAATGTGTTTGTAATGTCCATAACCGTAGTACGTCTCTCAGACGTGGGGAAGGAGTTTGACATTTGTGACTGAGGCTTTAGGTTTTTAATATCACACTGGGCCGTGTCAAACCCAGGGCTATCTCGGACAGCTCATTGACCTTGCTGGTACATTACCCATTCCAAGGAACTCTGAAATGAGGCAAACCAATTTTGCCTTCACGGTACAGTTCTTAGTTTCTCTTATAGGAGAAATATGGTATATGTTTACAAGAATCTTTTATGAGATTGTAGATTTCAATGCTGTTGGTTGGTATCTTGTATCCAAGAAAGTCTATAATGTAACAATCTTGTCTGTTTCCTATCAATTTATTTATCTCCTGAAAGCACAAAGTTACAAACATTGCCATATGGCGCGTGCAGAAGCACTTGGAGTGAGCGAACAGTCCCTAGTAAATGCCTTTTAGAGAGAAGTTCTTGACCTTCAGACTTTGGCAGTGTATTGCTGGCCCCCCCCCCAGACTCATCACTTCACTTCAAAACAAAACACTGCTCTTTTAAACTGCACTTTTTCAACATAAATCTAGTTGCCTCTCTCTGCAGACATTCACAGCTGATGAACAAACACTACTATTTTGAATTGATGTATCATGTCATTTTTAGGTGTTTTATGACCTCACGTGGAGCCTGTAGCGTTTGAGCAGTACCTGCTAGGACAATTTCTGGACAATGGCTTAGCCTCCAGGGACTGGTAAGCGTCAGGTCCTGAGCCAGTAAGAGTCAGGAAGCTCCTCACCTGTGGGAAACGGACTTGCCTACATTGGACGCTTCACAGAGGAGCTGAGCGGGGTTCCTGCCCTTCCGTTGCCCACCCATCCCGGCTGACCCTGAATTGATCCCGAAAGGTCCTTGTAAAATCAGCCGCCTTGCAGGCAGGTAGGAGCAACAGTAAGTTCAGTAGCTTCACTTCCTGTCTCGCTCAGCTGACAGAGACCCTTGGCTACCACTGTGCTGCTAATAGGATAAGTACTCTACCGCCAGCTTACCATGCCTTTTTTACAAAACCAAATTAACTTAATACCTGATGCCTCTGGGCTCTGAACCGACTGCTTTCTCTCATCAAGCATGCTGGCATTCTAGACTCACTTCTAGAAATTTGGCAGATGGACATATTTAAGATTTAGTTGAGCTTACTCCTCTTTTGATCGGAAGGAGTTTTAAATTCCGAGCTCCTGAGATATACTGACCAGCGACCGTGGAATGAATGTGTAACCTGAACGTGGCTTTGACACGAGTGCTGCTGTGCCTTTGTAATTGGCTTCTAACCGATTCGGCCAGAAATCGTCGATAATGTGAATCTTTGTTCATTGTTCAATTGTAGGAAGATAGAGCCCGCATTGCCCTTCCAATAGGTAGATACACACTTTTCCCTGCACAAAGCCTTGCTGTTAGAGAATGCACAGTAAGGCAAGAAAAAGCATAGAAACTTGTGCTCCGAAAGCTTAACTTTGATCAGTGCAGAAGAAGTATTTCTATGTACTCAATCTCCTGTCTAGTGCTTGTTTTTTATAGGTAACCAACACTGAAAACTTTGTAGCGATGACTACCAAAGAAATACAGAGTAAAACAAACTTTTATTTCCAAATTATTCCAGAGCCAGCCATTGACGCTGCTACGAGTTCCATGCTTAAGAGCCATTGTAAGAGAGTAAGGGGTGTTTAGGTTTTTGATTTTTTTTTTTTTTTTTTAATTTTATCCCCCCCGCTTCTTTTCTCTCTTTTGTAAAGCTGTTAGCATAATCTTCCCAGGAGCATTTACCAGAATGCTCAGCAGTTATTAACTGCCACGCCCAGGTTGCCTCTCCGTCGGCAGCTGAAGGAGTCCTTTGCTCATGATCGCGTGGGTGCTGTGTGTGTGCACGTGTGCGTGTGTGCATTCATGCCTTAACTCGGGTTACTGCTCAACTTTAGTTTTTGACTTCGTCTGCACATCATCTAGATTGTATTGTACATCTCAATCTGAGCTTCATCCTGGCATAAACAAGGCTGCGGGCACAACAGGTTAAGAATACATTCCTCTAGAAGAGTATCTGGTCAGACCGACCCTACGTCTTCTTTGGACTTCATTTGTAACTTAGCCTGGAATGCAGAAGTGGACTGCCAGGCGGAAAGACGTCAACAGGGAGAGAGCCAGATGCTAGCATGCCTCTCGCCTCTGCATATCTGCGCGCACTGTACGCTGTTCATGATAGCTTGTCTGCAACTTGACTAGGCTGGAGTTCTGGTGATAGTGGCAACTTGACATTCTCGGTCGGAGTTTAGAGAGATGTAAGACTTCTGATTAATGTCTTATTTACTTTATGTTGATTAGTCTTTGATACATGTGCTGAATCAGAAACCTAAATAAAGATAATTTTTTAAAATGTACCTCTAGAGCCTGAAAACCTTTTTTTTCCCTCCTCCTCCTTTTTTCCTGGTCTTTAATATGGTAAATGAACATTGTTTCCCTGTTGGGTGTAACAGATGTCCAGTTAGGTTCTGAACTGTGCAGGCTGCTTTGGAAAGTAAGAAAAGTTTGAAACAGTAGGCCACGTTTTACCAGCAGTAGCCTAACACAGCTTACTTTTACCACGTCTCCAGAACGCGTCCAGAGGTCGGGTGGAGTGACTGACCTCGGTCTGGGTATGCCCCGTGCTGGTAGCACAATAAAATTGCCAAAGGCTGGATTTCTCAGGATGTTGCATCCCCACCAAGTGACACGTCATTGTGTATGTCCAGGTTTTGGCCAGGACAATTGGCATATTAGGGTATTTATTTTTTAAAATTTAAGTCCAACAAAAATGGCTTCCAGATCCATGGCACGCCTGAGTATTAGTTCTTTCCCTGGGCCGGTTAAATTCTCTGGGGCTCAAGTTCTTTACCTGTAACATAACGTATATGCCTTGCCAAAATGAGTAACTTGGGCCAGAAGTGCAGTGTCATGCTTCAAGAATAAGACATTGACTGTGCCCTTTTGTATCTATTCATTTAGGAAGAAATATGTAGGGTGCTTCTGACACATTCAGGGGAGGGTGTGTATGGTTTATCAGTTGTATTTTAGTAAGTGCATATGTGTTAGAATCCATTCTGGAAGGATAATGTGTACAGTGCTTAGATTTTTTTTGAATATGTAGTAACTTATTACATGTGCAAACCATTTAATTAGCCCTTTCCTTCCTAGAAGTAAATACAAACTGGGTATAGTGATGCATGCCTGTTATTCCAGCATTGTAGGAGGCTGAGGCAGGAGCATCAGAAGTTTGAGCCTCACCTGCACAACTTAGCAAGATCCTCTCAAAAAAATTTCAAAAACCTGAAGTTGTAACTCAGTGTGAAGGCCCTGGGTTCAATCCCTAGTACCAAAAAAAAAAAAAAAAAAAAAAGTCAACACACTTTAAGTTGGCTCACTCTTAATCAATATTCCATTTTTAGTATTAGTTAATGCAAAGAGCTTTTCATTTGATTAGTCATTTAGTGAACTGGAAACATTCTGGTCTACCCATGGCAGCAGAATTTTAGTGATAACTTGGTGACAGTATTGAGCAAGAAATTACCCAGGACGTCTGCATTCAAGTCTTCACTTCATCCACTAGCTCCAGTGTTGCATGTAACAGAGAAGTCATTTCACATCAGGATTTAAAGTGCTCACACAGCAGGTAAGTAAATAAACTGTACGTGTGCATTGTTTCTTTCAATGTTTTGTAGAGGCTCTGTTCACATGGAGGTTTTGTGTACAACTCTTTGTAAATCTGGTCATTATTTTAGTGTATAGGCTATTGAAGAAAAAATAAAACCACCTGGTTCATGACTGTAATCCCAGCTCTCTGGCTGAGGCATGAGGATTGTAAATCTGAACCCTCCCTCGGCAGTTTATTAATTTAGCTAATTCTCAAAAGGATTGGGGAAATAGCTCTGTGCAAAAGCCCTGGGTTTAATCCCAAGTGCTGAAAACAAAATTAAAACTTGTGGCAATGCAATTATATTGAGTCACTAGAGTCAGTTGTGTTAACTTGACCTTTTTAACACTCTGTTTAGAAATAGAGAAATCTTAGTGCGTGGTAAGTTTGGTTTGTGTCTGATGTGTGTATGGACATGAGAGATTGAATTCTTGCAGTTTTCTGACATGTCACCTCTAATTTTACATTGCATTGAGTGCTTTTGAAATAGATATATTTTGATTTTTTCCTGACATTCTTATTTTCTGGAACCCAATCACAGGTCAAGTATGCTTGGGACGGGTTTGTCAGGTTTGTCATTTGCTCAGATTTTGGAATGTTTGCAGATTCATAATGAGACGGCTTGTGATGGGGATCCGACTCTAAATGTGGAATTCATTTATGTTCAGAGGCAACTAGAGAAGAGACCACCCACCCCTCTTCAGATCTACAGTGGTCACTCTACCCACCGCACGGCCCTGTCCAACTCCTCCCTCTAGCATGGCCCCTTGTCTAGGGCATTTGAAGAATATGTGAAGTTTGATATGGCTAGCACTTCTGTCTATGCTTCAGAAAAAGATAAAACTTGAGGTCCAGTTTGGAGAGAGACCTAGCTGGAAATACCTAGCACAGACTGTCACATCCAGTTAATAATAAGAAAGTGGAATAATAAGAAAGTGATACACCTAGAGGTTTTGCTAAGCCAGTCTTTCTTGAGAACCTGAAAGTTGGTCAGGATCTGAAATAGGATTAATGTGTGTCTGGATTCTCTTAGCTGTGCTACCATCTGATATGCCTCTTATCTCCCCAGATGGAATGAATGTATGGTTTCAGCAGGCCCATTTGAAGATCCTCATAGGTGTGGCCTTAGAGGGAGGAGTTGGACAGGGGTGTGTTGGCAAGTGCTGACAGTCCTGCTCTCTGGGACAATAGCCCTGATTTGTGTTGCTTGCAATTTTTGTGATGTGACTACTGCTCACCATGATCTATTTCAAGCCACTGATGCAAAGCCACTGAATAGACAGTGGGATGGAGAAGTACACGAGCACATCGTGACCTGGTTTTCTAACCAAGCAAATATAATCAGTGTAAGTAACCTTCCGAGCAGTAGAGAAGTTAAATGCAGGACAATTACAAAGTGGGGGTTGTGAGGACTTAAGACCTTTGCTTTTAGTATAATCTTTTTGTTATAATTCCATAGAATTTATTTTTTAGCATGTTTAACAACCACTTCACAGACAGTTGTCTGTCATGAGCCGTATTTGAACCGGTGCTGGCCGTCTCTGGACCGGAGAGGTGCATGGGGCTCCTCTGCCAAAGGTCTCCGTGCTAGAGATGCCATCGCAGGTGCAGTGGGGCAGTGGGAAAAGAGATTTGGGGACGCTCCAGGCTCAAGCATAGATGCAGGCTCAGTCCCAGCTTGGATCTGGACCTGGCAGGAGATAAGTTGATAGAAACTCCCTGGGGGATGTCGGGATAACAGAGGAAGCTGCTTTTGTGTGAAAGATATCATGTGCCTACTGCAGTGCTGCTTTGACTTGGTCACACTCACCTCGTCCCTGAGCACCTGCCATTTTCAGACTGGATTTTGCACCCACGGTTTTCCACCCTCCCCTTCTTTTATCTTCCTTTCCCATCACGCTGGTTTTCAGCCTGGACAAGGTGAACATTTCATGATGCAGAAATAGGGACCTTACAAAGAGGCCTGAGGCGCTCTACCAGGTGATTACTTTTCTCTCAGGCGTCTAGACTAAGTTGGCCAGCCTGGTGGCATTCCTCTTTGTCTTAGACCAACTATAAACTGTGCTTTACAAAGATTAAGGAACTTACCGGGAATCATGCAGTAAGGCCAAACAGTCTGGCTCCAAAACATACGATCCTAGCCACTTCATAGGGGAACGTGTGAAACACAAAGTGGGCTTGTCCCCTGGCGGGCCTGGCAGACGTAAGGAGTTTCTGTCAGCGGCCGTTGACAGCTACCACAAAATCCTGTGGAAGCTGTTGGGGATGTAGGAAGAAAATGCAGAGAAGGTGATTTGGTTCAGGCTGGAGAGAAGCGAAGCCCATAGACTTTGTTTGCAGAGGTACCTGACTTGTGTGTACTTTCAGGAGCAGAGGAGCCGTCTTTATGCTTAGTTCAGGACCTGCATGACAAAGGATGGCAGGCCATAGGATAAATGAACTGAACACTCCCAGATAGCTGATATTGAGGAATTATTGTCAGCTTCATCTCCAGCAGTGATGATGTTATTGTGATTATTTTCTTTTTCCTTTTAAAGTTTTTATTCTAGGTAATAGCCATTTCCCTGAAAACTGAGGCCCCAGATCCATGAGAAATTCCATTATACTGAAATTAAGATGCTGGAGGAGATCATGTTCTACTTCTGAAGATTCCAGGTGCATCGTGAAACCTTTATAGAGGGACTTAGGCAGGTTGTGTCCCTGGGGAAGCTTTCTCCTTAATCATGAGGTCACATGCTTACTCAGCAGAGCCATTTGGGAGATGACAGGGTAGCCTGAGAAGTACCAAAGTATGGCTGGAAAAGCATAAAACCCAATGCAGCAGAAAGTTTGAGGTGGGTTAACTTGCTTGACTTATAGGAGCACCTAAATATCTAATCTTCCCATGTTTTATTTTTCTACTTTTTATTGATAAATAAAACACATTCAAAGCCTGTTTCTCATCTGTTCAGTAGAAATATATTCTCTAAGATCTGCTTCTTCTCGAGCTTCATAAATATTTACAGATGTAATGATGATGATATTTTGGATGTAAATCATGGGGAAGATGGAGTAGTACTTGTGAGTATGAAAGGAGCAAAAATGGCCAACGTGTCAATTGCCTAAACCTGAGAATTCATTACGCTACTGTTTTCTATCGTTAAGATTTTTGCGACCATTAATTGTAATATGTCAACTTGACTGTATTCACACATGCCTGATGATTCTGGGTGTGTCTCTGGAGTGTATCCAGAGAAGACTGGCATACAGGTAGCAAAGGGGAAAGACCCACCCAGGCTATGGATGGCACCAACCAATAAATTTATAGCTTGACTGGATTAAAAAAGGGAAAGAAAATGGAAGTTAGTTTTTTGAAGAACTCCAGGCTGCTTCAGCAGTTGTGTCTTTTGCTACTGTTGCCTTTGGACATCAGTCTTCAGTTTCTTCAGGCTTTGAATGCAGACTTTTACCAGAAAATCCCCAGTGAGCATCCAGACCCTTGGCCTTTGGTGCTACATCTTTGATCCCTCTTGTTCTATGGCTTCTATCTTCTTGGGCTGAGCAGCTACTGGGTCTTCCAGGTCTGCAGTATGCAGGCAGCCACTGGGGACTTTCCCACCTCTGATCCTGTAAACCTACCTGCAGTGGCAAGCAGAAACACTGAAACGACACCCACGATTTGGAGGCAGATTTGTTTATGTCAGCAGGCACTGATTGGATTCATTCCCAGAACATCAGGCCCCAATCTGTGATGATCTAGGGCTTTTATATAATACACAGGCAAGAGATATAAAGGAGATACAAAGGGGAGACAAGACATCCTGGCAGTTCTTCTGATTTGGTGGCAGGGTAAGATCATTGATTAAGAGTAGATTAATGGGGGCTGGGGATTTAGCTCAGTGGCACAGTGCCAGCCTGGCAAGCGTGAGGTCATGAGTTCGATTCCCAGTACTGGGAAAAAAACAAAACAAAACAACAACAACAACAAAAAGTATATTAATGATCATCAGTTTATGAAGCTTGGTACAATGGTACAATCAGGCATCCCGTATGTTCAGTTATGCGCTCGTGGTTACAGGGGTCAAGAAAGTAATTACAAAATCATGAAGCAGTTACAGAGCTAGGCAGTTTCAAAATAACAAGGTTTTAAAAAGAAAATTTTCTCTTGCACAGTTTTTCCCTTCATTTCCCCTTCTTGTTACTCAGAAAAAATCTTTCTGAATGCTGGGGCTATTCTTTTTATCTAAAGATGATCAAATTCGAGAATTACTGGGCCTTGTCCATTCCAGACTTTGGACTGAATTACCTCCTAGGTGTCAGTTTTTACCAGATGAATTCCAATGGTTAAATTAAACAGAGCCAGAATCCAGACCCCACCAGTAAATGTCAGCACATTAGTAACAACAAATATTTTCTAATTACAACGGATAGCACTGGGCTTTTTAGATCAGGAAAGCAGTTTAAATAACAAGTCCGACTAACAAAACCGCATAAAGAGTGAAGAAAAGAGCTGTACTGTTGTCTTTTATCCCTCTGGGGCAACTCTCCACAGAGTTTAAGGCAAAAAACAGCATGGAGGCAGAGAAGCAAGGACTGGGGTAAGCAGCCTTAAAAGACCCAAAAATCAAGGGGAACAGGTATAGAGCTATCCTGTAAACAATATCCTCAGGCTTCAGCTATATGTGGACTGATCATTGTGCCTTGTCTCTTCAGAGTGAGCCTTGGAGGAGCTGTCCAGGTAATTTTTCAGTGGATCTAAGGCTGGATTTCTGAAACTTGTAGTTAATGTGTACCTGGGTTATATGTGTGTGCAGCAACATCTACAGGTATACCTGGTCTTTTAACTGTTACAAGCTGTATGTAGTTTTTATTTAATCTAGTTTTTGAGTTACCTCTGCTACAAATGCAGGTCCCTTGATGCTGCCAGTGATCTAGGATAGGCCATATCTAGCAATGGAGCTGGTTACACAGATGCTGAAGCCTGAGCTGGCTGCAGGGGGACAGATGCCAGGGCAGTGGCCTGAGCTTGCAGGACACACAGTGGGGGCATGTCTGGCCCTGCATCATTGATGGCAGACTTCCAAACAGCAGCAGGAAGCAGTTGTAGGAGAGCTTTGGCCAAAATAACTTTGTTCAAGGTGACCACAACATATGTATCCTGTCCTAACAGAGCTACTTCCATCCATAAATAGGGTGTACTCAGCATCTGTCAGGGGAGTTTGTTTTTTAAGTCTGTTTTATGTGAGAACAGTTTATCAGACAATGTCAGGCTATCATGGTCTGTTGGGTCCAGAATATCAGGCTCCAATCTCTGGTGGTCTAGGGCTTTTATATAGTGCAAAAGCAGAAGGTACAAAGGAGGTACAAAGGTGAGGCAAAACAGTCTGGCAATTCTTCTGGTTAGCTGGCAGGGTGAGATCATCAGTTACAAGGAAAGATTAATGATCATCAGTTTATGAAGGTTGGTACAGTGGTACAATCAGCCATCCTGTATGTCCAGTATGCTCTCAAGGTTACAGGGATCAAGAAAGTAATGTGCAGAATCATCTGTAAATTAGTCCTAGTCTTCTTCTGTCAGCTGATCATAGGGTATATATACCCCATGATGCCACAAGCAGATTCTGGGAGACAGAAAGCAGTATATCAAGAATAGGAACCAAGAATATTTGGACCATTTCTTGGGGCAAATTACTGTGCCTGCTCATCCACAATGGGCCATTTTTTTTATCCATATTTCAGCCAACCAACCAAATGAACTATTAGCACCTTTTTAAAATAGTTCATGAACTGGGCTGGGGATAGAGCTCAGCAGCACAGCATCTGCCTAGCAAGCACAAGGTCCTGAGTTCAATTCCCCCGCTAAAAAAAGTTCATGAGCTGCAATATTAAATCTAGAATCTTTGCTTAAAAAACACATATCAAGAAATTCAGCTGCATTCAGGTTTATATTCCTTCCACCATTATCTCACACCCTTAAAATCTATTTCCATACGTGTTCCCAGACTTCTGCTTATAAGAATTAGAAGAAGTTCTTTAGAAATGTGACATATCTCTCCATGTGTCACTCTTGTACATTACCTTTAGGGGCTTTCTGAGATTTGAACCTGATTTTAGGCCTCAAGGCAAAATTGGGTGGTGAGGGTGGACCCTGAGGAGCTTTCTTGGCATTGTCTTGCTTCATACCTGCATCTGGGAAGGTCATTGCTGCCTCCACAGGCAACATAACATCAGTTTACTCAGGCAGAGAGAGAGAAGCCAGTACCACAGGGAGTGGGCATAGGGATGCCTCTGCCACTGAAGGGGGGAAATCTCTTCCTCTTGCAAAAAAATCTTATCAAAATTTAGGGGTTCAATGTCTCCAGACTCCAGGTATTCCCTAAACATCTCCTTCCCAATTAATGGCATCTTTTCTGATCACTGCACTCACTTTAAGTGCAGATATCCACAGAGGCTAAGCATTAAATTGTGTTGTAATTCAGTCAATTGCGTGCTGAGGGCTTGGGTTTGGTTTTTCAGCAACTTTAGCCCTATGGCTACAGGAGAGAAGATTGCCCTTCAGGACACACTTAGAAGCATTTAGTTTGTTTATATGTGTTTGGAACTGGAAATTTGAATCTTTGAGTTTTATTACTTTGTCCAGAGGTGCTAAAAGCAAACAGGCAACAGAATTTTGACTTTTAGTCCTTTGAAAGTGTTTAAAGGTATTGTGCATAGTCATTAAATTCCCTCTGTCTCACAAGTGGTGAGTAAGGATAATCACATGGATCTATGTCACGTTATTTTAAGTAGTCCATGCCACAGATTATCAATACTCTACACTGTCAGA
Source organism: Chinchilla lanigera (assembly GCF_000276665.1). NCBI lineage: Eukaryota > Metazoa > Chordata > Mammalia > Rodentia > Chinchillidae > Chinchilla > Chinchilla lanigera. The sequence goes on along the minus strand of NW_004955425.1, from coordinate 13,336,831 downwards.
TGGAGGGATGATGGCAACTTTAGGTCTCATCAAATTAGAGAGCCAACTCCAGGAACTACTAAACTGATAAGAGAAATTCATCCTTATGATTCTGTTTCTTTAGAACTACTGGTACCAAAATCTGTATTGGATACGGTTCTCTACAGGAACACAATTAATAGAAAATACAGTCTATGTATAACTGTGCAAGGGGATTTATTAAGTATGAAAGGGAAAAACTACAGTTTCCCTGGCCTCAGAGATATATGAATGCTGCAGCTTAAATATGTAATACTACGTTTTAGAAATTTTCACATTTTAGAGTGCTTTGTTTTATTAAATGGATGCATTTGGGAACATAATGTTACATGAAACAGATCAGACACATAAACTTAAAAATGGTATGCTTTCTCTTACAGGAGAAACCCAAGTTATAAAGAAAGCAAAATAAAAGATAGATACTAGAAGGAGGGAGATAGATCTTTCTCAAATGGGAAGGGGATTAGGAGATGGAGGAGGAAGGGCAGAGGGGGAGGGAAAAGGGATTGAACAGGAATTAACATATGTTATGAACACGCACAGACTTCCCGCAGGGAACATAAGCATTATGTACTGCAAACATGCACACACACAAAACATTACTTCCGTGCTTTATTCTTATCAAGTTTCCGCTTTGGCGCTGTGATGACATATTTGTCAGTTCTCAAACTCTCCACCTCGGCCTCCCCCACTGTGTCAGCCACACAAGTTCCCCTTCACCTTGGACAAAAGTTGTAACTGGGCCAAACTGAGCGAGACAGGGCAGAGGCGTTGGCAACAGCTTTAGATGGCTGCTTCTGTCACTTCCTCTCCCCTGCCTGCTAATATCCCGGAGACATTTCATCTCTTTAAAAAATAGTGGGGTGATTAAAGACAGGAAGTCGGTTTCCTGATAAATATTATTCCTGCATGTCAGTCCTTTGCTTGCTTATTGTCAGTCGCTTCACCGCGGTAATGCTTCCTGCAGTGCCAGTCTCCTCCACACACAGCTTTGCTCGTGTGGGGTCCTGTGCCCTCGAAGGAAGCGCGGGAGGAAAGCTTTTCCGACTCTGGTGTTACCCTTGGGTTGCGGAGCCTGGAGTCCTCCTCCTGCTGCTCCTGGGGCACCGGGATGGGCAGTGGACTCCTGAGAAGGAAGTGTCTTGCTTCAGTTTTTTTCTTTGAAGGTTGGATTAGTTTTCTGCTGGATTCACTAAGTCCTCTGTTCAACACATGCTTCTCAGGCATGGTTCTGCTTAACAAAGAAAACTGAAAGGAGCTTGTTTGAACGATATTGGAGAAAAATATTTGAGATTAATTCATAATTTAATGTACTGTTTTTTGTTTTTTTTTTATGCTCAACAGCAGTTTTTAACTTTAAACATGTGTGTGAGTGTGTGTGTGTTCTTAGGATTGAACCCAGGGCCTCCATACTGAGGTACATCTCCAGTCCTTTCTAAATTTAAACAAAAGAAT
>NW_004955425.1:13325497-13334415 GCF_000276665.1 Chinchilla lanigera | reverse complement strand
CTTCTGGTCTTGAGCAAAAAAAAAAAAAAAAAAAAAAAAAAGATAGCTTTGTAAAACAGAATCATGATAAACCAGAAGATGGGTTTTAGCCCTGTTCTTTTTTTGAAACATATATTTATTTATATCATATACACATGTATATAAATATACATACATATTTGCAAATATACATAAATACATGTATTTATATCTCATATATGTACATATAAGACGTGTGTGTATATATTAAAATCAAGGACATCTTAACACTTAATAGCCCTGTTCTTACCATGTCAATCCTATAGAGCCCCTTTTATGTATGGTGCTATCCCAAGATCCATTCCCAACCCCCCCACACACACACCTATACTTTCCCAGGAATTTCTGAGGGATCCCAAAGGGAGGGAAGATAATATGCTTACAGGTAAACAAACTATCAAAATATTAATAATGAGCCAAGTGTGTTGGCATCTGCCTGTAATCCCAGCACTTTAGAGGGTGAGGCAGGAGGATTGTAAATTCTAAACCAACTCAGGCAATTTAGCAAGACCCTGTCTCAAAACACAAAAGGGCTGGAGATGTAGCTCATTGTGATGGCCCTGGGTTCAACCCCTAGTAACCCCCCGAAAGAAAATATATATTTGAAAATCCATTTATTGATATATTTTGAAAGTGGGAAGTCAAAGTAAATAAGGTGAAGTGCATAAATCTGGAAAACTATTAAGATATCTTTAGAAAAGGAATGTTCAAAAGAGCAAAGGGCAGTAAAACATTAAGTCATGATGATTTCAGTATTAAGGATATTTTGGTTGGTTGGCAAGTCTTAGAAGATTTAACACAAGGGCCTGTTCGCTGTGGAGCTGGTCCCCTCCTTGTGGCTTATTTCAGCTCCTGTGTAGGTACATTTTTGTTGTAATTTATTCCACCTGTGTCTGTCAATTCCTTTCCCCTTGCCTCCTCCCGTGGCAGTGTGGCTCATATTTCTTCATAAGCTCTAAGCCAGTTATTAATAACAGTCCAGTGACTTTGTGATCCACGTGGAACATATGGTGTTTTCCACAAGACAGTGCTCATTCCCTTGACTTTGGATTTCACTCACAGAACCCGCGAAGTAAGTATTGCTTTTTTTTAAAAAAATGTAGCATTTTTAAATGTTGATGTAGGAGGAAAGTTTGACATGTCTCTTGTTTGCTTCTGATAGAAGTAGAATATTGTAGGGTAAAACATACTAAAACTGCACAGCCTCTAATTCCTGCATTTTAAAATCTCTCCCAACTTTTATAAAGCTAAGTGTGAGAGATTAATGAGTTAAAATCTTACTCTTTTCATTTCCTTTATGCTAAATAAAGGCAGGAGGAGAATAAGGGATTAATAACACTGTTCGTACATTACTTGACCAAGCCTTGTGGCTGCAGCTTGATTCTCTCATCTCCCTTTTGTTTTCTCTCCAGAGAGAATTCCAGTGACTCAGAGTGAATGTTCATATAAGGAAAGTGTATGCACTGGGAGGCATACAGCAGGCATGCACACTGGTTATTTTCCCTGTTCCGAGTTAGAGTCAGGGAGGGCACGGTCTTGCTGCTTGGGTCCACTACATCGTTGCTTTTTAACCAAAGGCTGTGTCCTTGCAGCCTTCTTTACAGCGACTGCTTCTGTGAGCCCTGCAAAGTGAGTCACTATGTTTTCTGGAAAAGGAGGATTCTGAAGACCAGAGAGGCAGATGCTTTGCTTGGTGTTCACGACCAGAGCTGAAACGTGACAATCCAATCCTTCAGGACGTACCTTGTTCCCCTGAAAATCAGTCCTGGCTGGAAAATAATCGGCCTTGGAAACTAGAGATCAAAAATGCCACCCCCTGTCCTTGCCCTGCCCGCCTTATCGAGTAGCCGCCTAGCAAGAGAATAGTGACGGCAAGTACGACGTGGATAGGGGGATTGGGGCTGGCATTTTTGATCTTTAGTTTTCAAGGCTGATTCTTTTCTGGTTAGGGCTTATTTTCAGGGGAACACAACGAATATAGCTTTCAGTATGTTTAATTCCTGAACATGAGCTTTGGGCGGCAAGGAGAACTGCATAAGGAAGGCGTTACAGAGAATTAGAAAGAGGCAGATGTGGGCCTGGACTGGAGCCCTGTTCTTTCTACTTAAAAACTGTGTGACTTTCGGCCCTGCCCAGCCTCTCTCAGCGTCAGTTCCTTCATTTGTGAAAGAGAATCAGAACCTGTTTGCAGGGCTATGGGGTTCACTTTTAATGTATGTAAGTGGCCTACGACAGTGACAGCTATTTTTATATTATTTATATAATTCCTCACTCAAATTTTTCTCAAATCCTCCTAATCATCTCTCTCATTTGTTTCAAATTCAAATCCAGGGTCTCCAATTGTGATCTTTGATGGTCAACATTGCTCTGACATATAGAGACACTGAGATTTTGCTGCTTTTAATTCCTGTCTTCATGTTAGGACAGTGTAAGTGATGCAAACGCTGGGGCTGGTAGACTGGAAGATGGTGTATCTTTAGCAATGCAGGACAGGAGGGCTGGAGCTCAGATCAGTGAGGATGAAGCACCAAAAACGATTCCCAAATGTGAGCTATTACTTGCAAAACCGTGCCTGCTGTGTGAGCATCCTAAAGTTTTTCTTTTGGTTGTGTGCCTGTGACTCCAGAGAAGAGATTCCTTTCTCATTACAGTCGACTACCTTCTGTGTGTGTGGGTAGAACAGAAAGGAGTGTGACCCTGTAACTTAGGAGATAGGAGGAGATTGTATTTTCCTCTATAAGCTTTCATTCTGAAAGGATGTATTGAATTTCTACTAGGTGCAAAACACCGTACTAGGCTAGGAAGGGGCCCAGAAGCTTTTATTATGGTAGGAAAGAGTCATTTTATGAATGACTGGTAAGAGTCAACTTGGACTTGTTCATGATGCAGTGATTTTCAGGGCTCCTCCTCGGGCTTCCCTTCTCAGTAATGACTGTGTGAGCTTAGAAGAACCTGCCTTGAAGTTCCATCTCATCTCCTTTACCTTCTCCAGATCACTGAGCACCTACTTTGTTGTAAGCCCTGTGCTAAATGCTTGAAGTTATCATTTCTTCCTGAGGGAGGTCACGGTCTTTCATTTAAACTTGAAATTATGTTCTCCAATTTAGCTATCTACTTTCTCAACTAAACTTGACCCTGAGGAAGAACATCCAGCTGGTTTCAGAAATCATAGGAGCACCTAAAAAGCATTTTAATGGCAGCAGTGAATTTTTGCAGGGGGGTTGGTGTTGCAGGGCAAATAGTTTAAAAGGTTTTGCCAAATACTTTTGAGAATTCAACAAGCCCAGAGATTCTCCGCTGTCTTCCATTCGGGCACCTCAATCTGGGAATGACATTTGTTTCGCTAGGTGAGTTCTAGAGATACAAAGCCCTACAAAGCTAACAAAGAGCCTAGCTCATTCCCATTCCTGTGTCTTCATACCGTTTGCAGCACGGCCCTTGGGTGGCCCTGCTTTCAGCCTTCCAAGGTGGCATCTACCTTAAGTGCAGTTATTAAGTCCACTCCAAGCTCCCGGCATTTCACTGGCCTTGTAAGAGTTCACTACAGTGTGGTTCATTGTGGGGGCGAGGGCTGTTGGGAAACTTTGCAGGGAGCAAGTTGATGTCTTGATATTATGAGATCTAGAATATTTAACATAAGTGAGTAATTTATGCATTTTAGGGGCAAGGCACAATCTATTTGGGTGCCTTCGCAGCTTTCAGGAGTCTTGGTAGTAGACGACTTAGAGGATGCTTTTTTTTTTTGTCAGACAGATAATGTGCCGACGTCGTAGCAAGGTTTGAGGGAGGCATGTCTCATGCGCATGGCATGAACACCCAGTCATCACACTCATGAACCGAAGGATCAGAGGATGCTTTTGTTCCTGTGTAAAGAATTCATTGTAGGGGCAGGATATGGACTGAAAGCATTTGAAACACAGCCCTTGGTGGTTTGGAAAAACCAAAACTGGACAAAGATCAACCCGGAAAGAAGGATAAGCAATGTAGCCCAAGAGATGAGGTACAGGGGCTCCTGCCAAGGCTGGAACACTGTTGTCACGCTGGAGCCTGCTGGAGATCAGGAGCGCTCAGGAGAGCTGCCAGGCAACCCAGTGTTCTGCTGCCCCCGTGTCTGAGCATCTGCCTCAACCTCCCAACGCTTCCTTCTGATTCTGCTGCTCTGTCTGCTCACGCTTTGTGGAGGTTGAGGCAGCATGCTGGGCCCTTGGCTTTCATTCTTACCAATTCCATGATACTCCAAGCCAAGGCTGTGGGCTTTGAAGCCAAGGTCTCCATCCATACCCTCAGTCATCTCCTGCTGAGGATGTGACCCCAGGCAGATTACCTCACCTCTTTGGGTTTGGCTCTCTCTGACTAAGGAAACAGTGGTTTTAATCTTCCACCCCATGAAGTTTTATGAGCCTAAAATCAAAGTGTGCGTGTGTGTGCAGGCACTTAACTGCTATGAATTTAATCCTTCCAGGCTCTTATAAGGGTGTTATTAGCTCTGCTCATCAGATGAAGCAGCATTGTAGGTTAAGTACCTTGTTCAAGGCTGCAGAGCTAATAGTGCCAGAGCCGACTCTAAAACCAGTTCCACGCGGCTCCATATGCCGTGCTCTCCACTAACTCTCTCTTGCTGACCAGCCATCTGTGAAGAAACACTTTTTTCTTTTCCGTCAAAGTTTACGTGCTCAAGTTCTTTGTCTGGTGACCTTTCCCCACCCAAACTTCTGGATGTCACTGGTGATTTACTTTATTATTGACTTTCTGGTCATACATTGGCCTGAGTCAAATGTTGGGAAGTGGTGAAGGCAGAATTTTTCCAAATAGCCAAGTCTAGGAAAACAGAATGCAATTAGTCACAAATGTGAAGAAATGGCTAAGGCGATCATGAAGCTAGCTCTAGAAAAGGGCAGCTATGTGATCTCAGACAAGTCTCTGTATTTCTGTCAAATGAGAAGTTTATAAAAGATCATGTATCATTTCTGGGGCCAACATTTCTTGAATACTTCAAGCCCTTGACTATTATTGTTTTTCTTAGCTGGAAAGAAGAAAATTGTCTTGAGTTCATGCCTTAGTCAAGAAACGAGGCACAGCAAGCTTCAGGGCTATAGTAATTTTTTTTTTTTTTGAAATATGCTGACATTTTTTATTTTAAAGAATAAAAGAAGGATAACATAATAATGGGGGGACTTAGCAAATTACAGACAAAATGGTAGGAAATTATCAATGGTTATCGTTTTACGTATTATTATCTACAAAATAGTTTCTCAGGAAAACAAATAGACAAATAATAGTGAGTTACAGACAAAAGAGGTAGGAGATTATCAAGAGTTGTTGTGCTATACTTTGGTATCTTCAAAGTGGCTTCTAAAGAAAATAAATAGAGCTATACATGAGTGACCTATTGAAAAATCATTAACTATTCTCAATGGTTGTTGTAGGAAACACATAATAATAAACATATATTATGAAATAGGATAGGAACATTACAAACTTTACACAGTTATGGATAGATTAGTAGGAAAATATCAATGGCTGCTGTAATACGTGGTGGTATCTTCAAAGTGGTTTCTCAGGAAGACAGAGATATGCAAGAAGGATCTAATAAGTAGTTACAGCCTAAGGGTTGTCAAAAATAGCATATTACCTCCTCACCAGTGACTCCTTTCACTGAGGTATGATGGCTGGAAGGAAGGCCAGGATTGAAAAGAAGGACCGAGAGACTTGCACCTGTGACTAGCAACAGGCTGTTTTCTTGTTCCTCCATAGTCATGATTACCCAGGACTCCTCAATGGAGATGATGGTCTGGCCAGAGGGAGAAGGCAGACAGGGCTATAGTAATTTAAAAGCCATAGTCTCATGTGAGCTTTCTCTCCTACCAGCTCGCGTCATTGATAAGTACATTTCTCAGATGGGTGTTAAATTCTCTTTCTGATACTATTCAGCTTTGGGCAGAATTTAGTAGCCCCTTGATTAGTTCAGTAAATGTAACATGAACTCACATATCAAAAATGTACTGTAACATATGAGATGCATTTACCATTGAATATGCTCAAATGTCCCACTAACTCCTGAACCGCTCAAATTTGAGGAGTTTAAGGTGGGCAAATGTCTTTTGTGCTGTAGAAATAGTAACCATACCAACCAGACACTCTTGTCCTGAAGCCGTATAGGTCCTGTGCCAAAATTTATGTTGCCTTCCAAATCCTTGACAGTTCCCTAATTACAAGCAAGAAACAAAGGCAAAAATTTAAGACATAATTTTCATATGCTTTCTCTAGTTTTGAAAAGTCAATTTTATTGAGCATATCTTTATGGGAAAAAGGAGATATGTTCCAAAGTAAGACAAGTTGAGAACACTCAACTTTGGGGTTTTACATTTAAAATTATTTTCTGGGAAAAGAAACCTTTGTATATAGTCTTTCTTCTTACAAGAGTCATTTGAACAGCACAAATGTTCCGTCTTCCAAGAAGGCTTCTACCTTAAGTGCAGTTATTAAGTCAATAATTGTTGAGAACTAATGAGTGACCCAGAGTGTGAAGCCCTGGGATCCGGAATGGATTAGGCCACCTTCCCCTTCGAGGAAGACAGCAACTCCCCGGGGTGGTGGGTGTCAACAGCTGTGATCCAGTGTACTGACTGGCAGCAGATTACTGACAAGTGCAAGATAAATTCTTCATGAACAGGTCAGGGGGACCACAGAGGAGGTAACACTGAGTCTCAAAAGATGTGTAGGAGTTTGACACATGTGTGTTTAGGTGCTTCAGTCTGAGAATGATTCGTGTGAAAGGGATAGTCTAGTAGGTAACACGCTAGACTGCAGTCATTACTGATTGCCATCGCTTATTATGTATTTCCTATGTGCAAGTATTATTTAATTCTCACACTATACTGTGAAGTAGGAATTATTATCACCCACACCCAGTTCACAAAAGTGTCAACCTAGGCACAGAGAGTAATATGAATTGCCTAAAGGCTCACTAAAATGGCAAATCTTAAATTGAAACTTTGTCAGTCTGATTCTAGAACCTTCTCTCATCTACTAGATATAAGATGACCAATGTTTAGAAATGAAGCAGCATTCAAGAATAAATTAGAGGCCAGGTACATTGGCACACACTTGTAATCCCAGTCACTCAGGACACTGAGGCAGGAGGATTCCAAATTTGAGGCTAGCCTGGGAAACTTAGTAAGACTATATGTTCAAAAATTAAAAGGGCTGTGTAGATAGTTCAGGGATTTGGCACCCATGGGTTTAATCTCAAATACTACTAGACAGATGACAGATAAATATATATATATATATATATATATATATAAAATGGATAGATAAATAAGTAGATAACGACAGATAGATAACTGAAACATGTATTTCCCTCACTGCTAATTTCTTTTTTTCTTTTGTCTTTTTGAGGCAGGGTCTCGCTATGCAGTTCAGGCTGGACTTGAGCTCACTTTGTAGCTCAGGCTGGTCTCAAACTCGAGACGATCCTCCTGCCTCAGCCTCCCGAGTGCTGGGACTACAGGTTCCCTGACTGCTATATAGTGAGCTTGTACTGTGGTCTGTGGGGACTGTTCTATGGACAGAGAACAGTCCGGTGTGTACAGATTAACCACTCATCCTTGTAAAGAAATTCTGGAAAGGTTAGGGTGCCACAGAGGTAATGGTGAGACCATCCATCTTGTTGTTCAGTAAGCTGTTCACATTTATGGAAGGGAGCCAGGGATAGAGAAGGCAAACGGCTATATAACTGTGTGAATATTTCCATTGTGGCATAGTCACTCTCCATTCTCATATAGACCCTCTTGAAAGTCACCTTGCACTTGAAATCATTAATAAATTGTGATAGCTGAAGGAGAGGGGAACTGGAGGCTGGAGCGTCCTAAGTCAGGGTCTGGACCCTGGCAGCCTCAGCTACTCCACACCCTTCACCTCCAAACAGTACATGATTAGGGCTGGGCACATAGTAGAGCCCTCAATAAATGATAGTTACAATTTACTTAGGTGAGCTGTTGAGCAAAAATGGGGAGATTTCAGCTGGGTGTGTTGGTGTATATCTGAAATCCCAGCACTCAGTGGGAGGCTGAGGCAGGAAGATTGTGTGTTTGAACCCAGTCTGGGCATCTTGGTGACTTAGTCAGACCTTGTCTGAAAAAATAAATAGAGCTGAGGTCATAGTTCAGTGGAAAAGCCCTAGGTTCTATCCCCAGTACTGAGGGGAAAAAAAGATTTCAATCATCTCACTTTTCAACATGTGTCTCTCTAGGGAACTTCTGTGAATATTATCTTAACTGTTAGAGAAATTTATGGAAACAAGAAGTAGGATTAGAAAATTCCTGTCAAAAGAGAAAATATTTTTAAAATGTGACCCTGATGTTTAAGGCTATAAGCTCGAATCCAATGAAAAGTATTTTTCTTTTGATTGCAGAAGAGACATTAAGACTATATTCTGTTTTATGTCTTGACCAAAACTCCACACCCAATAAAGGTGAAATGATAAGTGTTGAAAAAATTGAGAAAAGGGCCAACTAGTTGTATTTTTATATAATAAAGGGTTTTGTTATTGTTTATTTTTCCTGGGGACCAAGCTATTTAGAAAATGCTCTGTTCTTGTGGCCCCAGCAGTCAGGATAGATTTGCTGAAAGTTTTTTTTTTTTATACCAAGAATCAAACTCATGACCTCAGGCTTGCCAGGCAAGCGCTTATGCCACTGAGCTATATCCTTGGCTTAAAGATACATTTGAGAGACTTGCGTAAAAGGAAGAAAGAAAGAAAAGAGAGAGAGAGAGAGAGAGAGAGAGAGAGAGAGAGAGAGAGAGAGAGAGAAAGAAAAAGAAAGAGAGTCTGCAAATAGTTGTCTCAGCTTTGTGCAGCCACATCTAGGATTTGGAAGGCCGCAGTCATCCCACAG
>NW_004955425.1:13311640-13325397 GCF_000276665.1 Chinchilla lanigera | reverse complement strand
ATGGTAGATGTTAGAGAGACAGAGAAAGAAAAAAGAAAGAAAGGTAGGAAAGGATTCAAAGGCAAGGGCTGGTAAGCTGGTGGCAGGCTGAAGAACAAAAAGTCGAGCTCCTAGAAAGCAGGAGTTGTTGCTACTCTCTATCTGTCTAAAAAATAATGAAATGACTTCCACTGTCCTCTAGGAAGACGGAAAAGAGCGATAGAAGCACTCAAGCGGAAAGGGAAGTTCATCATGATCATCTGAAGTTTCAGTATAAAATAACCCTGGCCCCAACTAACCTAAGATGTCATATCAGAAATTGAAGGTCATGTCATTTTAACTAAGATTTTAAAATACCACATCTAAGATAAGACCAAGGTCCTAAGATAGTCACACTGAATTTATTCTACTGTAGTTTTTAAAGAGCTCTATCTTGCTTGAAATGTATGTATATTTTGGATACATTTTTAAAACTTTAATTTTTATTGGTATATAGTTGCAGTACATAATTATTATATTCATCTTGGCAAGTTAGTACATGTACATAATACAGCTCAATTCTTTTTACTTCCCCTTCTCCTCCCCTCTAAGATAAAAAGCACTGGAAATGTTTATCCTGAAAATTGCTGCTATTAAATAACTTCCCCACCTCAAGAATGTTCCTTAACTCTAAAACAAAAAGTGCTGGATTACCAAGAGTCTAGCTGAGTGAGAATTAAAATCAAGTATTGTCATCCTCGTGACTTTAATCCACAGTAAAACCTGTGTGTGTGTGTTAACTAGCTCTGACGATACACACTTGTGGCCCTGTAGTGAGTTAGATTTAGAAACAGAACCAAACAGGAACCACAAAGGTTTCACATAGGTTCCTGCTTCTCTCAGTATTTTGAATAAGACGGGAACATGTTCTTTAGTGAAAGACATTTATCTTGTTGGTTATATAAATTACATATTTTCTTTTTTTTAGTTTTAAAGAGAATAAAAATAACAATACAAACACTGTAGAATTTCAAAACAAGATGATAGGAAATTAACAGTGATTGTTATATTATGTATTGTTATCTTCAAAGTAGTTGCTCAAATGACCAGATATAGGCGTACAAAACAAATTACATATTTTCAGTACAATGTTTCACTGATAAATTTAATTTTCCTTTTGTTCATATTTGTTCTAATGATTCGTTTCACAAAGATACAATGAGCATAAATTACTCTGAAATATGTGGAGAGGGAACCGGCTAGCAGGAATCGGTTCACTTTCTTTAGTTTTCAGGTATTATAGAGGCAACGCCCTCCTGAAAGGACAAGAGAAGCACAAACAACAAGAGGAAAAATCACCCATCGTCCCTCCAGCTTAACCCAGCACCATCGACATTCCTACGTACTCTTCTAATATTTTTAAAAATATTTCAATTATGGAGTCGAATGTACATACAGAAGAGTGCATACAATTTCTATATATAGTTTAACAAATAGTTAAAAAGTGACTACCAGGGCTGAGGATGCAGCCCTGTGGCAGAGAGCTTGCCTGGCCTTCTTAAAGCCCTGAGTTCAATCCCCAGGACCACACACACACACACACACACACACACACACACACAACTAAATAAAGTGCTCAGTGCACCGCTACCCAGTTGAGGAAACATTGCTGAAAGCTCCTGCTCAGCCCTTTCTCTGTCCACACTTGGTCACCACTGCCCTGATTTTTACAGCAGCCTGTCCCAAATTAACGCCTGTTACCCACTGTCACCTGTCATCACACCCCCGAATCATGCACTGTAACTGTCTTTCTACTTTGTATAAAAGTACTTACAAATGTGTGTTTTCTTTCGTGCCTTGCTTTTTAAAAAAATCCAATATGATAACACTCACTCTGTTACTGTACTATATCACTATCCCACAATTTATTTACTGGGTATTTAAGTTGTTCCCAAGTCTTAGATACCATAAATAAATAATATTTGTATGTATGTCCTGCAGAAGGTAGCCAAGTATTTGCTTAGGAGTATAATGGTTTGCTATGAACATGAATCGCAATTGATTTCAGGCTAGGGCACGTGGTTCAGTGGTAGAGAACTTGACTAGTATGTGCAAGGCTCTGGGCTTAAGCCCCAGTAGAGAAAAAGAAGGAGAAAAAGAAGAACAAGAAAAAGAAAAATCATTTCTAGGAAGTATGGCCATGATTTCTTGATTTGACATTTGTAGTAACCCTCATTTTAATGGAAAAATGATATTTCTTATGTGGCTGAATCCATTTATTTAAGGAGTCTCCTTATCGCTGCTTCTATCTTTCCTTTTGTGATGAAAATGAACTGTGGCCCCTCTTGATGGGGTAGATCTTATTAAACTTACAATTTATCCACTGTGATTTATTATTCACTTATGATAGCTCTACTTTTTTGTGTGCCTGATATAAAAGGTGAGCATCCTTAATCCCCAAACTCCATATCTGAGCACCAATATGAAACCACAATTTGAAACACTACACTCAACTTCATTGATGCGTTACAGTCAAAATTCAGGAGCACTAAGAATATTGTACAAAATTATCTTCAACCTATGTTTACAAGATGTGTATAGTGAGACGGAAGTGAATTTAATGTTTAGACTTGGGTTCTCTCCTGTAATATATAATTTTGTATATGCAAAGATTCCAAAATCTGAGATTCTTCTGAGTCCAATCATTTCACATAAGGGATACTCAACCTGATTTTAAATTACAAAAAAGAAGAAAAAATAAAACTCCAAAAAATACTTTTGACCATAATATCTTTGTATTTAAGATAATGTCATTAGCATAAATTACCCAAGGGAGAATTAAAGTGGTAAAGGGTAGAGCAATCATATTTTGTAACTTGAATTTTTGGTCAATAAATCTCTTCCTCTGCACTCCAATTTGTTTGTGATAGTGAGACAAAATCTTAAAACTTACAATAGATAAAAACCAGACCTGGGGCTGGGATGTAGCTCAGTGATAGAGCACACGTGAGGCTCAGTTTGATCTTTAGCGCTGGAAAGATATCGGGTATACAATCTCATAAGTTGTGGTCTCGTACACACATAACTTTTCTTTGCTATAATATTTAAACACTCATTTCGAATAATCTCTAGGGAATTATTTCTTTAAAAAGTATGATAAATGTTTGCCCTGCCAGGGAAATCCTAGAATTCAGCTTAATCTCTCTGTGAACTGTTCCAGTTTTGACTACACAATTCTGTGATGGTGAAATTAAAATGTCCTATTTTCCAAAGTCGTTTCAACACTTCCTTCCCGTCTCCTTTTGAAAATAATCGTGGAGTTGCTCCGTGTAGCCTCCCTGCTCCCCCTACTTCCTCACGGCCTGGCAGTCAAATTGAACCTGATAATGTGCTTTGACACAGGGGCCAGGGTTGCTAAGAGACCACCCGCGCCACATGCACTTTGGTCTAGCAACGGCAGACCCAGCAAAGACCAAGGAGCAGTCACCTCCCACCACCGGGGATTGTTCAGGTGAGGAAGGGGCGCCCATCTATGCCCACCGCCAACGCCTCTCTCCCTGTTTGTGGAGCTCCCGGGCAGACGGACTGAGGAAAGCCACGCTCAAGGCTGAGGCCACGGGAGGGGAAGAATGTCATCTGGCAAACCCACGTATTATTCTTGCCTCCCGTCGCTGAACACAAGCAGATGTATTGAACGTAGCGAAAATTTCAGACGCTCACTTTGCTAATGATTGCTGTGTAATTTGGGGCAAGTTCTTCCTTCCTCGGGGATTGGAACAATTTATTATAAAGATTAATCAAGATGAAGGGACAGCACTAGCATAATTTTCATGTTTCTTTTTCTTCTGTCTTAAAACTAAACTCGCCTTTTTAATTTTTTTGGTTTTCATTTATACTGGAAATTGAAATTCAGGACGTTCACACTGAGATACATCCCCAACCTTTTTTTCTTATGATTTTCTAACTTGAGACAGTCTTGCTAAGCCCTCAGTTGCCCAGGCTGGGCTTGAATTTACAGTCCCTCCTGCCTCCAATTACAGAGGTTCATCACTATACCTGACTTCATTTTGATTTTAAGTGAAAATAGATAAAATATTTTATTATCCAAATATTTCAGTTTTTTACAAATATTGACATTCATTTTAAGTGCATTTGTAAGGAACTTCACTGTATGGCTTTGAAAACATAATTTGCCTTTGCCCTCTCTGAAAAGGAGATTAAGAATGACTCCAAACTCTCTGTCTGATGGACTCTCAGTAAAGTGTTCTGACAGTGTAGAAAACAGACCACAAATTAAGACCTTAAAAAATCACAGCCATTAAAAACAAAAAGCTGAGCATGGTGGCTCACACCTGTAATCCCAGCACTCAGGAGGCTGAGGCAGGAGGATCTCTGTGAGTTCAAGACCAGCCTGAAGTGCATAGTGAAATCTTGTCTCACAAAGACAAAAGAAGCCCCCCAAAAACAAAAAACAAAAACCAAGAAACAGAAGTCATTTCTGTAACAGAGAAGTAGAGTAAATTAAACATTTGATGTCATAGTCTGTGGTCAAACCAAGAGAGAAGATCTTTAGGAAATATCAAGAAAATGTAGAAAAAACATTGGTTGTTTTGTTTGTTTGTTTTAATTTGGTCACTACTCACCTTTCCCCAGTTTTTAAATTTTCACTTCCTGATAGGTGAGAAGGGAATGAAGATTGCACCAGTGCCAATAAACACGATTAAGTGATAAGTGGTTGCAGGTACTTTATAAATACTGATAACAAACCACAGAGAACGGTCATTATGATGTTTCTTGAGCTATCTCTTAAAAGAGGCAAGTCTGGGGCCAGGAATATAGCTCAGTGGCACAAGCACCTGCCTGGCAAGCACAAGGTCCTGAGTTTGATTCCTGGTATCATTAAAAAAAAAAAACAAAAAAAAAAACAGAAAAAGAAAAGAGGCAAGTCTGGCACATGAATAAGCCTGTGACTTTTGAGGGCAAGTGGTCAAAACAAGTGAGAGGAAAACAGTTTGCTTCATGGGTTGGTTAAAAAGCACTACGCAGTATTCCCTCTTCATCACTATGATTTTATAATGCAAATGTTATATTGCATTGAAAGAGTCAGAATTATAAATGTATTAATTGGAGGATACTTCTTTTCCCCCTAGGCACCAGGAGTATTCTGAGTATGACTGGGAAAAGCTGGATATTAATTTCTACCACCACTCCCCAAAGTCTGGAAGATGAAATTGTGGAAAGACTTCTAAAAGTCTTATTTGTTTTATTTGTAGACCTAATGTCTATGGTGTATGTTGTTGTAACTTCTTAGAAAGCCTCTTTGCTTTCCATGTACATTTCAAATTGAATTCCAGTGAATAAAAATGTGTATTTTAATATGTTGAGTGATGTTAATTTGCTTTTATCTTTTTATTTTAAAGAGAGTAGTAAAAGAAAGAAAGAATAGCAGCTAACATTGCAAACATAAACAAAACAAAGCAATATAACCAACACTGCAAACATAAACAAAACAAAGCAAGGGCATGAAAAGTGATACAGGTTTCAAAACATAATGATAGAAATTAACAGTGGTTGTTATATTATATATTGTTATCTTCAACTATGTTGCTCAGATTACCAGATGTAAGAATGGAAGATTGTTCAAACTATTAAAGAGAATAAGAAAATAATTATTAGATAAAACATTAGAGATAATACAGGGTTTCACTAGATAAGATTGTAGGAATTCACCAATGGTTGTTCCGTTGCATATTGTTGCCTTCAAATCAGTGTAAGATAGCCTCCTTAATAAATAGTGCTGGAAAAACTGGTTTTCCACATACCAAAGACTAAAACTAGACCCCTGTCTTTCACCATGCACTAAACTAAAGTCAAACTGGATCAAAGATCCAAATATTAAAACAGAAGCACTAAATCTATTGGAAGAGAAAGTAGGTAAAGATCTTGAAGACACAGGGATAGGCAGAGAATTCATGAACAAAAACCAAACCGCACGGGAAATACTTCAAAGAATCAACAACTGGGATCTCATCTTATTGAAATGATTTTGCACATCAAAAAAAATCACCAATAGAGTAAAAAGAAAACCCACGTATTGGGAAAAAATTTTATCCAACTGCCCCTCAGACAGAGGACTTCTATCTAGGATATATAAAGAATTAAAAAAAATCAGGACCCCCAAATCCAAAGACCCAATACAAAAATGGACATCTGAGATGAAGAAATACTAATGGCAGATAAATACATGAAAAAATGTTCAACATCATTAGTCATTCGAGAAGTGATATTAATTTAATATCAATTTATTCTAGAAGCCAAGATATTATAGTAGAAATAACCTTGTGTATTATTTAGTTCTTTATGGTTTATAATTAATGTTCAAATAAATTGAAGTGAAAATTTTTCTCCCAGAGGATCTTCACTACAGAATCATAAAATTTTAATTTTTAAAACATTATTTTTATTTGATATATTGACTAAAATTTGCAAGTGAAATTATCAGTGAAATTGATTTTTAAGGCTATGTATACCTACTGAAATTTTCTAACATTCTATTTTTAACACACCAAGCGTAACACCCCAGAAACACAATCTTTACATGTAAGGATACTTTACAGTCATTTTCTTACACATATATTTCATAAGTTTGTAGGTAGATTTTTTTCTTAACCTTGGGTAATTAAAAAAAATTTCTATAAACAAAAATTCAAGGATTAGGAAAGGAAATACCTAAGAGAGACTGTTAAGTAAAAGAATTCATAAGAAAAGAGGTAGAATAGAGTATAACCTGTGCTAACATACTATTTGGAATTAAGCGCTCACAGTATGTCATATGACATAAAGCTTACAGTAATCCTAGGATGCAAGTATGTATTCCCCCCTTTACTAATAAAGAAATTAAATCTTGCAGGAATTATGCCAGGTTGAGACCATAACTAAGAAGCAGCGAAACTAGATCTTGAGCCTTACAATCTGTAATATTATAATCCTGCCAAGGGTAAATGCTAATGCATTAGTAAGATCAGTATAGTTAAAAACCAACCCCTAGAGGTCAACTTTTTTCCCCCAACAGTAGTGTGATATTCACATCTCTCTTGCTGTATTTAGGATTGCTTCTATTTACTTAGCATGCAGAAGCATAAAAATAAAGCATTAAAATCTTCTATCAAGAATAAAAAGATTAAGCCAATCTGTGCAACCTGGTGATGCATTCTCTTGTCCTGTTTTCTAAACGCCCTAATCTTCTGACAGTCAGTGTTAAAATATAACTGTGGAACTGCTTTTTAAGCTTCTGAAAAACAAAGATCTCTCTGTCCTTTAGACGTGCTGATGTTTTCATATTGGGCACACACGCTTAACAAAACTCTAATTCCTTTCATGTGATGACCGTCTTCTCAGGTTTGGCCCAAACATTAATGCAAGATTTTGTGGGACCTAATGAAGTGTGAAAGGAATTGGACCTTTGAGACATATCCCTTCCCTGACTCTCACCTCACTTTTCAGTGGAGTTATATAATTAGCCATAAAACAGAGTCAAACTGATCATTGATTAAAAGCTGTTACAGAAAATCATGTTCTTTTCAACACATTTCCACAGCCTTCTTTGGGTGTTTATGGACCACCTCCTGTTGCTGTGATGTGTTTCTCCCCAGCCCTCACCAGGATTTCTTGGAACCCATTATCAGATCACTGGCAGATGAGTAAAATCACTTGAATCTTGAGGCGATTGTTTGTTTTCCTGGGAGTCTTCCTGCAGTGGGTGATGTGGACAGAACTATGGAATATGATGCTAGACTGTACAGAGTCCAAGCCCTGGTTTCACCTCTTAGCCTTTGATAGCTTGTCTCAACTTCCTTTCCTAAGGAATGAGTGCCTATGACCTTGGTTTGTGGAGATGACACGAGGTAACAGGTGCTTAGCACAGTGCCTGGCATATGGAAAATCCTCAGTTTTTGGTAGATTACTGTTATCATCCTCAGCTGACTGCAGAAGTGCTGTTTCTACCTTCCACAGAGTCTTAGTGAGCCCTGGTGCCCCTGCCATTCTACACTCACCCCTTACACTCAATGACCTTACTTAACTCACTGGCCCAAGGAAGTGATTATATTCCGCTGGAACCTTGACATCAGGGAGGAGCCCTGCTGGTCTAAACTGGCTGACTCTGCAGAGCTTCTTTTGGTTATTTTTTCAACCTAGTAATTACAGCTATTTATCATAATATGACTTGAGAAAAGGAAATATACATGATAAACATCATTTTAAAGCAAGTAATCACAGTTACAATGTGTAAGCATTGTGGCATTATTATTATTATTATTATTATTATTATTATTATTATTATTATTATGGCACTAGAGATTGATCCCAGGGCTTTTGCACTGAGGTATATTTCTAGAGTCTTCATAATTATATTTTAAGACAGGCACTCAATAAATTTCTCAGGCTGAACTCAAACTTGCAGTAATCCTCTGGCCCTAGCCTCCCAGCATGCTGGGATTGTAGGTGTGTTCAACCATGTCCAGCTTGCCCTGTGGCTTTATAATTGGAAATAGGTCATTTTTTCTTCATGCTTCAAAAATATTGGTTAGTTCCTTTATTCAAGGCGTAGTGTAGGACAGCCAGGTCAAAGTAATGAGCGAAACATTTTTCCTGCTCGCTCAGAGTTCATAGTCTAGTGGGGAAAATGAATACCCATATGGTGCATTGCAATTGGGCAGGATCCGGAAGGACATGCCCAGGGTGTTATGGCAGTACCCTGAGATATGGTCTGAGAAATACCAGCAGGAGCAACTTCTAGGAGCTTGTTAGACATTCAGAATCCTAGAACCCCTGAAACCTACTGAATTCAGAACCTGAATGGTAACAAGATTTCCAGTGATTCATATGCATGCTGTGGTTTCAGAAGCCCTGGGAAGCTCACTGAACTGAAAGTTCTTCCCTTCTTGTTGCTTTGGCTACTGAGCAGCTGCATGACCTTTGGACAAGTTGCATAGCCTCTCTGGGTGTCATATTTCCATGCTAAAATGAAGAAAAAATAAATGAAAATGACATTAATACTCTCTGTTTTTTGTTTGTTTGTTTGTGTGTGTGTGTGTGTGTGTGTGTTTTCTTCTGGTACCAGGAATCGAACTCACTACCTTGTGCTTGTCAGGCAGGTGCTGTGCTGCTGAGCTAAATCCCCAGCCCCAATACTCTGTTTTGTATATCATATAAAAATGCTATGAATATTAAATGAGTTGGGCTGGAATTGCCATGAAAATGCATAACAGAAAGGGATCATATAAATCTCAGTTATTGTAAGAAATCTCAACAAGACAGAATTAGCTCATGGGTAAGAAACACATGGATTTCCTTCAGTAGCATTGGAAAACGATTGTTTCCATGAATTGTAAGAGTACTCATGGCATATTTAGGCAACATGTTTTTCCCAGAGCACATTTCTGTGACACTTCATAGACCTTAACTTTCACCTGTGCTATTACCATCAAACCCCTAACTGAAGTAGATGGTGCTTCTTAACTTGTCATCAATAAATAGGGATTACCTGGCCATGCCTATATGCAGATATCTAAGTGCTATTAATTTCCTAATCTCTTGGAATCAATTCAATTGGACTAGCAACCTTTTTAGTTCTTTGGTACCTTGAAGAAATAGCCCTCTATTTGAGAAAAGAGATCAGAAAATGATTGCCAGAACCCTCGTTAGTTATAAATACCAAGATTTAACACAGAGCACCCTGTGCTAAGTGTTTTGAATACTCACAAAATTTAATCTGTATTAACACACAGATAAGGGCATGTGGGCTCGAAAGAATGAAGTGAAATGCCTCAGAGTTCACGGAGGATATGCTAACTGTGCTGATGCAGCGAGAAGATGAGGGAACCAAGACACCGACCTCCAAACCATCTGACTCTAACGCCTTCTTGTTAACCATTCAGGGACTGGGACTCATATCAAGCCAGAGAAGTTAATAATTCACCACTTCCTCATTTGGAGGTAAAAGAGTTTGGGACAACAATGAAGCATCTCAATCCCAAACTTAACGAAGCAATTCAAAACACATATCATAGCATGCTAAATGTGTCCTGAAACATTGCAGCATGTTGGTTAGCCCCTTCTCAGAAAGCTCTTTCCTCTTGTCTAAGTTTTCAGTTTATCATAAAATGGCATATGTATTCTCCAGCCAACTGAGAGCCATTGTTTTGTTATCAAATATGAAGTCAGGCCTTATAAACAGAGGTCTAAGGTCACTGTTCTGCATTCAATATACAAATATATTAAAGCTCTTCCATAAAGTCATTTTGCTGTGGATTTCTTAATACAAGTAATTGAAAAACATCTCAAATATATCTTGAGTGGCTTGTTTCCAAAGAACTTACAAGTGATAGGGCTGGGGATGTGGCTCAGTGGTAGAGTACTTGCCTAGCATGCACAAGGCTGTGAGTTCAATTCCCAGTACCACCAAAAAACCAAAAAAAAAAAAAAAAAAAAAATTGTCCTGATGCTCTCAAGCTGAAGTTCCAGGGCTGGGGGTTTAGCTCAGTGGCACAGCGCCTGCCAGGCAATTGCAAGGTCATGAGTTTGATTCCCGGTACCAAGAAAAAAAAAAAAAAAAAAAACCTAAAAAAAGAACTTACAAGTGATATTCTAGTAAATGAGCCAATTACTTGGGCTCAATAATGCTTCTTGCATGACCTGCATTCAATAGTTTTGAAGTGTTTAGTGACAAGGGATGTAGGTGGCTTAACATTTTATGTGTCCACTTGAATGAGACTACTTACATGAAAAATAAGTCACATAGCCACGCTAGTAAGAATGGCCAGTTCCTAACCCTGGGCGTGATGCTATGAACTGCTTCTGTACAGTTTGAGGGGAAGGTTGGAGGGAAGCTATGAATGTTTACTGAAGCCTGCTTATTGTTTTGGGTCGTTCTCTGCATGATTGCTGATCTTACTGGGACCAGTCCTACTAACTAAACAAACTGTGGGCAAGATGCCATGTGGGCTACTCTGAGATCAGCAGTGAGCCCAGACTTATTTATAAACCCTCAGGAAAAGCTCCAGCGCATGCTCCACCATCTGACCTAGGCCAGAGTGAGAAAAGATTAGTGTGAAAGTACAGGAAGTCCTCTGTGGCCAAATGGGTCTCCAGTGTAAGCCATTTGCCCTTTTCAGCCAGGAGGAAGCTATAAATTGATTTCTAGAGTGTCAGCATATTTGGACTCCTGTAAAAGCTATGATCTCAAGGCACACAGCTTGACCTTTTAGGGGCTGTTTATGAAAGTTGATTATAACTTGCATCATGGAGATCATTGACTCAATAAATATTTGTCAAGCAGCCACTGCCTGTCTGGTACAGTTATAGGTGCAGGAGTACACTGGGGAATAAGGCAGCCAGGGTCCTTGTCCTCAGGGAGCTTACTTTCTGATGAGGGAGACAGACAAACTGATAAACACATGAGAACTTCACAGCCTGCAAGAAAATAAAAACAGCAATAGGACAAAGGTTTATGTGAGGCAGAATATTTTTAGCTAAATGAATCTAAGAGACCTTTCCTGAGAGAACATCACTGGAGCAGCAATGTGACTGATGAGAAGACCCAAAGAAAATAGCAGGTATGTTGCCACTTAGAGTAAAATGCCGCCCCAAAGTCTCATGTGTTCAGATTTCTGGCTTTTGGAAGATGATTGCTTCTTGGGGGGTGCTGTAATCAGCGGCTTAACCCATTGATGACTCACATGCTGTTAGGAGGTGGGCCCTGGTTAGAAGAGTTTGGTCAATAGTGGCATGACTTGGAGGGATGCACTCTGGTCTCTGGTTCATCCTTTCTCCTCTCTCTCTGTCTCTGTCTCTATTTCTATCTCTGTCTCTGTCTCTTTATCTCTTTCTATTTCCTGGCTGCTATGGGTTGAGCAACTTCCCTCCACCACCCCCTCCCACCACACTCTCTCATCTTGCCCTCTCTGCCTTGGGTTTAGCCAACCATACAGAGACTGAGCCCTCAGAAACTGCAAGCCAAAATAAACCTCTCTTCCTTTAAACTGCAGGTGTTGGGTACTGTGTACCAGTAACAGGAAAGTGACTGAGACAAGACACATAGTCCCTGCAATGGGTAGAATTCATTAAAGCATTGGGAAGCCCAGTGTGATTACAGCCTAGTGAATACATGGGGAGTTGATTTTTTGGGGTTGACAAAAATCAGCTTCTACCTATGTTCTCTGACATCTGGCCTACAAGCCATTAGGAATCTTCTGTGGCAGAAAATAAAGAGAACATGAGTGTGGCAGTCAAGGTGGAGCGTCAACTTGATTGGCTTTGAGCTCTGTCAAGGGCCTTAGTAAAGCACACTTCTGGGTGGGTCATGGGGGTGTGACCTTGGTTTCTATATCTGATCCCTCACCCCTTCTTCTCTGGCCCTGTTTCCCCTGCTCTGCTTCCTAGCTACTATGATATATGCAGCTCTGTGGTGTTATACCCTTCTGCAGTGATGTTTCTATCTTCATACCAGCCAACCACGGACTGAGATCCTGAAACCGTGAGACAAATTAGATCTTTCTTCTTTAAATTGTGGTTACCAGGTACTGTGTCTCTGTGGTAGAAAAACTGATCAATACAATAAGACCTTGTGGAGTTGTCTGTTCATTCTAATGGTACATGTCATGACTCAGGCTGACTAGTTCTCCAAGGGTTGCAATTCCTCCATGGTTATTCTAAGTTAGCCCCTAACTTGGCACAATATTAGGTAGCCCCATTATTCTAGTAGATGAATGAACAACTGTTTTTAGGACAACTTTTTAAAAACCACAAACAAAGCTAAACTATATCTGCTGTAATTTTTAAAAAATAAATAATAGCTTTCTTGACATATAATTCATATGCCATTTAATTCCACTGACATAAAACTTACATGCAATTCTAAGGGTACAATTCATTATGTTTGCTGTGCTTAGAGAATTGTGCAACCATCACCATAATCAATTTGAGAATATTTTCACTATCCCAAATACAAACTCATTAGTACCCTTTAGTCTGGACAGACAAGGAGGACCTTCCTTGCCCTGGGCAGCCATTAATATAATTTCTGTCTCTATAGATCTGCCCTATTCTGACCATTTCATATAGTGAAATCATATAATATGTCTTTCTCTCTGCTTTTTCTCTCTGCTTTCTTTTGCTTAGCATAATATTTTCAAAGGTCGTGCATGTTGTAGTGTATACCTGTACTTTTATGGTAGAATTATATTCATTCTATGGATATAGCACATTTTATCTATTTATTCATCAGTTGATGTATATCTGGGTCATTCTGATATCTGATTATTATAAATAATGGTGCAAATGAACATTCACAAACAAATCTTTATGAGGGCCTATGTTTTCATTTCTCTTGGTTAAAGACAGCAGTAGAATTACTGGATTATATGGTGACTCACCCTGCTGGGCTATTTTACAAAGTGGCTGGCCCACATGTACAGCTTTTGAAATGTTTTTTCCTGATCACTAAGGGAAAAAGAACATTTTGGCACCCTAAGAATCCTTAGAATTTCAAATGGTAAATAGGTAGATTATTAAATAAAGGCCAAAGACTAAGGGACTAAAGCATTTACCTCTTTCCTCTTAATTTAGTTTGAATTTTAAAACTATTATCTATCCTTCTATGATCTATGTATCTCTCCTCTATCTTTTATCTATCTACCTATCATCTATATATATATATATTCAGTGGTAGAGTACTTGCCTAGCATGCACAAGGCCCTGAGTTCAATCCCCAGTACCACCAAAAAAAAAAAAAAAAAAAA
>NW_004955425.1:13308614-13311540 GCF_000276665.1 Chinchilla lanigera | reverse complement strand
ATTTGACTACTTCCTCAACTGTTTTTGACTTTTACTCTGAAATAGAGTCTTGCTAAGGCACTAGGTTGACAGGGTAGACTCAAACTTGTGATGCTGCCACCTTTGCCTTCCAGGGGACTTGGATTCCAGGTATGCGCTATCACACCCAGCCAGTTTTCTCTAAATCTCTATGCTACTCAGCAATCATATCTTATTATTTGGGCTCTTTATTACTCACTTCATGGTACAAAGTCAGCTACATAAGAAATTCTTCACATCCCCTTCAAGTACCTTAAATTAGGTGATGACAACCCAAAATGACACGGACACATTTTTGATTGATGACAATAAGATTAACTTTCCTAATAATCATTGAATACCTTCTCCGTGCTTGCCATATGGGAGGTGCTCGTTATTTTTCTTGCTGTTCTCTACTGTAAGAGGTTCGCTTTATTAGCTGTGTGGTTAGAGAAATACCATAGACTACAAAGAATTCTTATGGCTATTTTCTATAAGGATACCCGTTGCAGTTTGTGGCTTATGGTATTCATTAACTACAGACTTCTTGTAGAACGCAGCACTAAGGTTCCACACTTAGGAAGTCAAGTTGCAGATTGTATTTGTCAACACCACAGGAATCCTACTAGGTATTTCTTTTTCTACCCCATACCAATGTTCATTTCTTGATTTTGTGGTATATTCTGGCACTATTGGCTGAAGAACCTATTGAAAAGTAACCTTGACCAGCCAAAGAAAAGTTGAACCCTCAGCCTTTCCAAGAATTACATCTACATCAGAATCTAGCCCTGTAGCTCATTAAGACCATGGTTAACAGATGATGTACTAAGTTGTAGAAATATTGATGTACTGTGAAATGAGTGTTATACCTGAGAAGTAAGTCTACTTGGTTAGAAGGGTAGTTTTCAAACTTTATTGGGATTTGCCGATCCTCTGGACTGATTACCATTTTTCCCTGTCCCTACAGAAGCTTCTTAAATGAATTTTAATAAGTGATTTGTTTTGTTTTGTTTTGTTTTGTTTTGGGGAAAGGGTCTCCCTACATGGCCAAGAATAGCCACAAATTCATGATCTTCCTGCCTAAGCCTCCTGAATGCTGGGATTGCAGTCATGTACCAGCATGCCGGGCAAGTGATGATTTTTTTCTCTTTTTTTCTGGAGACAGTGTCTCACTACGTAGTTCATGCTGGCCTCAAACTCACAGCAATCTTCTTGCCTCAGCCTCTGGAGTGCTGGGATTACAGGCATGTGCTGGGATTACAGGCATGTGCCAATACACCCGGCCCTCAAGTGATGAATTTTGCTGATATGTCTTAAAAGATATTATAAATGACATCCATAATCATTTTAAATTTGTCAGTGGATGGAATTTCCCTCTCTTAGTTATGTACACCAAAGTTTGATTGGTGCCTTTGTTGTGTTGGTGTTCTTTGGTATACTCATAAAACTAAGTACTTACTAAATGTTAGCTGTAATAAGCACTTTTTCCAGTTAAATTCACACATTTTCACAACTACCATGTGAGTCATGTATTATTCTTCCCATTGTACAGATGAAGAAACAGGCACAGGGAAGATGGAGAACCTCATCAAAGTTACAAATCTAACAGGGGTCTCGGCTTCAGGGTCTGGGCTCTTGTCATCTATGCCTTCTGCCTCTTTTTATTCATCTTCTTCTTGGGAGTTCTATTCTTCATCTGAAACATCAGCAGCTTAAACTCTACACCGACTATGAAGTTGTACCTGTACGTCTCTGGGGCCCTTTCCAGCTCTAAGTTCCTAATGCAAAAAAGCAGTTTGAAAACAAGAACAGAAACCTACATTTATCACCGAGTGTGACTAGGAGAAATACTCAAGGTACAAAGTGTTCTAACACTTACAATACCCAGATGCATCCGCTCTGTATTGCCAAGGATATCTGGAGAAATGGATTCAACAGAAGAAATTCTTCTAATTGTCACTGTACATGAGGGTGACGGTTCATTCAGCCTTAGGTCAGTGGGTACCAGAAAGGTATGATTGATCCAAGTATTTATACTGTGAGTCACGTGACTCTGTAGATTTAGAAAGGTAATGATTTTTATCTAAGTGTGCAGTGATTAATTTGGTTGAAGGTGAAAGCACTGTTGGCATGCTCCTATCTGAGCTGGATGTGCCTCTGGGATTTGACAGATGTTTGCTTATTGCTGCCTAAAGATACTGCTTTTTTTTTGTAAGGCTTCTTTAGCCTTGAATCAACCCTTGATCTTTCTTGGTTAGGGCAGGCCTATTTCCAGGGAAAGACATGGGGTAAACAGGACGTCTCCAGTACTACCTAAATATTTTTTAAATGACATAAGTAAATTAAATTTTATTTTAATAGCTCTTGATTAAATAGAGAGATGATAAAGAACACAAGAGAGAGTTGGACAGAGCCTGGGTTTCAACTCTACACTTCCAGTTTTCATCTGTAAAGTGGGGAAATAGTATGTTTTTCACAAGGTCATTGCTATGAAAACATAAGGATATAATACAGGTAAAGTGGGTAAATGCGTGGGGGTCCTAGTCAGTTCTCATTTGCCAACCTCCCCATCCCAATCCAGAATCTGCCCTTCTCTGTGTCTCTGCTTGCAAGGCTGACGTTTTGTGGGCAGCAATCCCTGGACTCCCTCAATTCCTGATTTCTGCTTAGGTTTCACCAACAGTGACACTATTGAAAGATGTGGGAGCGGAGAGGAAGAGAGGGAAAATAGAGGGAGAGAGGGAGGGAAAAAGAGAGAGAGGGAGAAAGAGAGGAAGAAGGAGAGAGAGAGAAAAAGAGAGAGGAAGAGAGGGGAAAAAAGAGAGTGGGAAATATTACTCAGCTGTAAAGAAAGATAAACTCGAGGCTTTTATAGGTAAATGGTCACAACTAGAGACCATACTCATAAGTGAAATAAATCAGACCTGCA
>NW_004955425.1:13306963-13308121 GCF_000276665.1 Chinchilla lanigera | reverse complement strand
GGCACTCTTTTCTAGGTGCCTTTCTGTCAGGTGCTGGAAACACTGTCTTCCTTTTGTGACCTAAGCCTTGAGGGCAGTGATAGCCTGCACCACCCCCAGTCTTCGGGCACCCTTGTTTATTCTTTTAACCATGCCCTTATCTCCAGAAATAGATGTTTTCCCCTTAGGTTTCCTTTGCTCAACTATAAATCCTGTTTCCTGTGTAGACCCTTACACTGTGTCTAAGAATTCCTTAAAAGTCAGAGCTTTTTAAATTATTATATTAAATTATTAGTAGCAAGAATTAATAAATATGTAAATAATTTAAGTATTAAACCAAATGGACATTATTAATATTAAACATTGTTATTATTATAAAGCAAATACAGATATGTAGTAGAAGTCAGGATTCACAGGCATCTTTAAAACACTGTGTAGAACCTCGAGTGTATCTCATGTCTACAGAAGCCCGTTCAGAATCATCCCTAAGTACTGTGATGGAGAAGTTGAAGAAGTGCTGTAACTTGGCAGCTTATAGCGAGGAAGACCTAAACTGTCCTCTGGGAGTCCCGGCGAGAGGGGGATGGGTGGGGGATGACGCGGTTATCCTTTTAGCTGGGTCCTAGCCGGGCCAGTTTCACCTTGTGTTCACCCTGTGAGGGAACAGCTTGACTTTACATGTTTCTCCTCAAGAGGATATTTTTTCCTATAACTTTTAGTTTCATGCGTTACCTACCATCTTCTATATCATGCCCAAGATGATTTAGAAGGGCACATACCTTGGGCAAGAAATCAAAATTGCAGTGTGTTGAATAGATCTAACATGACCACATTTTCCAAGCAAGAAGAGTTTACTTGCTGAAACCATGCAGTAGTCTTCGAACTAGCCACAAATTTGGGGGTGTGTGGCCCCTGTAAGTAGAGCAGCAGTCATCTCCCTCATCATGCAGTAAAGAGGAGAGAAAGGCTAAAACTTAACATTTTGAACAGAAAAATTGTTTGGAGCCATCTAAATTCTGTTGTGTGACACAGCTAAGTCAGACACTAAGGTAGAGGCACATTTAAAAAAAATTGACGTTTCATAAAAAGATTCAATTCACTGGTCTTGTGTTTATTTTGAAATTATATTCGTGTACTCCACCTATTATTTTCTCAAGAAGAAATTGGATCCACTGGTAC
>NW_004955425.1:13301227-13306863 GCF_000276665.1 Chinchilla lanigera | reverse complement strand
GTGATACAGCTAAGTCAGGCACTAAGGTGGAGGCACATTTAAAAAAAATTGACATGTTTCATAAAAAGATTCAATTCACTGGTCTTGTGTTTATTATGAAATTATATTCGTGTACTCCACCTATTATTTTCTCAAGAAGAAATTGGATCCACTGGTACATTTGAACTCTGACAGCCTGTCTCTGGGGATAAACCCTTCTTTCCTGATCTGTTATCTAACATGATTACACTGTAGATCAAGAAAGCAGATATGTAATCTGCAAGCATTCATGGGCGAATTACAAATGTGAGAAATGGCTTTGGATCATCCTGCATTTGTGAAGGAATCGTCTCCTCTCCTCGTTCAATAGGCTGACGAGAACCTGTTGTGTGTCCAGCACTGGGTCCGAGGGTGGACCTGTGAACATGCGCAGAAGTGACCACACGGAACAGGTGTGGCCCCTGGACCCACACTGCTACTGCTCGCTTCCAGCCTTTGCTGCTTTGGTGCCCTTGACCCGGGCAGTACACTTAACCTTGTGAAGACTTCATTCCTCTTCGGTGGAAGGAGTAAATGTAGTAGTGCTTACTTTATAGGGTTAAACAACTAGGCTGGACCTTGGCAGAGGCATTCCAATGCCCTGTTGCAGAGAAACAATCACTGACACTTGCGTGTGCATTCATTCATTTGCTCATACGGTCTATCATTCATTCATTCATCCTTCCAATAAATGATCTCTCAGCAAACTTCTATTCTATTCCAGCTGCTGTGCTGTTGGGAACAATGATGAACGGGCAGCCACATACCTGCTCTCGGGACTGTAGAGTTTCGCTATGCACAGACAATAAAGCTAAGCACGGTGGCCCATGCTTGTAATCCCAGCGGGCAGGAGAGCAAGGAGTGTGAGGCCAGCCTGGACTGCAGAGCAAGACCCTGCCTCCAGAGACAGGCACGGACAAGAAGCAAATTACCTTGGGCAGTGAATGTGCACTGTCATGAACTTCATGTGTAGATACGTATATTAATGTACACATACCCACATGCATAACCACATAAACTAGCGGACAGGCCCGGCCCTGTACATTGTTTCTGCTTTCAACTCCCTGGAGAGTGGTGGGTGATGCGTGGTTTGGGAACCATTTCCAAAGCGAGACTGCTTGGATTCAAAGCCCGCCCTCACCTCTCACTAACAGTGAGTGGGCAGACGACCCAGCTTCTCTCTAGATCATTTCCATCCCTGGCAAAATAGAGAGGATAATGAGAGCATCTCCTGCTCAGGTTCCTTTTGAGGCCTCAGCTGAGCTCCTGTGAGGTGTGGATCCTCCGTGTTCTCTCACCAGCTGAGAATCTCTCTGCTCAGGCACACAGGAAGGGCACAGGCTCCCTTCTTGCCTGTCGAGTGAGTCAGAAGTTGGGGTAATCGTGCTGAGCCCCGTTTTCTCACCCATAAGAGGAGATAATGCATCTCACCCCTGAGATTACTTGGAGGGTGAGACAGCAAACTTCTTGACCACGGATGGACTCTCCAAGAATGCCTGTAGTTCTCTTCTCTTTTCCACCTCCCCAAAATTAAAAATTATTTGAGCCCGGCAGTATGGTCAAAGAGAAAGAGAAGGAAAGATGAAATGATATTCTGGAGAGTTCAAAGTAAAACTATGATGTGGTGTATCTTCAAGGTTACTTGAACTTTTGAAAATTTGTCCTTCTAAATGAGAACATCTGAAAATTTGTCCTTCTAAATGAAAGCTCTACAAACGTAAGAGAGAATGATTGATCCATTTTTATTTTTTTGATCTTTTATCTGTTAGAGTGTGAGAGAATGAAAAGGAACTGAGTGATTTATAGATCTCTAAACTATTATAAAACACAAAAATCTATTTTCTTTAGTTATTTTTATTTCAAATTATTTTTATTTCAAGTTATTTTTATTTCAAATCTTTTGTAGTTAGCCTATATTTCATAAAAAGGGAAAGAACAACCTATGAAAAGAAATCTAGCCTGGTGTGCTGGGATTACACACCTGTAATCCCAGCACTTGGGAGGCTGAGGCGGGTGGATCGTTTCGAGTTTGAGACCAGCCTGGGCTATAAAGTGAGCTCAAGGCCAGGCTGAACTGCATAGCAAGACCGTGTCTCAAAAAGACAAAAAACAAACAAACAAACAAACAAACAAAACTCAAACACAAGAATTTGGAGGCAGCGCAGTACCCTTGAGTTCAAATCCCAGCATTAAGGAGAAGAGAAAAAAGAGGAGGGGAGGGGAAGAAACGTGCAGTGTTCTCATTAAGGAAGGAAGGTGGACATAGTTACTCCTTCGTAATCCCAGTACTGTGGGAGGCTGAGGCAGGAGGATCACAAATTGAAGCCCATCTCAGGCAATTCAGTGACTTAATGACACTGTCTCAAAATTTAAAAATTAAAAAAAAGGGGGGCCTGGGGATTTACCTCAGAGGGAAGGCTCTTGGTTCAACCACCAGTAACACACACACACACACACACACACACACGGTGGAGAGGAAAGCTTGCTCAGTTAGTGTGAGACCTGCTGGACCCGTGTGACTTAGGAGCTGGTCAGATACATCACCTCAGCCCACTGACGCTTTCTTTTCCTCTCTGTTTCCTCCTTCAGACTAAGGAGCAGTTTTAGGTTAATTTCCCCAACAGTCCCACTAAGGGGAAACTTAGAGTACTTCACAAGTTACAAAGTTCTGGATACTAATAACAATAATAGTGACGATGATAGTACAAAACTTCTGGCCTCCTGTTCCTTTGTGCTTGACGTTCCTCACTTTCTCAAGGCAGGCTCATTTAAGTGCGGCTTTTCTCTCTGTCCATCTGGCTGAAAGTACATGGATGTCCGGGCCTGGAGACAGACCCAAGGGGCACACGGAGCAGGAAAGCCAGCAGGGTTCTCACGTGAGCCTCCGGCAGCCAGGACCCTCGCATCACCAAGTCAGTGGCCATAAAAACTCGGGAGCATGGGTGGGGGTGGGGGTGAGGGGGTTGTTCTCCACCAAAGTACCGGTCTTCCCAGGTTTCGGCGGTGGGGTCAGGGTGTCCCTTTCCTGCTTCTCTGGTTCTGAGTCCCTGTGCAGCGCAGGGTAAGGGTTGGGCCAAATCGCTGGGTATTCTTGCAAGTCTTGGGGCCCTGCTGCTCCCTGACTTCACAGTGACCTTCCCAGGAGAAGGGGCAATTTTCACATTGCAGGCTGCCAGAGCCTCTGAGCCAGTGGCCGACCCCCGAGAGATAGCTTTGGTACTAAGTTCTGCAGGGGGCCCGCTCTCCACTTCAGTAATTAAACAAGTCTGGCCCTGTAGCTGTTTGAGTTTCCACACCCTGAGCTACTGGGGTGCTTACACTAAAGCTGGGGCCTTGCGTGTGTGTGTGAAGGCGAGCTCATTTTCAGTTCTGAGCTGACAGGTGAGGACCGGCCAGGCTGCCTTTTTACCTCCCCCAGGACACATATGTTCTACCCCTGCCCTGCCAGTTACATGTAAACTTTTCACATCATTCTGTGATTCTAACACCCTTTTTTCCTCTTCTTTTGGTCCGGAGATGAAACCCAGGGCCTTCACGCTGAGCTACATCCCCAGCCCTTTAAAAAATGTACTGAGAGACAGGGTCTTGCTTACTTTCCCAGGTAGGACTTCCCATCCTCCTGTCTCAGCCTCCCAGAACGCTGGGATTACAGGCACCACACCACCTGACTTATTTGTCTCCAATGCAAGGCGCTTGAGCCTGGATTGTATAGATGCCGAGTAAAGAGGGTGCCCACATGTCAGGTGTGAGAAGCGTTTGTGTGACTTGGTGTGTGAAACTCAGCAACAGCAGTATTTCAACCTACTACCGGGAGGCGCGCCTGTAAACACAGGCATTTATTAAGCAGATGTGGAAGTTTTCCTGTTTGGTTATTAAACTTGGGCTTCTGTTATTTTCTAAAATAATTTAGTAAGTTAAGATATTTTTTTAAAAAAGGAAGTTTATTTTATATGTGGCCCCAGAAGATTCTTCTTTACCCAGTATGACCCAGGCAAGCCAAAAATTTGTATAACCGCATCCCAAATTTGCTATAGGTAAAAAGGGGTATGTGGCAAAATTTCACAAACTAGTTGGTGATGTAGAAATATTTTTCAAGCAGGATCTGCTTGTTCTCAAAATATAATATCATGTACATTAGTCCGATTCACAATCAAAATACCATGTGCCATGAAGGATCTATTTGAATCAAAGAAAAAGCCTTCTAAAACATCTTTTATGCAAGCATACAGAGAAAGCACACAATCGTCAGTGTGTAGCTCCATGCATTATCACAAAGGGGACAGGTGAATAATCACAGCCCAGGTCAAAAGCACCTGGCAACAAGCAGCCCCTGTTAGGTGCGCCCTCTCGTCAGAAATGTGCTTTCATGGCGTCCACAGCATCGTCTATCCATTTTTTGTTTGTTTGTTTTCCGGTACCGGGAATTGAACTCATGACCTTGCATCTGCCAAGCAGACGCTGTGCCGCTGAGCTAAATTCCCAGCCCTTTTTTTCTTTTTGTCTGTTTTGAGACTGATCTCGCTATGCAGTTCAGGCTGGCCTTGAGCTCACTTTGTAGCCCAGGCTGGTCTCGAACTTGCAACAATCCTCCTGCCTCAGCCTCCAGAGTGCAGGTCTGGGATTACAGGCGTGCGCCCCCAGGCCGGTTTATTTTCTTTTTCTTTTGGAAACTATTTTTGGAGCTACTCTCCAGCCATCCTCACTGTTACCGAATACTTTTTCTACTCTTCCTTCCTTTCAGAGAGAATCAATGCTTTTGAGCAAGCACTGTGCTGGCCGTTCTCTTCCCCCAGAGCTGAAAACCAGCCAGGGTAGAAAGGCGCAGCGCGGGGCAGAAAGGACGAACTCCACCCCATCAGTACAGGGCGGTCAGGACACGGCCCAGGGTGGCCCGGGCCCGGGGCTGTTCCGAACTGACATCTCACACGACTCCATCCCCGAGGCAAGCATGACTCTGCGACTCTCCTGATGTCACAGACAGGCAAGCAGGTTCCGGAGTTCAGGCAGTTTCATCTGGATTTCTGAAAGGAACTCTTTGCAAGATGTAGTCCCTGTCTTAGAAACTATGGCCTTAAGCGTGTAGAGGGATTTCTCGGCCAGGGCCGGGATAGCCCTAGTCCCCGCTGAGAAGCCAGTAGGGCGCAGGAGCTGCTTCCTAGAGAAATGTGCGCGTACACGACGCCACCGAAAGTGCCCGTCCCGTGGCGCGTCCAGGGGGCACCGGTTGCTGGGGACTGTCTCCCGCCTGCGCGACTCGGGGGACACCACAGCGCCCTAGCGCGTCCCGCGCCGCTCCGGGTCCGCGCGGCGGGGTGGGACCCAGCGTGCTCAGACGCAGCCCTCGGCCTCCGCGCTGGTGCGCCTAGGACGCCCTCCCTTCCCGCGGGCTGTCACAAAGCACCGCGCTTGGCACCCCGCTCCCACTGCCCGGGAGCCCTGACTGCGCGGGGTCTGTGCCCGTCCTCCGGGCCCGCCGCCAGCTGGGCACACAGCTCCGGCCGGGAGGGCGCCCGGTGGCCCTGGGAGCCGGGGAGGCAGGGGACTGGCGTTCATTCCAGGACCTGGGCCCCGCCAGAGGCGCGCGGTCCCGGGCACCCGGGGATACCCGCGCGCAGGCC
>NW_004955425.1:13208354-13300705 GCF_000276665.1 Chinchilla lanigera | reverse complement strand
GCCCGCCCGCCCGCGGGGCGCCCGCCCGCCGCTGCACGCCCGCCTTCCCAAAGCGGTTCTTCTCCGCGGAGGGCAGAACTTGCCGGACTCTGAGGGTGCATTTTGCAGGGAGTGGAAAGGAAGAAGGAAGAGGAATCCTAGTGGCGGCGGCGGGAAAGGTGTCCCCAGGTGTGGCTCGGGGTGGGGAGCTGGCCCGGCTCCTCACACCGCTTCGGGGTTGCGGATGGCAGCACAGAGGAGGTGTGCGACCCCCGTGGGTTTCCGTGTCCCCGAGGGCCGCTGGCCTGCAGCTCCCGGGGCGGGCACGGGTGCGCGCAGGTGCCCAGGTGAGAGTTGTTGGGGCGCCCCTGGTGCATCTGAGCTGTCAAAAAGCGGCGGACCGGCCGGAACAGGCGCTGCCTGGTGGCGCCAGGTTCATTCAGCAGCCCCAGGTCAACCCGGGTGAGCGCGGGAGGCCCTGGCGCCTTGGCCACCTGGACCCCGAGCGGAACTTGGGAGGACTGGGTACTTATTTCCATCTCTGGATCACCCTAGGTACCCGGCTCGGCAGCGCCCAGAGGCTTCTGAGACAGCTGGTAACTTTTAAAATGTGACCGTCAGAGGAGAGCAGTGCTTTATTCTTAGGATGCCAAATCTGTCCAGCACAGCGATCCCGGAAGTTTAGGCAGCATTTACACTAAATATGTTATTTATAGCATATGTTTCTTGATACAGCTGCTTTGGAACCAATGGACTGGGCCAATGTTTGGGTGTATTTTTTAAATATCTTGAAGAGTTTATAGTTTAAATTGAGGGTGGATTCCCAGTCTCCATCCCCACCCTGGAGCTGAGTAGCATCCTCTTAGAAATTGTCCAGACTAGAATAAGCAGATAACTGAGGAAGCTAGAGAAGATTATAGAGTGGGAGGCAGATTATTCATTACATGATTACAGCCTCTTTTAAGTAATATTTAAATATAGGTTTAGCATGCATATCATTACCAGAAACAAGTTTTTTCCCCCTCCAACGTTCTTGGAAGTAGAGATTAGATAGTAAATTTGTTTAACCTGAAATTTTGCAGCAAGTCATACTGTCAGCACCACCCACATCCTAAGATCGTCCTGGTTGGTTCTCCCTCTCCTGAGTAGGTGAGTGGGATGACAGGGCCCCTTCGTATCTATTGGATGAGTGTGGCTTGGGGACGGGCAAAAGGTATTGGAAAGATAGATCAGGTCAATAGGAGATCTGTGCTGACTTCTGTCTTGACTCTGAAAAGCTGGTGATATTAGCGTGCGTGTGTCTGAATCCTGTATCAGGACAGATTGTAGTGCTCCAAGGTGGAGAGCTGTATGATGGCCATTAGGCAGGGTTGTCAGATCTTCAGATTTTACTTCCATGTCCCATTCTTTTGCACTTGTATTTTGTGTGGTCCTTTTCTACAGTGAGGTATCCCTTGACCTTCCTTCACGGAATACAGTTATATACAGAAAGATTGTAGGAAGATGAACTGAAACAAGTCTTGCTTGGGAAACTATAATCTACCAGGAAAAGAATCACCTACTGACTTCAGTTTTAAGTAAAGATTTTAAGAATGCATACATTGTGAGACAGTTGATGTTTTCTTGAGGAGGTTCTTAGACACTGCATTATTCTCTGTGGATAAAGGGATGGAACTATTGCATAAACATTAAAGCCGTAATCCCACCTACTCAAGAGGCTGAGGCAAGGAGAATCACAAGTTAGGTCACTTTGAGCAGTTTAGTGAGACTTTGTCTCAAAATGATAAGGGTCTGGATATGTAGCTCAGTGGCAAAGTAGTCCTAGGTATGGTTCCAGTACAAAATAAAAGAGAAGGACTGTGCTTTGGGGAGTGGGGTAGAGGCAGGAGGATTGCAAGTTTGAGCCCAGCCTGGGCAGTTTAGCAGCTTAAAAAGATCTGGTATTGAAATAAAAATATGAAAGGGCTGGGGATTTAGCTCAGTGCAGAGACTTTGGGTTCAATCCCCAGTACTTCAAAAACAAAATAAAAAACATTGCGTTCAAGGAGAGAAGGCATGGGTGGCCCCCTTCCTTCAGCGTGTTTGGTCTAGGGGAAAGATAGGGATGCTTCCACATCTCTGTAATACAAAACAGCTTAACAGGAATCCTGGGACAGCAACTGTCGAAGTGTGCTATTCAGTGACAGAGAAAGGCGAGGGTCATTCGAGGTTAAGAACTAAGAAAGGTTTTGTGGTGGGTGCAGTATTTCATCTGGGACTTGAAAAGCAAAGGGAGTTCCCTGGTGGAAAGGAGGCCTACTAGAATGAGAATAGCGCAGAGGTGTTCATGTCTCCGTGTCCCGAGGAAGCAGAATAGTGTGGTGTAGAGCTGGAGTCTGACATTTAAGTCTGGGAGGGGGGATGGGGCTGGAGAAGGAGTACCTGACAAATTGTGGTAAGAAACTAAAATATGGTTGAACATTATTATTCTATATATATCAACAATCTCAGCCTCCGTAACTATCCTTTTTGCCATTAAATTCAGCTTTGCTGAAAGAAATGATATGATTTCAACGCTGTTTGGTTCTTACCAATATTGCTATAAGACTCAAAAGTTCCAAATAATTGTCAGTGCTTTCTTCACAGTCAACATTGTTTTTGCTCTAAATCTGCAGTCTTGTGGTATAACAATTCTTAGCTTGATTCAAACTTTAGACAGGAAAATACCTCCACTTTCCTGGGCCAGGAAAGAGTCAAGCCACTTTCTGCTATTTTGCTTTAATTTTAATATAACAGTAATTGTTAATGTTTATTAAACATGGTATGCCAAGAGAGTCACATTGTGTTACCTGATGAGGCGTTATTTTGATTTTAGACTGAATTTTTGATAAGGTCAGTCAATTAAGTAAATGGTTAGACCAGAATTTGGGCCCTAGCAGGCTACCTTCAGAGCCTGTGTTTTCAATTATTGTGTTATCACACAATAAAGACATTGTACATGGTAACTTACATTAATAGTGGGAATTTGACCTGGCACCTGTAGGAGGAGTATTCCTCTAATTTTTTTCTGTGTGTCCTCATGATTCTAATGAATTTCACATGACACATTCAATCACAGGGCATACTTCAGTGTCTTCATAAGCCTTAAAACTATTACCTGATCTTATACTTTAGTAACCCACTCAAAATAAACTCAAGCTCTTTGGGAAAAGACAGAATAAGGGATGAGAAAGTATCAGCAAATGTGACAGCCTTATGTGTGAAGTCCAGCCAGAACCTCTGGAATGTCAATTTCCAGTATTCTCATTATTCCCAGTGAGCCCCTCAATGCACCAGGTATTTTAGTATTTTGACATCTCATACACGTCTCATGTGTTTTGATTTTTTTTTTTTCTGAAGGTGGTACAGCAAACATGCTAGTTTGTATGTGGTGTACTAAACTGTGCTTTCAGATGACAGATTGGACTTTATGTAATTAGGTATTAACTGCGAAAAACTGCTAAGCAGAAGAACACTTCAGTGTCCTTAGCATCTTCATAGATTTCCTCAGCATGCTACCACCCTTGGCCAACCTGTGAGGAGGGACGGGAGTAGAGACGAGCCGTGGTAAGAGCCAGGCAGTGCAGCGAGGACGGTAAGGGCACAGCACACAGGCGATGATCACAACAACTTGTCTTTGTGTGTTTGGCTCTCGTTCTGCAGGTGTTTAATGCTAAGCTCTCTAGATCGTTCCATCTGTTCTCAGACTCTGAGGAGTTTACCAATCCTGCTGTTTTCTCATCTGACCTTGTGGGCCGGACTTAGAAATACATGACTATTCATGGGATTAGTGAGTAAGGGACCTTTTTTTTAAACAAACAAAAAAAAAAAAACAAAAAAAACCTTATTCAATGTGGGGTTATTTTACATTATTTTTATCCTAATAAAAATGTATTTGAAAGTACAGGTGAATATTCATGGGTTAAAGGAAGATATACTGACAATTTATTGCTACTCCTCCCTCCACATACAACCATAATTAATATTTTTAAGTTGTCTTTCTTAAAAATTTTAAGTTTTATTAGTACATGTTTGAGGTACATCGTGATTACATTCACTGTAGGAGTTGGTACATATATATAACACGTTCCAGTTTTCCTCCCCCGTGTTATTTTCCCAGCATCAGATTCAATTATCCTATAAATGAATAAGACCTCATAAGTCTTTATCAAGTTAGTTATCATACACACAGCTTAATAGCCAGATTAACAGGCCAAAAACCAAAAATATGACAATTATACTAAATCAATGTACACTTTTAGATGCATTGTCCATGCTGGATTATAACTTTTTTCCCTATTATCTGGCTTTTATTTTGTATGTCATGTATATATTGGATTTCTCATATAAGAGAAGCCATGTGATATTTAAGTTTGTGTATCTGATTTACTCCACTTAAGATTATGCCTCAAGGTACATCCATTTTCCTATAAATGACTTGAGTTTACCCTTCTTTATGGCAAAGTAATACTCCATTATGTATAAATACATTTTCTTTATCCACTCATCTGTTGATGGACATATAGGCAGCTCCCAAGATTTAGCAAGTGTGAATTATGCTGCTGTAAGCATGGGTATGTATCACTGTGGTATGATGTCTTTAACTCTTTTGGGAAGACACCTAGAAGGGAAATAGCTAGATCAAATGAAATTTCTATTTTTAGTATTTTGAGGACTCCATATTGATTTCCACAGTACTTGTGCCAGTTTACACTCCAATCAACGATGAAGAAAAGTTCCTTTTTCACCCATACCCTTGCCAGCATTTGTTACTGGTTGATTTCTTGATGGTGACCATTTTTTTCTGGAATGAGATAGAATCTCAGTGTTGTTTTAATTGTATTTCTCAAGTGGCTAGCAATGCTGCACATTTTTTTCATGTATTTACTGGCCATTTACACTTCTTTATCTGAGAAGTACCTGTTTATTTCATATGCTTATTTTTGATTGGGTCTTTAAATTTAAGATGCCTAATTTTTTAAGTTCTTTATATATTCTACATATTAGTCCTTTTTCTGGGGAGTAGTTGGCAAAAATTTTGTCCCATTCTGTAGGTTCTATTTTCACTCTATTGGTGGTTTCCTTTGCTGTTAAGAAGATTTTTAATGTGATGTGTCCCATTTCTTGATTCTTGATATTATTTCTCGTGCAACTAGGGTTCCATTCAGAAAGTCTTTACCTACACATATGTCTTCCAGAGAATTTTGCCTTCTAGCAGATTGTTTCTTTTTAATATTTAGATCTTTGATCCATTTTGTTTTGTGTTTAGTGCATGGTGAGAAATAAGGGTTTAGGTTCAGCCTTCAGCACGCGGAGAGCCAGTTTTCCCAGCACCATTTGTTAAAGAGGCTGCGTTTCCTCCAACGAACGTATTTGGCCCCTTTGTCAAAGATTAAGGTGGTTGAATGTGCCTAGAGTTGTTTTTACATCCTTTATTCTGTTCCTTTGATCCACAGGTGTTTTTCCCCCAATATCATGCTTTTTCTTTTTATCACTATAGCTTTTGTAATACATATAACTTGATAGTCCAGGATTGTGATGCCCCTGGCCTTGCCCTTGTTGCCCAGAATTGCTTTTGTTATTCTCTTTTCTGGTCCCTTATGAATTTTAGGATTGCTTTCTCTAGTTGTGTGAGGAATGCTATTGGTATTTTGACTGGAATTGCATTAAATCTGTACAGCCATTTTGGAAGCATAGTCATATTGACTGTACTGGTTCTGCTTATTGAGGATCAGGGGCTATATTTGCATTTTCTGATGTCCTCTTAAAACTCCTTTTTCAAAGTACTGTGGTTTTCATTGTAGAGGTCTTGCACTTCCTTGGTTAGGTTAATTGCTAAGTATTTTATTTTTCTTGATGCTATTGTGAAAGGTATTTTTTTGCCTGATTTCTCTCTTAGTGAGTTTGTTATTAGTATATAGGAATGTTACTGACTCTTGCGTGTTGACTTTGTATCCTGTTCTACTGAACTTAGTTATTAATTCTAGGAGTCTTTTGATGCAGTTTTTGGGGTCTTCTAGGTAGAGGATCATGTTGTCTGCAAATAATAATTTGTTCTTCCTTTCCTATCCATATTTGTTTTATTTCTTTCTTTTATCTAATTGCTGTGGCTAATGTTTTAAGAACTATATTGAACAAGGGTAGTCATAGTGAACATCATTGTCTTGTTCCTGATTTTAGAGGGCAAGTTTTCAGCCTTTCTCTAGTTAGTATGATATTGATTGTTGATTTTCCATAGATGGTTTTTATCAGATTGGAATAAAGACATTTTATGCTTATTTTCTTCAGGGTTTTTATCATGAACAGATGTTAGACTTTGTCATATGCTTTTTCTGCATATATTGAGATGATCTTGTGGTTTTTGTCTTTGGTTCTGTTAATGTGGTATATTACATTTATTGATTTGTGTATGTTGAATCATTTCTACATCCCTGGGATGAATTATTAGATTATTTATTTGAGCTCATTTTGTTTTTCTGATGTGGAAATTCACTACTATAAATGTCCCTCTTAGGACTGCTTTCATTGTGTCACATGTGTTTCGTTGGGTTGTACTGGCATTCATGTTTGATTATAGGAACTGTCTAATCTGTGACACATTGATTATTCAAGAAGCTTTTGTTTAATTCCATATGTTTGCATAGTTTAGGTGGTGTCTTTTGCCATTGATTTTAAGCTTCATTGCACTAGGATATATACATGGGACAATTTCTATTTTTTCTTTCTTTTTTTTTTTTTACATTTACTTGAGCATGTTTTATGGGCCAGTATGTGGTCTATTTTGGAGAAAGTACCAAGTTCTGCTGAGAAGAATGTTTATTCTAATATTGGGTGAAGCACTCTGTAGATGTCTATTAAGTCCATTTATTTGAAGGCTTGGTCCAACTCTGATTTTTTTTTATTGATTTTTTTGCCTAGTTGATCTGACTGTCACAGTGGTGTATTGAGGTCCACTCTTACAGTTGTATTGGTTTTTATCTGATTTTCATGTCTAGTGTTTGTTTATGAAGTTGGGTGTGTCAGTATTTGGTATATGTATGTTTATAATTGTCATCTCTTCCTGTTGAATTTGTTGCCTTAACCAATATGTAATGACTTTCTCTGTGCCTTCTGATCTGTCTTGACTTGAAATTGATTTTATCTGAAATTCAAGTAACTACTCCTGCTTGTTTCTGGGCTCCTGTTGGTGGAATATTGTTTTCCATCCTTTGATTTTTAATCTGAGTTACTTTTTGACTTAAATGTGCTTCTTGTATATTGCGTATTGTTGGACTTTGTTTCTTGATTCATTCTGCCAACCTTGTGTTTTGATAGGGGAACTGAGATAATTCACATTGAGAATTACTGCTGAGGTACTGACTTTTTCCTGCCACTACATTATTTTCCTATCGCTGATTTCCTTAATTTTTTTCCTTTTGCTTAGCTGCTCATCCCACCAGATGTATTCATTCTTTTTGACTTATTGGCATTGTTGGTTTCATTGTCTTTTTGTATGATATCTATGAGAATTTTTTGTAATTCTAGTTTAGTGATCCTGAATTTCTTGTGGTGCTCCTTGTCATGGAGATACTTTATTTCTCCACTGGTTTCAAAAGAAAATTTTTCAGGATACACAGGTCAGGTTTGGAAGATGTTATCTTTTAGAGCTTGAAACACTTTACTCCAAGCTCTCTTGGCTTTTATGATTTGCAAAGGGAAGTCTGCTGTAATTCTAATGGGTTTACTTTCTATGTGATTTTTTGCCTTTCTCTAACAGCTTTGAAGATTTCATCCCCATGATGGTTTTCTGCTACTTTGAGTATAAGGCAGCACATTGAGGTTCTCTTTTGGTCATGGATGTTTGGAGTTCTGTGTGTCTCACTCATGTGTATATTAATTTTTTTCCCTCTATGTTTGGGAAGTTTTCCACAGTTATTTCTGTAAAAAGTTTTTTTATGCCATTTGTGTTGTCTTCTGATTTTTCACTTATTCCAGTTAGTCTTAGATTAATCTTCTTTGCATCATCTAGCAGATGTTGGATCCATTTTTCACGTTCTGTTTTCAAGGTGTCTAAGTAGTTTGTCTTCAAAAGCATCACTGTCTTTTTCTGAAATTCTGTCCTCATATTGTTCACTTTTACTGTTCATACTTCATATAATTTTAATCTCCTGGATCTCCAATTGAAACCTTTTCATAGACTCTAATTCTTTGTTAAACTGGTCATTCAGGTTTTGTATCATTTTGTTTAGCTCATCTAGCTTTTTATTAATGTCTTCTGACAGCTCCTGCCAAATCCTTTTGATTATTATTACTTCCATTATCCATTTAGTTGTCTCTTCTGTTGTAGTGGATTGACAACTGGTGGTCAACTTTATAACCCCCAGCTGAACTGAGTAGGCATGGTGCTGGGTGAGGGAGACCCACCTGAGGATTGTTGCCAGTGACATAAGAGGCAGAACTGGAGAAGAAGAATAGAAGGCTGTTGGGAGCAAAGGAAGGGTGTTTGGAGCTGGTAGAAGCTATAAGGAGCTGTTGATTCTGTAGGAGGAGTTTTTCATGCTGGCTTTCCGATGAACATGGCTGTTCTCATCCTCTGAGGAGCTCAGGACCTTGTTGGCACTGAGAATAGCTTTGGCTCACTTTGGGGGAGCTCTGGTGCTCACTCTCAGCATTGCTTCCTGACTCTGGAGGGAAAGAAGGTGCACAGCTCAGTCTCCTAAAGAAGCTTGCTGTGTTGGCTTTCCTAATAGGAACCCAGGTGTCTTCACCATTAGAGGACCTCAGCACCTCACTGTTGCTGAGGATGGCTGTGGCACTTTTCGGGGGAGCTCTGGTTCTTACTTTGTATGTTACTTCCTGGCTGTAGTGTAGATCCCTCAGCCTGCTAGCACAGATCCTTCATCCTGCTGGCACAGACTTTCTAGATTCCACCACTGACCTTTGGGCTTTCCCAGTGTAGATCCATGAAACAGGCCTGCATGGGATATTGTTGTGGGCTTTGGGCTTCCAGTTGGACTGGTGGGAGGCACTGTTGTAAGATGTGGGTCTTCAGTTGGGCTCATGTGGGATGTTTCTGTGAGATCCAAGCCCTTGGATAGATTCTTTGGTCTTGGTGTGTGGACAGATTTCCTGAACTCTCTTGTGTATCATTCTTTGGGTGACTGTTATAAATAATCTTGTAGAATGTGTGTCCTGTATTATATTGTTCCCCTTGCAGAAATATCCCCCAAATCAGCACATCTGCGATCCCACTGAGTTCCTCTTTGCTCTGTTTTCTAACCTCAGGAAATTCAGGTGTATGGCTAATGCTATTCTACCCTTTGGTGTCCCCTGGGTTAGCTGCAGGGAAGTTGAATTTAGGGAAGATCAGAGGACAGGAAGAAAAGAAGAGAGAGAGAAGTAAAGGGAGGGAAAAAGTGAGGGAAACGAAGTGAAAGCAAACCACTCTTAAATGTTAGTATATTTTTTCTGTTTTAAATCATTTCTTGACTATTGATGACCTAAGAACTCTAAGTGACCTAAAAGCAGCCAGTCTATTGTCATTGTGATAAGACTTCTTTCTTCTTGTTTGTTGACTTTTCTTTCTGTCAAACTATAGTAAACATGAGGTGAGGTGCTGCATGCCTGTAATCTCAGCACCTAAAAGGCTGAGGCAGGAGGATTGCTGCAAATTCAAGGCCAGCCTGGGCTACATAGTGAGTTCAAGGCCAGTCTGAACTAAGCAAAACCTTGTCTCAAAATACCAAAAGAGAAAAAAAAAATCCTATACTAAAGGGTGTTGAAAATGTCATTTCTTTATTTGGACAGGGATGTTTTCAGTGCAGGTAAGAACCAAGGACCA
This sequence comes from Chinchilla lanigera, assembly GCF_000276665.1. Classification (NCBI taxonomy): domain Eukaryota; kingdom Metazoa; phylum Chordata; class Mammalia; order Rodentia; family Chinchillidae; genus Chinchilla; species Chinchilla lanigera. Next base: position 13,290,888 of record NW_004955425.1, on the reverse strand, counting down.
AGGGTCCAGTAAAAGATGGGGTGTTGTGTTATGCGTCAGAATGTTGATATTCTGGCCAGACATGTTTTAGGTTCAGTGCTTTCAGATTTTAAGGGGAGCTGTGCCAAGCTAAAAAGAAATCACTTTGTAAGTTGATTAGGGTTAAAGGGATAAAAATGAATGATGATTCATGTTAGAGTTACCGTGTGCCAGGCACTCTGCTAAGTACTTTCCATAAACTAATTCAGTTAATCGCTACAGCAGTATGATGCCATAAATGTAATCATTTCCTCTGATTTAAATGCACGTATTTAAGTCAGCTGCTGAAGGTGAGATGTGCACTCAGGTTATCTAGGCCCAGCCTTTGCCTGCATTTCTGTACTACATGTTCTCGAATTATTTCTCTACATATCCATAGATATAAACATCTGTGTGTGTCTTTGTATGAAGCTGTAGCTAGTGAAGTAAAAGTAGAAATTCTATGAGCTGTTCTGTGGACCTCATATCATTACCAAAAAAAATCGTAGCCTTTCTCTTACTACCTTTCTCAAGCTGAGAGGGTATTGTACTAATGTGAACAAATTAATGAGTTGCTCTATCATTACGTTGATAGCCTTATTATAATTCTTTTCTTCAACACCATGGACACATTAGGATCTCAGGGTTTTCCCTTCCAGCTGTGCCCATGCAGTTGTGGACAGGGAGGCTGCAGGGAGTGTGGTGTGGATGGAGAGAGGTGGGGTGAGTGCCTTGACATTGGCTGCCCAGAGAGTTTTGGGCCTTTTCTTGGCTGCTGCACATCAGAAAAATGGCATTATGGGTGGGTGAGCTTGTGCTTGGCCCTTCAGGACCCTGGGAAAGCAAGGAAGAGATTTTCCTCTCTTTTGGCTAGACGTGGAGTGTGCTGGCTCCCTCCGGAGCCCCACGGGTGAAATGAGCCTCTTTCTGTAGCCAGAGACCAGCCAGTAGATTGTGGGCATTCACCACATCAAAGCGTGGGGTTAATAACGTTGCGGCCACCAGTAGGGACAAAGCCAAATGCCACAAGTGAGGAGGGAGCGGGCTGCTCCTCATTCCTTTGTTCTCCCTCTGTGCTCGAGTGTGCTCACAGAGGTCATGTTCCCCTGCAAAGGTCCAATTATTATTCTCTCTTTTTCGTCAAGGTTTGAGTCTTTGGAGAGAGGTGCTTACTTTTCTATAATCACAAAATTCACTCAGCCATGCTAGATGGTTAGAGGTCATTGTAAAGAGGCATTTGATATTCTCTTATACCACGTTCTCATATTTTCATTAAAAAGCCCTTGGTGAATCTGAAGATAAATGGACACATTCATCTTTTAAATTTTGTACCACACTGTCTCCTGTATTTTCCTGAACATTTTATAGAAAAATCAAGAAACTTATCTTTCCAATGGTGATCGTTTCTTCAAGAATTTTGTTTTGATTTCTATTGGAGATGGTGCTGGCTGTGCTAAATGAGCCATGTCCCGGGCAGTGTAGACAACAGGGTGGAGCAGAAAGAACAACCTGGTCTGGCTGCTGCTTCTGTGGGTCAGTCAGGATAGTCTATGGTTTGAGTTCACCCCTCCCTGTCAGTTCATATGTTGAAATCTTAATCCATAGTGTGACACCACTGGGAGGCAATTAGGTCCTGCGGGTAGAGCCTGCACGAACAGGATGAGTGTCCTTATAATGAGAGAGATGCCTTTCCCCTTCCCCGTGTGATAGCCAGGCCCCTCATCTATGAACAAGAAAGTGGGTCTTTACCAGACAATGAATCTACCCTGATTTGGGGCCTCTGGTGCTTAATAACTCTGAGAAGTAAATCTCTGTTATGTATGCGACACCCAGTTTAGGAGGTTTTGTTATAGCAGCCGAATGACTAAGACAGGGTTGACACACTTAGGCCAGCTCCAGGCCCTGCCTTCTTTACCTATTGCTTCTTATCCTTTTCCCTCCTTTGAGTTCTCCCTCCACTGAGACAAGAGGGAACAGTTGGTGAAAAGTTGTAATTCTGTCCCAGAGCTGTGCTTCTCACCTCTGCCTGCACAGTAGAATCACCTGGGAAACTTCTAGAAGTAGAAGTGTAAGATGCCAGCCAGAGGAGTCTGGTGTTGAGATCTGGCTCCAGGAGTGTGTACAGCTTCCCAGATGATCCCATCCCAGTCGAGGTTGAGAATCACTGTGGTTTAATGATGTTTCTGAGTATGACTAGGGCTGTCCTGGGTCAAAAACACAGGGTGCAGTTTAAAGAATGCAGATTTCAGCTGGGCGTGGTGGTGTTCATCTGTAATCCTAGAACTCAAGGAGGCTGAGGCAGGAGAATCACAAGTTCAAGCCCAGCCTGTGCAACTTAACAACTAAGCAAGACTGTCTCTCAAAATAAAGGAGAAAAGGGGCTGAGGATGTAACTCAGTGCAGAGGCACTAGTTTCTATTCCTAGTACTTAAAAAAATAATGCAGATTTCTGAAATTCCTAATGTACTTAAGTGCTGAGACCTTGAACCGGAAACTAGAAAGAAAGCCAAATCCTAATATACAGAGTGAATAATCTTTATATGAAATGCTTGGGACTGGAAGTGTTTCTGACTTCAGGGGGAATAGCTATCTATCTATCTATCTATCTATCTATCTATCTATCTGAGACATCTTGGTGATAAGACTGAAGTCTAAACACAAAGTTTGTTTACGTTTTGTGCAAATCTTATATGGCCTTTTATACAGTATTTTTAGTGCACTTTATTTTGATTGCTATGTGTCAAGTGTGAAATTTTCCACTTGTAACATCAAGTTGTGTGTCACTCTAAAAGTGTCAGATTTTTGGAGCATTTTAGATTGGGATTTTTGGGTTAGGGATATTTAACCTGTGATAAATTAGACTTTTGAATTATGCCAAATTGCAATTTGCCAATACTCAGGTCTTGGTTTTAATGTCCTAAGTATTAACTAATATATAAGGATGAAAAACCCACAAAAGCCCTAGATTTCTAAATGATCAGTAACTAGTTGCACTAGAATTAGGGGGTGAGTAGCCATAACTACTCCTTAGAAATTATCAGAAACCCATTGAAGTTATAAAATCAATACCTAGGGGCCGGGGATGTAGCTCAATGGCACAGCACCTGCCTGGTAAACGCAGGTCCTGAGTTCGATTCCCCATACCAAAAAATCAAATCAAATCAAATCAAATCAAATCAAATCAATAGCTAACATTTATAGGCTTTTCTCTATATGTCAAGTAGTGTCTTTCACATTTTCAATTCATTATTATCCATTGTTTTATAAATGAACAAAGAAAAGCTGAGACACATGAATCAGCTCTGACTTACATGATGAATATCACAGACTGAATCAGAACCCAGATACACACTGAAAAGTAAAGCCCATGATCTTGACCATTACTCAGTTCCTATCATTCTAGAACCAACTATTGGACCAATTTCCCCACTTTCTCTGGATGGCATTTTCGTGTAAAACTAAGGGGGATGAAGGAGGCTGTCAAGCATGGAAAAGGCTGCTAATGCTAATGGCTTGCTTCATATTGTTTTCTGTTATCTCATTTTTCCGTAGTCCGTAAAACTCCCACGGGTCTCTGATGCTTACTTCAGAAACTGCCTTACACAGAGTTGTGGCCCACACCTGCAACCCTGGTGCTCAGGGAGGCCCAGGCAGGAGGATGTTTGAACCCAGGCTTGGTAATTTAGAGACTTAGTGACACCCTGTCTCAAATTAAAAAAAAAAAAAAAAGTGGGCTGGGGATGTAGCTCTATGTGAAGGCCCTGGGTTCAGTTCCTTGAATCGCGTGCAGGCACACACAAAGGAGCAAGGGGTACGAGGGGGGGGATAGGGGGGAGGGAGGGAGAGAGGGAGAGAGAGAGAGAGAGAGAAAAGAAACTCTGACTGATGCTTTATTGCCTGTATTCTTTTAGTCATTCCTGTACCTCAGGAAAGGTTCGCTCCAGTGTTCTTTGCCAAAGCAATAAGTGAAATAAGAAACATATGATCTGCCTTTATTACCCTGGCACACACCTGTTTCTGGGGTAAAACCTTGGGTGTGTGAGTTGGTCAGGGGCGTGGCCATGGGCAGGGAGAGGGTCACTGCCCTCACTGGCCTCCCATTTCTGACAAGTCTAATACAGATGTTGATGTTTTAAAAATCGCCAAATCAGGTATCTCTATGATCATTGAACCATGCATTTATAGCATTATTATTTTCTTTGTAAGAGTCAGCTTTGTTGAACTATAACTTATATACAATAAAATTTGACAATTACAGGTATACAGTGTAATGAGCTTTGAGAAATGTACACAGTTGAGGTTCACCATTATTTTTAAAATAACATCTTTATTAGGCTGTAATTCACATACTCTATGATTCCCCTAGAATGTACAGCTTGGTGGTTTTTAGTATATTCAAAGTAGTGTAACTATCACCCCCATCAATTTTTTTTTTCCTGTACCGGGGCACCCCCATCAATTTTAGAGCATTTGCTTAAATTCATCATCACGAGTAGCCACTCGCCACACCCTCCCCCAAAGCGCCGAGACCCTGGCGGCCACTAATCCACTTTCTGTCTCTATTGATTTGCCTCTTCTAGGCATGTGTTCGTTTTGGCTTCTTTCACTTGCCTTATGGTTTTTAATGTTCATCCCTATCATTGCACGCATTGCTAGCTTTTTTATTGCTACATAATATTTCATTATATGGATATATCACATTTCATTTATCCATTCAGTTGGTAGACATTGTGTCTACTGTCTGTAAATATTCATCAATTTTTATCACATATACAACATTTGGTATATTATATCTACATTCTATCTTAGTATACTGATTTTTCCCTATAAATATAAATTAATTTTGGCTGATAAGGATTAATTTTAAAGATAACATGATTTTTACATCCCTATTTTGGCTTTCTGTCAGCAGAAGTCATCGGTGTGCTGATTGCTTTGTAAGTGGTGCAGATGCAGCACTTCTTACCTCTCAGACACTATAGAATGAAAACGCTTAAAAATGGGGAAGTGAAAGTAGAAGCAGTGTCACAGCTGTGATAGGCAGAAGGCAGACTCAAGAGCTAGAAACAGGTATGATGACTCACTACCTTTCTTATGCTTGTCTCATTAAGTGAAATGAAATGAAGTTGAATTAATTTATCTTTGATTCATGAGCCTCTGTATGTATTAAAGTCTGTTTGTTTAATGAGTTTTAGGATTCCCAAATAATATCTACATTTTTATTTACTTTTTATTAACTACCCAAAGAGCTATCGTGTGCTTACATTCTTAGATATTATTTCCAAATAATTATTTCTCAATTTCCAGGAGCCCTTTCCTGAAACTGAGAATAATAAATAATATTTGTTTGGTGGGACAGCAGTCACAGTTCAGGGGAAAGAGCAGTATCAGTATTAGAATCTCTTCTGGCTAAGCAGGTCTGCTTTTCAGTGTATGAAACATTATGTATATTTGAATCAGAATTAAGATAGGTTTTTGATTCCTTTGGAGTGTTTTAACAGCTTTACTGAGAATATAATTCACATAAGGTAAAACTGACTAATTCAATGTGTGCTGCAAACAGTCATTTTTAGGCTACTTCTCTTGTGTAACTTGCACCATGGTCTGATTTTAAAACATTTTTATCACCTCCAAAAGGAACTCTGTACCCTTTACCCGTCATTCCACATTTCCATCCTTCAGACTGTTTTCCAAAGTGACTGCAGACCCTTTATTTACACCAGCAACATAATGAGGGTTTTGGCTTCCCACATCTTCGCTCACAGTTTAGAACCTTCCAGGAGCCAAAATTAAGTGTAGCCGAAGGTCCCAGAGCCCTGAGACAAGTCAGACTTGTAACTCATCTGACAGCTGACTAGATCAAGACAAAGCGAGCCGGGCATGAGCTGCATTTCCCAGGCCACAGGGGCCACAAAAATAAGATTAAATTAATTGTACATTGCTGTATTTTGAAAAAATTAGTATAGTCAATGTCTATACATTTCAGGGACCTATAGCGTCCATGTTAATATTACATGTAGATATAAATGCCAAATATGAAATTCTTACAACCTCTATCCAGGAAAACAGAAGTTTCTGCCAAAATAAAGAGTCAGAAAAGCAAACAACTAGCATTTGAATGGAACTAAATGTGAGCTACAGTACTGGAATGTAAAAACTTTACCTGAATGAAATGTGGACTTTCATCAACAGTCCTGGTCATTTTCCGGAGGAAGTGACTGGAACTTGCCAACTTTCCTTTCTCTTTAGCAAAACAAACTCCAGCTTTAGGAGACAGGTTGTCCTTTCTGCTAAGCATAACCCAATTGTCCTGAATTGTGGAACCTTCTTATTGTTAGTTTTATTTCATGCCCTTCTCTTTTCCTTGGGAGGGTCAGAATGCATGAATTGTATTTAATTTTTAAGATAAAATAAAGAAATACACTGATATTTCAAGTTATAATTGATTTTGTGATATCCTGCTAGACCCTGTATTTTGACAAAACTGCCTTTCAGTTACAGTATTCCTCAAATAGTCACTCAGTGTCTAATTTTGAGTTTTTTAAGGCATTTGATCATGCAGATTGTTGTTTAATTAACATTCTACTAAAAAGAGATTGCAAATTTTCAGAGTTTACCATATATACTATCAGCATACCCATCTCCTAGAAGTATATTTTCATATAGACATTATGAATATACTCCTAAATTGTGAATATACTCCTAGAACATTAGTCCAAATCATACAATGCCTTTTGTACTTATAGATCTTGTTATAGACCATTAATGTTAGGACTTACTATATAAAGTGTGGAAAGAATCCTATGTTATATTATGAATATAGGCTTCTTGAAACACATTCTTCCTAAGAGAGTGCCATCTCTCTGATCTACCTTCCTTCTGTGAGCTCTGAGACCTGCCTCTCAAATTCCTCCAGACCTACCCACACCAGCGTTCATGTTGTTCTTTTGCCTGGGCCGCCCTTCCATGAATCACCATGTTCTTTAAAACCAACCTAGTCTGTGAGACCTTCTACTCTAGCTTCTGTGACTTTTCACTGTAGCCCTTGCCTTGATTGCTTTTGTTTTTTTCTATTCCCAGACATGTACTGTCCATCACCTCCATCATGCACTCTAGTGAACTCATACTCAATTGGTCAAGGTGAAGAAATCTGGATGAACTGTTCCACCAGACCTCCACCCATATGCCAGACCTGTGTTCCAAAAGGGAAATCGAGTGCCAAAACAAAAGGGAGAACTGCATACTGGCCTACTTCTGAAATTGCCTCTGAGCATTCCTAACTTTTGAAGTCACGACATACCTGTGTCCAGTAAAAAATACTTTTAAAAAGAAATTTTACTACTTACATGCCTTGACTATATTATATATTTCATATGCAGCCCGAGACAATTCCTCTTTACTCAGTGTGGCTCTAGCAAGCCAGTGTGTCCAACCCACAAGCCACAGGTTGGAATTCCCTGTGAGAAATACCCACTGAAGGGCAGCTAAGCAACAGAGGGAACCATAGGAGTTAGGTGAAAACAGGAAATCACTAAGCAGTACTCTTACCGTGTTCTTTTGAGATGAGGTGCTTTTTCTTTTTTTGGCATTCCTGGGAATGTAACCCAAGGCCCCACAGAGGCAACTATCACTCAGTTGCATGTCTGCCTGCTTGTACTTTAAACCACGAGATAGTCAGAAGCTGTTAGTCAACCCTGCACAACCTCGTCTTTCTAATCTCAGTGGATGTACATGGGCACTTAGTATTTCAAAGGTGCATTTTTCTAATCATTTTCTGGGAGATTTTCTCTGGCTCCTGGCTTATATGTCAAAATGTCACCCGAAGGCAAGGCAAGGCAAAGCAGAGGTATTTAGTATCGAAAATAATTTCTGCCTACTTTTAAAAAAAATTTTTATTTTAAAGAAAAAGAAAGAAAATTCCAAAACCATGTGATAGGAGGGTTAATACATTGTGTATTATTATCCTTAAATTAGTTACTCAGAGTACGAGATGTCAGCATTTCACTTCTAAACAATATTAACACAAATCTATCTTTTCAATGAACTGAGAGAAATTAGTAGTATAACTAGTTTAACTATCTTTTGTGTGTATATGTATATATATATATATACATATGTATATATATGTATATATATATATATACATATATTTCCTTTTTCTTTTCCCTCCTTTTTTTCAACTCCCCTGAAGCAGTTTCTCTTTCCTTTTGAAGTTTCTTTGCAGTTTACAATATCTATTGTACGTTTTGGATCACATTTACTCTTTCAGCTTCTCACACTAGGAAGACAATACAATGTTTATATGTTTGCTATTTCACTTATGAGTATGGTCTGAGTTGCATCCATTTACATATAAAAGTCTCCAGTTTATCCTTCTTTATAGCTGAATGATACTCCATTATATAAAATGACCACATCTTTTTTATCCATTCCTCAGTTGATGGGCATTTGGGTTGTTTCCTAGATCTAGCTATTACAAATTGTTCTTGCTATAAACGTGGGTGCACTTATATCTCTGTGGTACAATGTTTTTAATTCTGCTGGGAAGATATCCAGAAAGGGAATATCTGGGTTAAATGGGACCACCAATCATAGTTTTTTTGAGGAATCTCCACACTGATTTCCACAGTGGTTGCACCAGTTTGCACTCCCACCAACAGTGGAGTAGGATCCTTTCTCCCCACAGCCCCTCCAGCATCTGTTACTGGTTGATTTCTTGATGATAGTCATTCTTTCCCGGGTGAGATGGAATCTCATTGTTGTTTTAATTTGCATCTCTTGAATGACCAGGGATGTTGAACTGTCTACTTTTATGTTTGAAAATTGACAAGGAAGATAATTAATCCTCCTCACTCTCACCTCCCAGGAAATACTGGCTTTCTTCTCCCCGATTCTACTGCTCCGCCTATGTCTTGCCCGCTTTTCATGTTGTAATTTGAGGATTTGATGAAGAACAGTCACATCTACACCTGTCTTCATACATCCTGTCAGAGTCATTAGATGGTTGGCTCTTTCTGTCATATATTATCTAGTTGGAGAACTCAGACTACATTTTCCTTAAAGGGTATCTGAACAGGAATTATAAATCACTAAATTGTCCTTAGAAGGATGTGTTAGTAACTTTTCTCCTTGCTGAGAAGAAATGCCCAATACCCACAAATTAAGGGAGGAAAGGCTTATTTAGCTCACAGGTTGTAGAGGTTTCAGTCCATAATCAGCTGGCTCCAAGGCAGGGTGGGAATGGCAGACAGGAATTGCAAAGGAGAAACAGATCATGGTGAGCAGAAGGTAGCAAAACAAGGGACGAGACAAGCCTCTTTCTGTCCCTTATATTTTGTTCAGGCTCCTGGGATTAGGCAGTGCCAAACCAATCAGTGGACTGATTTAGTAATCACACACGCTTAATCCCAGCATCACACACTCTAGATCCAGCCACCTCTGAAAAAGCCCCACCTATGACTGAATGAGGATTTGGGGAGCTATTGAGACCCAAACCATAACAAAGGATCAGATTTCACTGATTACCTTTATAACAGAGTAGTCACTAGAGAGAGTACACTTCCGGTGGAGACATATACCTGATTATTTCAAAGGGTTTCTATTGCAACGGCAAGCAGAAACACTGAAATGACACCCAGGATTTGGAGGCAAATTTATTCATGTCAGCAGGCACTGATTGAGATCATTCCCAGAATATCAGGCCCTGATCTCTCATGGTCTAGGACTTATATGAGATAAGCAAGCAGAAAGTCCAGAGGCAGAATGGCTTGTCAACTGGGGATTGGTTTATACAATGTGCATCATAGTGAGCAGCTATACATCACAATAACCGACCGTTTCTAAGAGACAGGAGCAACCAGAACTGGAACAGGAACTATTACCTGGCAATAACAGACTGAAGCATACTGACTGGGGGGCATTTTCTGCTATACTGTGCCTGGAAATTTTAATTGTTCTATCAACACAATCATGTTGTTCGAGCATTGGGATTTTAGATTTTAAAGTTTTATACACAAATTATACTGTCTTTCCATTTTTAGTTATTAAATATTGAAAGCTAATTTGTACACAGGGCCATTCGGAAGTGGTGATGTGTTTCGCCTAGCACTGTGAATTCCAAGTGAAGACATTCAGTACAGGTAAATGAGGGCATGGCCATGACTCCTAAGGAGCCAAATGCGTTGTCATCTAATTAGGGAAGTGCGTGGATGAACGAACGGTCTTCTTACTGTCTTCACCCATTATCTGATAAAACAACAGCCAAGCGAATGGCTTGGCAAACCTGTTGAAGGTAACTCTGAGCCTGTCATGGTAGAGCCATTACAGGGTAAGTAGCAGATGTAGACCCAGAGATCAGACCTGGGGTCTCCAAATGCACTGGAAAAAAAGAGGAACTGCTTGGCATTTAGCTCAGTGTGAAGTTCCTGGGTTCAGTCCCCAGTACCACACACGTGTGCACACACACACACAGATTAGTAAAAATGATAAAATACATCAAGGGGCAGTAAATGAAAAATTTAAATACTAAGAACAGAAAAAGAGATTTGCACAAATATAAACCATACCATATTCTTAAAAGATTCAACATAGCTAGGTGTGATGGCACATATCTATAACCCCAGCCGCTTGGGAGGCTAAGTAGGAGAATCCCAGGTTTGAGGCCAGCCTGGGCAACATAGCAAGATGGTATCTCAAAACAAAAAATAAAAAGGACAGGGGATATTGCTGAGCATTGCAGAAATCCTCCTGTCTCAGCCTACCAAGTAGCTGGGATTGCAGGCATGTGCCGCCCCATGTGGCTCTTAAATTTATTTTTAAATTTAACTGAATCCTAATGAAAACACTGTAAGAATCCTTTTTGAAGCAGAAAAGTCAATTCTGAAGCTCATATAAAACAGTAAACAAGAATAGCTAGAAAAATATTGAAAAGAAGTACCCTGATGGAAAGATAGAGAAGAAATTTATTTCCACTTGAGATTGAAATATATTTTAAAAACTTTTATAAAAAGGCTTAGTAATGAAATTAATCTGGTAATGGTATATGAATAAACAAACCAAAGGAGCAGAGTAGAAACATATGGAAACATACTAGAAACATAATCAAACATAACCAGTAATTAGACAGGAATTCCACACAGCTTTTTGCTCATGAAACAACATATAACATTTATACTGTGAGAAATGCAAGTTAAAATCACAATAAAATCCGTGTGTGTGTGTGTGTGTTACTAAGAATTGAACACAAGCACTTCACACTGAGTTACATCCACAGACTTCTTTCTTTCTTTTTTTTTTGAGACAGGGTCTCTCTAAGTCACTAAATTATCCAGCGTGGCTTAAATTGCAATCTTCCTGCCTCAGCCTCCCAGAGTGCTGGGGCTGCAGGTGTAGGCTGCCATGCCTAGTTTGTAATACTGTTTTAAAGTTGACAAATTGTCAAAAATCCAAAAGTTTCACAACACTTTCAAATTGCTGGGGATAAACTGATTTGATCTCTTTAACTGGGTAATATCAGTAGCAGTTACAAAAGTACCCTCCCTTTGACTCAGCTGTTCCTTTATCACTTAATAGATATGCACATCAGCAGGACAGATATTTATGTGTGTAAGGTTCTTTACAGCAGATTTGCTGTTCCTTGTCAGCCATAGGAGACTGGTTAGACAAGTTAAGAGAAAGCCCTATACTGGAATTCAGTGGAACAGTAAGAGGAGAACAAGGAAGATGGCATGCATTGATGTGAAAGAGCTTCAAGGTGTTTCTCATATGAAAATAGGCAGATACCAGCGTGTACAATATGCCATATTTTTATGTAAAAAATAGAGGAAATCTATAGAGTTTGCTGGCATATTCATAAAGAAACTGTAAAATGATATATTTAAAAAGCGAATTCTGTTCCCTATGGAGGAGATAAGGATTAGGTGGGAAAAGGGTAGATAGCGGACCGCCTCCTTCTTCTGTGGTACGGAATATATCTCTGCCGCCTCCTTCTTCTGTGGTACGGAATTTAAAGCCTGGGTCTCGCAGATTTTAGGCAAGCGCTCTATCACTGAACTACATCCCTACCCCCTTTTCATTTTTGAACCAGGCAAACAGTCAGCCTATTCAATAAGTAGATCAATAAACAAGAAAGCATGTAACCATAAGGTGAGATACCATGTACTGCACTGATTAAATGAAATAAAGACTAAAGATGTTTCCTGTGTATTGAGAGAAGAAAATCTCTGAGGATGCTAAGTGCAGAATATAATGTACAATATGCTCCCTTTTGTAGAAAAAGAGGAACTCTAAGAATACCTTTCCAGTTCTGCCGTAAGTGTGTGAGGAACCTTTGGAAGGACGCTTGGGTTGGGGAACGTGGTTGCTGCCAGCTCCCTTCAGTTTTTTTTAGGAGTGCAGGTGCCTTGGCCCTGCTGCTAGTGTGATGTTGGCAGATGGCCTACAGCTGACCACCTTTCTGGACCCAGATGGCTTCTTTTGAAGGGAGCTGCACCCTTGGAGGTCAACACCCTTCGTGGGGTGACCTGTATCCAGGGAGGGGTCAGCATGGCAGCACGAGGGGCAGCCTGCAAACATCTCAGGAACATTAGAAGCGCCTTCATTTTTCTCCCTATTATCTATCTTCTATTTTGCTCTTTAAATTATTTATACTTTGAGATAGTCATATAAGAGAAACAATGCAATATTTAAGCTTCCATGTCTGATTTATTTCACCTAACATTATGGTCTCAGGGTACATCCATTTTCTTACACATACCTCAAATTGATCCTTGTTTATGGTAGAGTAGTACTCCATTACATATAAATGCCACATTTTTCTTTATTCATTCTTCTGTTGATGAACATATAGGCTGCCCCCAAGATGTAGCTATTACAAGTTGTGAACCCCTTCCTTTCCAGCAGCATGGCAACTTATTTTCCCCCTCTGAGAGTGTTCCCTACCACAGACACTGACCCAGAGCACTCCTATGAAATCTGCTTCTTCCCAGAGGTCTCCTCCTGGGGAGCCCAAGAAACTAAGAACTGAGAAACTAAAAGTAGTGACTCCCCGGTGGTTGGGAAGAGATGGGAACCTGGTGAAGAAGTAGACATTTCACTCTATGTCTTTTTTACAATTAAAAAAAATCTTCTTTTGTACTAGTAGCTGCCTGATTTGTAGAGATCATAAATGATATTTCTGAAGTTAACTTGATATGTCAGTGGTCCTTTGTCCATGTGTGCGTTTAGAGAGTTTTTATTTATTTAATTTGGGAGGAGATATTTTAGTCCAAAGTACAGTGTCACCACACTCTAATGTGCGTTTCGTTTCTGTTCTGTTTGTGTTTTTAGGACCTGCAGAGAACCCCGCCTTAACGTCACCGTACGATGGAACGTAAGAAGTCACCCGACGGCGGATGGGGCTGGGTGATTGTGTTCGTGTCCTTCTTCACTCAGTTTTTGTGTTACGGGTCCCCGCTGGCGGTTGGAGTCTTATATATAGAGTGGCTGGATGCCTTCGGTGAAGGGAAAGGAAAAACAGCTTGGGTCGGGTCCCTGGCAAGTGGAGTTGGCTTGCTTGCAAGTAAGTGGGTAACTTTATGCCTCTCTACTCTTTAATCATTTAATTACACTTGCTGCATCACTTGCATTGTGCAAGGCTCTTTGCTTTTACTAGAACATATATTTTCCTATTGTCTTTGAGAGGAGAGCACCCCTCGCTCCCTGTAATAGATCTGTGTGAAAACCCAGGAATCACATAAGGTCATCAGTCATTCCTTCCTTCATTTATTTGCTGCTATGTGCCAGGCAGTGTGCTAGGTGCAGCAAGTGGGAAGATGAATCGCAAATGCATGGTTCCTGCCCTTCAGAAGCTCAAAGTCTAGTGAGGGACACACGTGCTTCCCCGAGAGGAACCCAGGAGGGAGAAGTGCAGTGCTGGGTGTGGCCGAGGTATGTGGGCGGCTATGGCTCAGCTGCCCTTTAGGTAATTGCCTCCTGGCTCTTGATTTCTGCTGACTCAGCTGCACTGCTCAAATCCCAGGTCCTGTATTTGTGATGACTCCATGAGAAAAATCTGACATAGCAAAGTGTAGTCCCAAGCATTTTAACTCAGGGTTATGTATGGTCTATGTGCTGTGCTTTGTGTATCTCTAAAATTAATATTATGGTACATGATATAACATAGTTATATAATGATATTGATATAATATTATATAATAGTGATTTCTATCTTTAAAGAGAATGGTAGAAGATTTTTATGTTCCTTTTTACTGTTCATATCATATGCCAACTCAACTTCTGGAGTCAGAGTTTGGACTCTGCATTAATATTCATCCACCATCACTCTCACCTCCTTGGAACTATTTAAGCATAAATTTGCTGAGACGGTGACATAAATGGGGCCAGCCCTCCAGACGTCCCTTTCCTTATGCTATGAATGTGCCATGATTCCTTGAGCAAATCACACTCTACTCTTGGGGGGAAATTTGAGTGTAGTGATTTGTAACATGCTTTTGAGTTCTACACTGGATTCATGAAAATATGTTTACAACACAGTGCATTAGCCGCTTGTGCTTTAAAATACATCGTGCCTCAGATTTTTAGGGGAGCCCTTGGGGCAAGGGAAGCAGTTACTTCCAATTGTTGATACCTTGTCAAATTAGAAACCAGATGCACAAGACTTGAAAAACAATGCTGGATCCTCTGGCTGTGTCAGATAAGGTAACTAAACCTAACTAAACAAATGGAAATAATACTGCCATTCTGAGCTCAAGAGAAACAGGAAGAGGCTGCCCAAGATTTGTTTGAAAGAGATTTTAAAAATAAGGATTGTTTGTAAATCTATCAAAGTACAAGCAAATGGTAATTGATATATTAAAGGGATTTGAAAACACTGCTTTCTAGCAAACAACTTTGCTTGGAGATGATAAAACATTTTAAATGTTTTCTAATTAGTCACCACTTGTATTTTTTAATAAACACAGTAAAAATCTGATTGCTTTGGCTTCTAGAAAGGGTCAAAAGATAATTGAAATAATGTCCTCCTTGGCACATAGTTAGAGAACGAAGTTTTTTTCTGTTCTTTTCTTTGGTCTTTTTGAGACAGGGTCTCACTATGCAGTTCAGGCTGGCCTTGAGTTCACTTTGTAGCCCAGGCTGGTCTCGAACTCACAATGATCCTCCTGCCTCAGCTTCCCGAGTGCTGGGATTATAGGTGTGCGCCACCAGGCCCGGCTTCAAAGTTTCTTTTTGTAAGTTCTGTCCAGGTGAGAGGAGGGGTAGCTGAGATCCCCTGCAGGATGAAGCCTTCACGAGGGTCTCCTTGTCAGCTGAGCGAAACTTTGCAAGCCATTTACCTTTTCTAGGCTTGATGTCATCACCTGGGTGGGAGGCCTTGAATCAGCTGGTCAAAGCTTTTACAGGTAACAGAAAGGAGAGCAGAGAGTTCAAGAATGATGAAATAACAGGAAAAAGACAAAACCTAACACTGTGGGAGTGTGTGCATGTATGTGTACATGCTTGTGCTAGTGATATATGGGGAATAAACGCAACTCCCAACCTGCTAGATGTCAGATACACTGAGTTTGTGTTTCCCAGAATCAAAGAATGAATTGTGAGGAACAGCAGAGGTTAAGAGGAGGAAAAAATTACTGAGATAGCCCCTGAGAGACGGGAAGGGACCCAAAAGTGGGTTTCCAACAAGCCCACTTCTCAAAGGAAGTTTTATAGAGCAAAATCACGAGGTGGGTACGATGTGGTTCAAAACTCTGATCAACCAATAAGATTACAAGTAGAGCTAGCTGCTTAGTAATATTGATCCAGTGGGAAAGCAGGTCACGTAGCAAGGGTACATGTGAAGGACAAGGACTTTTTTAGAAAGAGATGGATCAGGAGGTCCTGATCACCCACCTGGGTGACTGCTGTCTATCTAGACTTTATTGGGTCAAGTGCTACCCATTAGAGTATAATCTTTAATTTAATGCTTATCCTTTGGGGAGGCAGCAGGCCTGGTCATTCTGTCTTTATCTTGAGGTCTGGCCTTCAGCAGATGCGCCTCCAGGAACAGTTGTAATGTGCTCTCATCATCTGCACTGACTTTCTCGAGGGCCCAGCCCTGCCTGATGGCTTATAACATTTCTACCTAACTTAGCTGTCTGTAATGTTAGTGTACTTTCATCATCGTATCCAGCTGTGAGCATAGCTGACTCTATTGAGCATACTGAAAGTTGGTGTCCCTGGGTTCTTTGTAGCATAAATTAAGCAATAAATCTTGAAAGCTGTGGTTATATTGTATTAACAAGTAGGGTCTAACAGTTTGTGAGCCACGTTGACCACCTACCCACTTGACAACTTGGTTTTGTTGAAAAAAATCAGATCAGTATTACCTTGGAAGTAGGACAAATATATTTCATATTGGTGACTCACATGGTTATCATCTCTCTCTCTCTCTCTGTCTCTCAATTAAACTGAAGTGAGAGTCTTTGCACTGAGCTACATTCCCAGCCCTTCTTATTTTTTATTTTGAGACATTTTCTCTAAATCACTAAATTGCACAGGCTGGGATTGAACTCGAAATCCTGCCTCAGCTTCCTGGGTGCTGGGATTACAATTATGTACCACCACATCTGATTTTATCAGTTATGTCTAACCAGGGAGATAATTAGAAAAATTGAGCATATAATTGCTTGGCTTTTGATCCTAAGCCAATCTAGTTCAGTTGGTCTCTGATGCAACTCAGATACATGATTTGTTTTTAATGTTCTGGGAGTTGGGTGCAGAGTGCTGTGCACGCGGAGCAGGTACTCATCCACTGACCTACACCCTTAGCCCTATGAATTTTTTTCTGAAGACTCAAAAGTGATTTTAGTTGGAAACTACCACTGATTGGAAACTTCTCTCATGAGATTTCAATTTTTAGATAATTCTCTGAAGTTCATTTTGTCACAACTTTTGTACAAGTTGGATTACTGTAGGCTTCTGCATGGGTATGGCATTCCTCATGCCATGGATATCACAAAAAATATATGTTCAATGACCCTTGTCCTGCTGGGGCTCTGGTGAAAAAAAAAAACAAATAGACATCATTGCTTCCTTATGAGTTTATCTATATGTATATATATTTACATACATTTGCTTGATGGGAGGTGAACTTTGCAGTCAGACCTACAGTTGCTCTTAAATTGGGGGATGTAGGAATTACTTGAGCTTGCATATAAAGCCAAAGTCTAACCCACCAGTAGGTGAGGAGCAAAGGTGGGGCAAAGGAGTGGTCCCCAGAATCTACATTTTAGCTCACTCTGTAGTCCATTCTGATACACCAGGCTATGCCATATTAGAAAAACATTAGCTATTTTCTTTACCCAGTTTTGTCTAGAGAAAGTCAGGTTGGTGTCATCATTGATCAATTCTGTGATCTGACCTCCAAAACTTTATAATTGACCAAAGTGCAACAGAATAAAAGCATTTGCCAAACAACATACGCATTGTACATTCACATACTTTTGCCTTAAATTCTCCAAATGACCCTTCCATCACGCACAGAAGGCTTCCTACCAGCCACTTTAACCTTCACAGCCAACTACCTTATCTTCCTTGACCCATGTAACAGCAAAGTGAGCTGGGCATTATTGTCTTCAAGATTTAAAGGGTAGTGCTCAAAATACACATTCTCTAAGGGCAAGGAAGAATGGCACCTGAGTTCAGGTAACCTGCTGGACCTGTTTCTTCATCTTTAAATTGGAGATAAGAAATGTACCGGACTGGGGCTGGGGATTTAGCTCAGCGGCAAAAGCGCCTGCCTGGCATGCGCAAGGTCGTGAGTTTGGTTCCCAGTACCGGAGAAAAACCAAAACCAAAACCAAAAAAAAAAAAAAAAAGAAATGTACCGGACTTACCTGATTATTGTGTGGGATCATTGTGATGGTGCTTGGCATACTGTGAGTGTTCAAGAAATGTTAGTTATTAGAGAAGACATCACTCACACATGAAATCATTCTCCCAAGCAGTTCCAATGAAACGGTAGACCCTATAAGGAAAGTGACCATTCAGGATGAATGACAAAACCATTGCTTGGAAGAAGGTAAGAGAAGAGCTGGAACTTTCCCAAATTTATGCATAAACATCTAGAATTGAAAGACTCATCCCTTTATCTTGAACAAAGCTGGCTATGGGAATCTACTAATGCCCATTTTATTTCTGTATGTTTGTAGTACATAATGATCACATTTGTCCTGGGGAGTTGGTACAGTACAAGTTTGTGACACATTCTTTCTATGTCCCCCTCCTGCTTTTGGTTCTTTTCTCATTTGCAAAATGGACAGTAGTTCTTACTAGCACATTAGAACTATGAAAAAGTATGTCATTCTAAACTTTCTCTATAAACTTAATTCTTGGGGCAGTAGCATGGTACTAGGGATTGAACCTAGGTATTTTGTGCGGAGCTATATTCCTAAGACCTTTTATGTTTTTTACTTTTGAGACAGGGTCTCATGAAGTCACTAAGTTGCCTAGGCTGGGACTTGCATTTATGAACCTCCTGCCTCAGCCTCCCAAAGTGCTGGGATTACAGGTGTGCACCATATTGACTCATAACCTTAATTATTAATAACTTGTAATTTCTTGCAGGACTGGGGATTGAACCCAGACCCCTCACACTGAGCTATGCACTTAGCCCACTTAAAAATATTTTTTAAAAATTTTGAGGCAAGGTCTTCTTGAACCTTGCATAATTGATGAAAACATATTTCTTTGTCTGACCTGAGTTATTTGTTTGTCCAGATGATGCCTGGGATGAGTAAAGCTGGGGATGGGAGGGTCTTCCTCCCAGGCCACACCTTGCCAATGCATTCCTCCTCATGATGTGTTTATACGCCCTCCCTGCCAAGACCCCCATGGGAGGTGCCACTTATGCCTATGAGGGGTCTGTGGTTTCAGGGAAAAGACAGGAGAAAAGGTCGCTACTCATTTGAGTCTTCACAGATACCAATGAGAAAAACAAGCATGAAATAACCTTGTTTGTTTACTAAAGATAAAGTCAACCGCATTGACACAGACACACACACACATGTACACATACGCAGAATCAAAAATAAAACCAAAACCAAAAAACCACACACTTATTCAGGGGTGGTTGGGATTTTGATCCTGGAAAATAGGTTCAAGCCGTCTTGGGAATGTGCTTTGAGGTGGCCACGTTAATAGTGTTAAACTGCGTGAGGGATGGAAATTACATAATGTGTTAGGCAGGAGTTAAGACAGCTTGAAAGGAATGGGTTGGGTGTGGTCTCTGTCTTGAGGTTACCTGGGGGAAAGTGGTGGGTTGTACAAAGGTTGGCAGAGGTTAACAATGTCAAAGGTTAACTTGAATCCAAGTTAACCAAGTGGGTGTTTCTGCAGCATAGTTCCAAGGTTCAGCACTGGATGCGTCTGAGTTCTGATTAACCAGGGCTTTCTGACTCTATGTTAAGTGCTCCAAACTGGGCTACTTTGTTTGCATTCTCTTCTTTGACTGGTACTACCTGGGCAAGTCTGGGCTGTACACAGTGAGAGAGCAGAGTATGGGAAGAAATCAAGTTTATTGAAGGGGCACAAGCTTGAGAAGATACAGGGGTGCCAGCCTTAAGGACCCTAGGGGTTTTTACAAAGAAGGAAGGGAGGAGCAGGACAGGGAGGCTTAATGCTGAGGTGTTGGGCAGGGTCTTCATCACCAGTGGCATGCGTCTCCTTTCTTTTATTTGCAAAAGTCCTCCACCTTTTTGGATAATTCCTGTACTTCCTTTTGGACAAAATTATAGACTAGGGAAGGTTACAGATGCTTGGGGTTCTATAAATCTAGACTTAGCAGTTAACACTTAACACCTAGGTGAGGTTCTCTTTTGAATTTGGTTTGCCAAGCCTAAGGGTGGGGACCTAAATGGATTAAGGGAGAGGCAGGGCAGAGGTAGGCAGAGGGAAAGTAAAGGCCAAGGTCTGGCCTGGTTGCAGCTTTATAGTCTTTGAGATGGGCCAAGGGGAGGATGCCCTCTTGCAGGCAGACAGACAGGCAGAGGGCAGTCTGGGCTGCAGACTACTTGTTTGGTGAAGCAAATTGGGCTGGAGAAGAAGGATTGTGTTGGGAGCTGTGATGGTCAGTTGTGTGTGTCCACTTGGCTAAACCACATTTCCTGGTGATTCAAACACTACTCTCATCTTAGCATTGCTGTGAAGGTATTTCCCAGGTGCACGTAAAGTCTATAATCAGTTAACTTTCAGAACAGGAGCTTATCCTTGATAATCTGGAAGGCTTTGATGGAATCTGTTGCAAAATCGGAAGAGCAGAAGTGAGCTTTTCCCAGGACAGACATTGCCTGAGGGTGGCAGCCTGGGCCTGTGCCTGAGAGTTCAAACTTGCCCTTCCTGATGGGCTTGCCCCACAGCCTGTGGACCTGCCTACCTAGTAAAGTATCACCTGGCCCAGAGCCTCCGTTCCTCACATAAATCTCTTAGTGTGGCTTCTTTACTGGTTTTGTTTGTTAGGTTGAAACCTGACTTGTTCAGGAGGAGCAGAAGGTAACTAACTAGAGGACTCTGATAGCCTTGTGGTTTTAAGATGAGCCAGAGCACCTTTTGGCTGGAAGCCATTCTTCAAATTCAAGGAGATATGTGGGGTCATTTTTAGACAATCCAGCTGCTGAAACTGCAGGGAGGTCTTTTGTTTTGTACTTTTGTTCTCCAAGCAGACTTAATTACGGGCATCAGCACTTCTGTGTTAAAGGAGCATACTGAAGGGTGTACAAAACCCACCTCTGTTCTTCAGAAGTATTTCTATTCATGAATTATTAATTCTGATTTTGCAAGTTTTATTATATTAAGCAATGAGTACTTAACAGTAAAAACTATCAAACATTATTTAATTTTTAATATTTATTGAGGGTTTATAAAAAAGCATCAAAATTTTCAACATCGACTTTTTGGTTTGCAACGTCTAAAAAATAACAACAGAAATAAAATCCTATATGAACCACAATGACAATACCAATAGAACTCTACAACAAAAATAGTCTTTACTTCAGTTGTCACACCTAAGGTAGTTTCACACATGACAACAGCACGTCCCATACACATTTCTCACTGACACGGACAGCACATCTGCTTAGGTTTCCTGTCTTTTTTGTAGGACATACTTGGCATCTCACTGGTTTAAATGTCAGGAGGTTCTTATTATACTATGCAATATAGAGTGAACAGGAAGTTAAAATATCAATAAAATGAAGTATCAAATTCTTAATATGTATTGCACATTTAGAATACACATCGACATTTTCATATCAGCTGTGTACTTGCTTGCAAAACCTAAAAGATATCATCAGAAATAAATTCCTATATGAAGTACAAAGTACTAATAGAACTCTACAAGAATAACCTTTGCTTTAGCTCTCATACCTATGCAGTCTTCACTCATGATAAGTGCATGTTCCACACACACATCTCACCTACATGTGACAGTACACGTGCTTAGCTTTCATGTCTTTTTTGTAGGACATACTTGGTATCTCACTGATCCTGTTGTTTGTCAGGAGCTTCTTACTATATTGTATAACATGCATTTAACAGGAAAGTAAGATAACAGTGAAATAAAATATCAAATATGTAATGAATGCTTAGAATAGACATCAACATTTTCACATTAGCTGCATACTTTCTCACAAGACCTAAAAGATAACATCAGAAATAACCTGAAAAGGGGAAAAAAAAAGGAAGGGAAAAGCACACACACACACACACACACACACACACACACACACACAATATACTTAAAATGATTATACTACTAATTTCTCTTAGTTCATTGAAAAGAAAGGTTTGTGTTAATATTGTTTGGACAATTAAATGGCTATATCTTACACTCTGAGTAACTAATTTAAAGATAACAGTATGCAGTGTATTAAACATTTTTGCTTTTCTATTATCTTGTTTTGAAATTTTTATTTTTTTCCTCTTCAAATTTAAAAATGATTTTCTTATGTACATGAAATAAAAGTTAAAAAGAGAAACAAATACTTATGTGAACTACAATATAACTACAAACAAAAGTCTACTGCAGAAACAATCTTTGCTTCAGTTGTCATACTTGAGGCAGTCTTCGCACATGAAAACTGCATGTTCCATGCACAAGTATCGCTTACCCCAATGTTTTGTTTTCCTGTCCTTTTTTGTAGAGCATAGCTGACATCTTTTTGGTTTTCCTGTTGCTGTAATAGGGCTTTGTGATGTTACACCTGGCTGTTCACCTGTGAGCTACCAGTGTTTTGGGTTTTTTTTTGCAGTTCCCTGGGCGGCAACATTTTGCTCTTTCTTTGTTGAAGTGATCTCTTATGAATTCCAGTCCCAATCCTCTAAGAAAATTTCTCCATGATATTTTGCACTTGTTATTTTCTTTTGTAAACTATCAAACTATTCAGGCCACGTGCCCAGGATTGAGTAAAACACAGCCATCGGTCAAAGCTTTGTATTTCGAGTGACATCATAGTTGCTGTGTAACTCAGGAAAAATGTCTACTCTGCCTTTGCTTTTGTTGTAAAAAGTTACCAGCTCAGGCTTCAGGTGTGTCGAAGTTTCTCTGTCAATTTTTCCATCGTGGTGCAGCATTGACATCAGCAGTCCCAGTTTTACTTTGCTGCATACGAGGCCAGTGTTGTATCTTTCTGAAATCCAGAGACTGTACTATACAATTCTGTTTTGAAACTGCAACCTTGCATTGGGAATTTCTGCATTGCTCTTGGATAGAGGTCCTACACTCTCCTCTGTTAGCAAACATAACATCAATCGGAAACTGGTAACAGTTATTGAATGTCACATTCCCATTTGGGGAATGGGATGAATTTCTAAATTGAAAGTATATGTCTTCACATCTGGCAGGGCAGATATTTTTACACTGTATTTGAAACCTGTTTCTGCATATACTACGTAAAGCTACAGAGACCAGGTTTTTCATGTACCATTGTACTAAATTGGGCTACTTCTACAAGAACAGTTGTAAGAAAACTTTTTTAAGGATACAAATCCCAAATGTAAGAAATTCAACCATGAGCATTTCATGGGTAAAACTCACCTGCAGCTGCTTTGCAGCTTCTGCACGCAGCTTGGCATTCATCTGCCAAGTAGCTGAATGCACGGATGGGCTCCTGCTTCCCCAGGCCCAGCCACTGTGAGCCACACCCAGATTCCCTTATGGCACATCAGATGTCTGCAGAACAGGAGAATGGTGTGTGTGTATGTCACCCTCCATGGTGCTCAGGGATGCACAGCAATACACGGAGCATCTTGCCCCCTGAGATGCTCAAGAATACATACACAAAAAATGCTACACGGACCATTATGTGAACAAAAATCTAGATTTGACACTGTTACATGGGTGCACACACCTTGCCATTCATTGCACCAAGTGGGTGAACACAAAGGTTGCTTTCTGAACCCCTCAGGCGCAGCTACTGAGGTGCAGAGTCAGCTACCGTTATGCTAAAGCACATAGTTTCATTAGAAAAGTACAGAATGGGTTCTCGTAACCCACAATAATGCCCCGAGGTAACAGTCCTCTCTCCCCAACTTCCCTGCTTAGTTCCTCCAGCCTTCAAACTCCTCATGAATCAGTGGACTTTCCCCAAGGTAATAGTGAGGCAGTGCAGCCAGCCACACTTGCTGAAAGAGTTCCAAGCACTGGCAGAGGGGTCTGAGCATTAGCCTCCAGCACTCCTCATTCTTCCAAGGCAGATGGATTCCTGCTGCCCGCAGGATTCTGTTGCACTGGCCAGTTCCCAGTGTGCCGGCAGTTCCAGGATTGGTGAGAGTAATGCCCAGGTTTTGGCTGCGCTTTCTAAGGACGAGGGTAAAACAACTACTCCAACTTCGAAATACCAAGTAATTGTGAATATTGTGTTTTAGTCTGGTACAAGTTTGTACAAGTACTTAAGCTGTACAGTATTACAGTACTGTGGTATTTTTTACTCACATTTTGACTTTTAGGGAAAAAATCAGATACTGATTGAAATACCTCTCAACTGGGAAGAACACTTGGCTGATTTTGGCCTTAGCCAGCATTGACCGGAGATGGATGCTTGGTCAGACCACATGATCTTTCTGAACTCCAGTTCAATCCTTTTTTAAATGAAGTACTTGTGTCACTCCAAGGCCTTTTTCTGCTGCAAACTTCTTTGTCTTTAATTTCTGACATCAAGATTTTTTTCTCTCTAATTTAGGAGCAGATGGCAGTGTGAAAATGGGATTTTTCAAAAAACTGCTTTTCAATTTGGTGTTTTCATCTGTCAAATTTTTGCCCAGTTCTTCCTAACACAACCTTTTTTTTTTTTTTTGAAAGAGTCATGTGTTAGGCAAAATGATTTAAGGATTGATCACAAGCTGGGCATGGTGGAGCACGCCTATCATCTCAGCACTCAAAAGAATGAGGCAGGAGGGTAGTGAGTTCAAGGCCAACCTGGGCTATATACCATGTATCCCCCAAAATAAGACCTAGCTGGAAAATAATAGGCCTTGAAAACTAAACATAAAAAATGCCAGCCCCAACCGGCCTATGTTTGCCTTACCTGCCAACACTGTTCTCTTGCTTAGTAAGGCAGGTTAAAAGAAAAAAGAAGGGTGGGCTGATTGAGGCTGGCATTTTTGATCTCTAGTTTTCACGGTTGATTATTTTCCAGCAAGGTCTTATTTTGGGGGAAAGGGAGGTTAGTGAGACCCTGTCTTCAAAAACCAAAAAACAATGGCAAACCACAAAACAAACAAAAAAGGATTTATCAAATAAGTGATAATGATATATATTTTATAAAACACCAGTCTTGCTTGTACATGCTATGAAAATTAGTATCCTTCACCCCAACCTTTGGACACCCCAACCCTGTGTTTCTTTGTGGAGTTAGCATGCATCAAGGAGCATATATTTACAGTTTTATTTTGAGGATGCAAAGTGGAAATTTTAAGCATGCCAGTAATAATCTCTGTGTATTTCACTTCCGTTGTACTTGTTAAATTTATAAACACTTACTGTCTATGTCAGTGTAGTTTAATAATCAAGAGAGGATTGTGCCTATTCTGCCAGACATCTCATTATGAAGCTTGACCCTTAAGATCATTTCTAAGACCATACAGCTCAACTATTGGATAATCAATTTGATGTCTAAAATAGACTTTTCTTTTAAAATACTGATGCAGCGTGTTCCCCTATGTTCTTTATACATCTCTTCTGCTCTGGCTCGCACAAGAGGGCGTGGCAATGACAGAAGCCAGTTCATGACCAGGAAGGAATGTGGGAGAGCCATAAGCACTGGGCAGTGTGGTCCTAATCTGGTCTTAAATATGTGCTTAAGGGATTCTGGTACTGGAAGATTGGGGGTTTAGGATTATTGGATCCTGGCTCTACCAAGAGTGAAGCTGTGGAAGGATTTCATCATTTTTCAGTCTTAGAAAAGCCACACAGAAGAGCCATACAGAGGAGCACACATGTCATGCACATAAAGTGTGATGACTTTGCACAAGCTGAACACACCCAAATGATCACTGCACACTAAGACCCAGCACATGAGCAACACCCTCAAAGCTCAATAATGCTTCTGACTGCTACGCTGTTCTTACTACTAGTTTTCCCCTGTAGGGAAATCACTGTCCTGATACATTAATCATGCATATTTTGTATGTTTTATAATGGGAATTACATGGTTTGTACTTTGTGTTGGGTGTCTTTTGCTCAGCATATGTTTGTGAGGCTGTACCCACACTGTCATGTGTAGCTGTAGGTCATGCTTCCTAGAGGACAGGAGATTGTACAAATTTACCACAATGCTCATACCCTACTGCTGATGAACATCTGGGCTTCCTGAGTCTAGCAATTATCAGTAGTTCAGCTATGGATGTTAATGTAGATAACTTGGTACAGCATTTCTATTGGATGGATGCATAGAATTTGAATTGTTGGTTTTGCAATGTGCTGTGTTCAGTTCCGGGTGGGAAGGCCAGCAGCGTGTAAGAATTCTGCTTACTCCCTGTGCTTCTTAACACTTGGTAGTGCTTGTCTTGGACAGCCAGTGGGGCGCTGTCACATTAGAAGGTAGGTACTATTCTCACTCCAGTTTTCAGATGAGGAAACGAAATGAAACAACTTGGTAGTATTTAACTTTACATAAAGCTAGAAGTCAAATAAAGTCTGAGTCCAAAATCCTCATTTTAAAACTATGTGATCTTTCCACCCCTTAACATGGTTTTGTTTTGGTGTTTTTTGAGACTGTAGTCCAGGCCTTAACCTCAAACATGCTATGTAGCTAAAGCTGGCTTCAAACTCATGAGTCTCCTCCCACATCCTCCTGAGTGCTGGGATTACAGGCATGTGCCACAATGTGTCACTTCTGAACTTCTTCATAAAAAATTGGAATAATTTGTATCTACCTCCCAGGGCTATAGTAACATTAAGATGAATTGAGCGATTGTTTCTGGGAAGTACCTCACAGTGTCTAGCAAATAGCAGTGTAGATGTGGTTTTTTGGTGTGGTTTTCATGATGGAAAGAATCATTGTGAACTTCTGATACACAGATCACTTCACTGTGGGGAAGGGATTACTGTTAAATAAATGGAGGTTTCGATTTTTCTTTATAGGTCCTGTCTGCAGTCTCTGTGTCTCATCTTTTGGAGCAAGATCTGTCACAATCTTCAGTGGCTTCATGGTGGCTGGAGGCCTGATGTTGAGCAGTTTTGCCCCCAATATCTACTTTCTGTTTTTCTCCTATGGTATCGTTGTAGGTAAGGACCTGGCTCACAGTCATTTTTCTGACTTTACAAATCACGTGCCACTTCACTAGTGCCAGGTATATTGTTCAGTTAATGTAAGGAATAGAAAAGTTTACTAATAATTTACTTTCAGTGACCGCTTCTCCCAAAATTGATGCTTTCGTATTATATCTCCTGCAAGGCACAGGGTGGTGGGTTTCAGTGTTAGCACATGTCTCTAAATAGCACAAAAAAGAAAAGTGAGAAGAAGAAAATAAAACTTAGATGTCATGATACGTGCCTCCTCTTAGATGTAGGAAGTGGCCCCTGCCCACTGGGTAGGGAAACAGTTATGTTAAGGCATTTGTGTCACAAAAGCTCTTTGTGATCCACAGTATCTTTTGTCAGGCCCAAACCAAAAGTTACAGTAGAAGTAAAAAGTATATTTTAAGACATGTTGTTTTGGTTTTAGGTTTTTTGAGACAGGCTTTCACTATGTACTCCAGTTTGGCCTTGAACTCCCTATGTAGACCAGATTGGCCTTGAACTTATGATGATCTTCCTGCCTCAGCCTCCTGCTACCAGGCCTGGATTTTTTATTTTTTAAATTTTTTAAATTTAAATTTTTCTTTGTTTCTTTTGAGACAGGTTCTCACTATGCAGTTCAGGCTGGCCTTGAACTCACGGAAGTCCTTTTGCCTCACCCTCCCTAATGCTGAGCTTATAGGTGTGAGCCCAGCAAACCAGTTTATTATGTGGCTCTTCTCAAGTAGGGGGCCTGGGGCTCTCTCCTCAAAGCAAAGTTTTTCAAAGGAGTTTGTTTTCACTTTTGCACTCTTGAATCAGTGAAAGGTAAGGTCTTACTGATTACCTAGATGCCTTCAAAGATCCTTTCCTATTTTCCTAATGCAAAGTACTTGGCTTCTTTTTCATCTTTTTGGGAAACATGCGCTGCTTTAGTCTTGCTGTGCTTTCGAGTGAAACTCAAAACTTTTAAAATCATTTAGCTATGTCATTTGTTTTGAATTCTCGATGTCAATCTGGCTAAAAGCCAACAACAGCACCCATTCCACAGCCTGAATGTTGGCTGTAAATCAGTTTACTACCCTTAATCTCAGTCTCCCACAGAGTCTCAGGACATGAGCAAAATACAGACAGATTTCCTGTCAGAAGCTAACACACGTGGCCTGTAGTACAACAGATGATCTTTATTCCTGAGATCTCCTGAGCCGAATCTGTACTGTATACATTTCTATCAGCATTCTGGTCTTCTGAGCTCTAACCAGAGTCTTTCATTAAGATTGCCTTACAGCATTCTAGGGCTTCTCTGGCCTGCATCTCTAAATTTTTCCAAACTCTTCCTATGAACCAGTCCCAAAGGCTTCTAAACCACTTGACCACGTATACACTTCTTTGGTACCAAAATTTGTCTTAGTCATTTTCCTGTCACTGAGATACAATATCCAGCACCCACAATTGAAAGGAGGGGGAGGTTCATTTGGGCTCATGGTTTTAGGTGTCAGTCCATGGTCTGTTGACTCCAAGGCAGAAACAGCACAGTGAAGGGGCCTGTGCAGAGGACAGCTGCTCGCATCACGGCAGCAGGAAACAGAAAGCATGAGAAGCTAGGAAGGGAGGTGTGCCCTTCTAGATTGAGCGCTTGGTGACATGCCTTTTTCACCCAGGCCCTATTTCCACATAGCACATGTAGCAATAGCACCACCATGATCAATTCACCTTCCAAGAACCCTGCCTTGAGTACATGACGTTTTGGGGGAACATTCTAGAGCTAAACCATAACAAAGGGTGAAATGTGCTGAGCATCCGTTCTAGGCACAATCATATTCCAAGGACCTTCTTATGTCTGGAGTGAGCTGGTGGCCTCATAAACTAGATCTCGTGACATAGAGGAAGCGTCAGCACTAACAGGCAGTCTTTGGGATCAGACCAAGTGGGTTAGCTGTATCTACTTCCCGTCTGTGAGGCTGTAAATGTGTTTCTTGTCTCCTTTTTTCTCATTTTTAAAATGAGCACCATCAGAGCATCATCTTGTAGGGTTTGGGAATGATCAGTGGCATAGTGCAAGGAAAGTTAGCTTGCATAACCACAATTACTAGTTTTGTGATCTGAAAAATCATTCAACTTCACTGAGCTTCCATGTTTATTTTTCATAAAGCAGACTCAGGAATTCACAGAGATAGTGTGGCTGTTTGTGAGGTAGTGCATAGTAAGAGGCACACAGAGGTGTTTAGTCCATGTGTGTTCCTTTCCTCTATTCCTTTCTCACCTTTTAGTTCAAGACTACAAGAGCAGTTTGGGGCTATTAAAGGGGCTCCACTGACTCAGAAATATTTGTGTAATAGAGTAATGAATATAGAAAATGACATTAAGCCTATATTTGATACCCAATTATAATCTAAAATATGAAAATAGGGCTGGGGATTTAGCTCAGCGGCAAAAGCGCCTGCCTGGCAAGCGCAAGGTCGTGAGTTCGGTTCCTGGTACCGGAGAAAAAACCAAAAACAAAACAAAAAAAAAAAAAAAAAAAAGAAAATAATATTAAAATATATTATTTGCCATAATTCTGTTTTACCAATTAATTCATCTTTTAAGAAATATAATCTTGCAAATATATTATCTTGTTTAGATTTTTATACTTCAGATAAAATGGTAGTGGGCCAGTTTTCAAGTGAATCAAAGTTACATAGCCAAACCTATAATTCAGACTCCTATATTCTCAATAACTTCAACAAAGCAGGAAAAAGACAGTGTGGTGCGGTGTGAGGTTAGGGATGTTCTGGGAAAGGTGTGATGATATAGGAAGGGAATTGCTGAAGCTTTTTTCTCATAATTTCTTACTGTTTTTCTGAAAAGTATACTTCTTAACATTCTCTTTTCTTCAGAATATATTGTTTCTTAACTACTTGATTATGGTTTCCTTAATATTCCTGTCTTGATTTTGGAAAAAATCTCATTTTCTTTTTATTTTCTTGTATAATCCATTGAAATAGGAGGGGAAGAAAAACCCATGTTAGACATTGATGACAACTGATATAAACACTTTCCTGTATATTTACCTTAGACAAAGTAGAGTTTAGAAGCCTCTCCTTCCTTCCCCATTTGAAATTTTTTTTATCATTAAAGATAGTCTTTTGATTCTCATGATTATGCAGTTGTAATAAGGAAATGATTTTATAATACAGTCTGAGACGATATCTACATAATCTGTTCATATTTGGGTGGAAAGTGAAGAAAACCACAATCTAATGATTGATTTTTAAATTTTTTATATCTTAACTTTTATAATTCTCTTGTAACATGCTAATATAAATAACACATTTACTGTGAAAAATAACTATTCTCCAAAATAAAAGCAAATTAGCAGGAAAAATGGCATCGCTTTTTACATATTTGTAAATCTCTTTCATGTCTAGCTTTATAGACGATATGGGTCTTCCTATCTTCGGTACCCAGCCTGTTGCAATGTATTATTTTGATTTGTTTTGTTTGAGGCAAGGTCTCTCTATCTAGTACAGACTGGCCTTGAACTTGCTGTGTAGCCCAGGCTGGTCTCAAACTTGAAGTACTCCTGCCTCAGCCTCTTTAAAGCTTGGATTAGAGGTTTGCATCACCATGTCTAGCACAGTATGTGTCTTTGACTGAAAAATTGGAAGAAAACCTGGGCTTATACAAAAATATAATTGGAAAAGAGAAGGATTTCTAACAGTCTTTTTAGGCAATTAGATACACCTGTTATATTACACCAAAATTTGTTAAATGATAATATCCTAAAGATTACTTCAATGTGGAATCTAATACCACGTCAATATACTTTTCTTACTAAGGCTACTTGTTTATTCTGTACTTGGCTCTTCATTCAAACTTAATTTTATAATATCATGCATGTATATTTGAAATATATTGGGGCTCTAAGCATTACTAGAATTTAAAAATGTTAACATATTTCATTATAAAGCATCAAAAGTCACATTAACACTTTTGGAAAAAATTTGTTTTTGGTTTTTGGAGATAGTCTATGTAGACCAGGCTGGGCTTGAAGTAGCTGTGTAGCCCAGGTTGGCCTCGAATTCATAGTCCTCCTGTCTTGTCCTGCTGAGCACTGGGATGACAGATATTTGCCACCATACCCAGCTAAGAGTCACTTGTTAATATTACCGTCAAGCTCATTAGAAAGTCTTTATATATTGAGAAGCTGTCAAGTTCATAGTAGTAAATGCCAATTTTCTAAAATTCTCACCTTTTGCTGCAAACCTTGAATCTTATCATTGGTGACAATCACTGTCAGTTGTTTGCCTTATTAATTCATTTTCAAGAAAATAGCTATTAAATCCCCAAGGTCAATAACCACAATTTATCTATCAGACATTCTTTCCAATACAAAAACAGGCAGGATATGAAAAAAAGAAGTGGCTGCTTTACTTGGCTACTGAAACTGTCGCTTAAATACTTTTCCTTGAGCAACTGTTGTAATTCAGATAGAACATTTAAAACGAATTTGTTTTTACAGTATTGGTGTTAAAGGTAAAAAGGTGTAAGTGTGGTACAAATACCTTGATTTGTACAAAGCCTCTTACAATTTTATTTACTACATCTCTTTTACATGAGCATCATAAATGTGAATATAATAGAAAAAGCTGAGAGCATCTCAGTACTTTTGTAAAAATGGTTTAGTCTCGGCATCTCAGATTCCCCGGGCCCCACTGACCTCTCTCCAAGAGCTGCTGGCTTAGTCATCTTGACACAGACGTGGGGAGATTCAGTCCACCTTCTGCTTTTTCAAAATTTTGAAGAAAATTTCAAAAAAAGCATATTAAATTTATGCAGCATTATAAAACAGTGACATAATTTTATCTGACATCCACATCCTTGAAATCATTTTTTACAAATTTCACTTTAAAGTTAAAAGTATAAAAGTTGCTGTTCCTACTTTTGGGTTTCTGGCACCTGGTAACCTGGAGTTTTTTTCTTCGTATCCCAATGCCTAACATTTGACAGAACACTAACAACGAAGTCAGAAAGCAAATCCATTCCCTTTCCAAAGGTGCTCAGAAATGCAGTCTCTTTTAAGGGGGGCACTTTTGGCATTAAAATTGATTTTGCAAATGCACGTATTACTTCATATCTTTTTTTTAATGATACTGGAGTTTAAGACCAGGGCCTTTGCACTGTGTTAGTCCCCTTCTCTCCTCTCCCCTCCCCTTTCCGCTCCTTTCCTTTGTTTTTATTTATTTTGAGATAGGATCTCACTAAATTGCAAAATTACCCAGGCTGGCTTGAACTTGCAGTCCTCCTGTCTCAGCTTCCCAGAGTGCTGCGATTATATGTGTGCACCACCAAAACCACCTTTATTCAATGTCTTGAAGTGTCCTGTGTATAATAATGGCAACTGTATTAGTTAACCGAACTCATGATTTGGTTTGATAGTATGGACACGGAAGGAATCTAGGAACTTGTACTCTGAAATCAGTAAGAGAATGTCCTAGTGGAGACACTTAATTACGCCTTTCTGTCTTTTCTTCTCATGGATTTAAAATAATGAAATCTTTCTTAATATATGCGATGTCTTTTTATTCATAGGTCTTGGATGTGGTTTATTATACACTGCAACAGTGACCATCACGTGTCAGTATTTTGACAGCCGCAGAGGCCTTGCACTTGGCCTGATTTCAACAGGTACGTTTCTCTTCTCTTATTTCCTTTCCTTTCCTTTCCTTTCCTTTCCTTTCCTTTCCTTTCCTTTCTTTTCTTTTTTTTTTCTTTTCTTTCCTTGCCTCCTTTTCCTTCTTTTTCTTTCTCCTTCTCTCCTTCCTTCCTTCCTCCCTTCCTTCCTTCCTTTTGTTTTTTGAGATAGCATCTCACCTTATAGCTCAGGCTGGCCTTGAACTCTCAATCCCCTCCTGCTTCAGCTTCCCGAGTGCTGAGATTACAAGTGAGTGCTACCACCCCTGGTTTACAACAGGTACATTTTCAAAATAAGTATTGTCATTATTTAGCCTTCTAAACAAAGACAGAATTTACCAAGCACAGATATGCATAGCCGTCACTTACCTAGTGTCTCAGGTAGCCAAATGATTCTTTTACTTTTCTCCTAGAATAAATATGTATTTCTTTTTACCATAAATATGAGAGTAGCTTTCAAAGGACACATGTGAAAAATCTGGGGCAATATATGTCCAGTGTAACATATGAAAAGGAAGCTTATGGGCTCAGTATATTGAGAGCCATATGCTGGTGAAGGCTTTGCTGACAGAACCGTGATGCCCTGTGAAGCACCTTATCCCTGAGGAAGGTAAGGGAAAGGGGAGGAAAATTGACAACCCCACGGCCACTGGCAAAAGGACTGATGCTGGCTGTCTCTTTCCTTGCACATATTGTGGAGCTTACAATTTCTCTACTGATTTCTGAACACATCTTACGGGCTTCTGTGCATATCCAAGCAACAGGCTGTGTACTCTTTTTTTTTTATTTTAAAAATAGAAGGAGGAAAACATTAACAGACAGACAACCTTTTACAAAATAGCAAAAGAACAGTACAGACAATACAGACTTACAAACAAAGTGGTAGGAAATTAACAGTGCTTGTTGTATTACGTATTAATATCTTCAAAGCAGGCTGTGTACTCTTATTATTCCTTTAACCATCAAGAGACGCTCACAGAAGAGAAATGTATGTATAAAATATAGATTCGAAATATGAAAGCCTTCTGGACTCCTCCATGGGTTTTAAAGGGCTGTTTCACTTTTCAGATCAATTTTTTAAAAGCTGTTTAGGGAACTTATCAAAATTTTTATGGCCAGTATTTTATGAGTTTATTTAGGGGACACAGCTGCCAAGTTACTGAAAGCTGTAAGTTTACATAAGCGACTCGTTAGCTGGCAGGTGTCCCTGGGAGGGCAGGCTCTTGGACAGGCGACGGGATGCACACACATGCTTTGTTCTGAGGCCATCCCAGGGCAGCGAGGGACTCCTGGATGAACTGAACGGCGTTGGCTCTGCACTTGTGGTAATTTAAGGAAGGCTTGCCAGGTGGGAAATGTGCACCGCGGTCCAGGAAGAGACATGTCCCAAGTTTGAGGTCATGGCCAAGGCAGAAAGAGGAGAAAGAGCACAAAAACAACAGAAGAGGAATGCAAAGCAGTTGGAATGCAGTTGAGAGAACCTGTTTGGATCCCCCACGAGTGTGTCAGGGGGCATAAGACGGGGTCTGACACCCCAGGGGATGCAAGGTCTCACCTGTACTGTTTTTGTGTGGAGGCAAAGCATGTAGAGTTACAACCCAGACCCGGGAGCCAGGCTGCCTGTTTTGAGTGCTGCTTGTCACTCATTAGTTCTCTGGAGCTGGGCAAGATACAGCTATTCTATCCCTCAGTTTTCCGAACTGTGAAGTGGGGGCAGTCAGAGGTGAAGGGGTTTTAGTTTTAGCTCACAGGGGGTGAGGCAAGTGAGGGGGAATCAGGGAGAGGGATGGCGCCACCAGTCAAAGAGATGACAAACAAAACAGAGTCACAGGAGAATAAAAAAAAAAAAAAACTCAAACCAAATTCTTTGACATAATGTAACCTAGTCAAAAGGAAAAATACAGGCATACAATGAAAGTTTTGGGGCACTCATTTTCCTCCACATTGACTAGGGGTTGGGAAACTTATGCCTATGGGTACAGTCTAGCCTACAGCCGTTGTTTGTCTGGCCCACAAATCAAGAACGGACTTTGCATTTTAAAAATGATTTAAAAAATCAAAAAAGAATATTTCATGACGTGGGACGGTCATGTGAAACTTAGTGTCTGTAAATTAATAGGGACACAGCCATGCCTGCTCCTGTGTGGGTCATCCGGGCTGTTGTCACGCTTCAAGGGCAGAGCTGCAGTATTGGGACTGGTACTGCATGGAGCATGGGCCTTAAATATACACTCTAATGCTTTACAGAAAAAGTGTATTGATCCAAGCCTGGCGTGATGAATCCACTCATGCTTAAGAGTTTCCGTTTTCCTGGGCATCACTCAATCTTTTCCCTTTTGTAGGAGTGTTTAATCTAGACGTGGGTGAAAGCATCATTCATGTTTTCATTTTGTCCATTACACTGATCGTTTTTCACTTAGGAGGATGTTCTTTTTAAATATTTAAAATTATAGTTTTACTGTTTAAAAGTTGTACAGAGAAACTTTTTTCTCCTGGCAATTCTGGGGATTAAATCTAGGACCTCATACACTGTAGGCAAGTCTGTACCCCTGAGCTACACACCCTGCCCCACAGGGAAATGTTTACTCTCTGTTGTCCTAAAAAAATTCCTACAGCTTTTTAAGCCTTCGCCCTGTTTTCATGGGATGTAGTCTAAGATAAGTAGATTGATTTTCCCTGCCTTTGTCATACAGTCAGCATATGGTAGGTGTTTGGTAAATATCTGTTGGATCGATTTGATGTGTTTCTCTTGTATATCATGATGTCGACATCCATTATCAGTGGAAAGTTATTTATTTTCTCAGATTAAGGTTGAAACTAGAACTTTCAAAGTACCCAGAATATTGTAAGTGTCTAATGGTGTAGCAATTTTGTAGAATCTGTTCAAAGACACAGTGATAGACCAGAATGACAGAGGCACAGTTATTGATTCTGATATAGCACCACAGTCTATAAAGCACCTAATTATACTCAGTACTTTCAGTTTATTCTAAAGTATTGCAACTTTCAAAGCATACACTACTTTTACAGAACTAAGGGAAGGATTAAATTTGTCTATTGTTACTTGTCAATGGTCAGCAAAGAGATACTGCTTAGTGTGGACCAAGATACTATCTTAGCGCCCAATACATTATCATAAACCATCAATTAATATACTCATGCAAAGATTCCTCTCTGGGAATGAAAAGGTAACTTGGAATATAGGAAGAAAGGACAACTGAATTCTGCCTCAAAAATATTTTCTTACAACTCTAAAATATAGAGCCAGTTGGTTATTTGTAAGAATTTTTCTGTTCATTCATTCATCATTCGTTCATAGTACCAAGGATCAAGCCCAGGGTCTGGTAGATATTAGAGAAGCCCTTTATTTCTGAGCTGTACTTCCATGCCTTTCTAGTTGTCTATTTATTTTTAATTTTGAAACAGGGTCTCCTAAGTTGTTTAGGCTGACATTAGACTTACAGTCTTCCTGCTTCAACCCCTAAAGTAGCTAGAATTGGGCTGAGGATTTAGCTCAGCGGCACAGTGCCTGCCTGGCAAGCAAGCACAAGGTCATGAGTTTGATTCCTGGTACTGGAAGAAAAACCAAAAAAAAAAAAAAAAAAATTAAAGTAACTAGAATTATAGGCATGTGCTACTGTACCCTGCAAGAATTTTTGACAAGCTGAAGTTTTACTTTATTTATTTTTTTATACCACTCAGGTTTGAACCCAGGGTCTTTGCACTGAGCTACATCCCCAGCCCTTAATTTTTTTCCCCTCAATTTTGAGGCAGGATTTTACTAAGTTGCTCAAACTGGGCTTCAGTTTGATGTCTGTCCATCTCAGCTCCTGAGGAACTGAGATTATAGGCATGTGCCTCTATGCTGGACAGTGCGATGGGATTTCACAGCAAGCGTATTCATGCCGTCATCACACCTCTGAGCTTGGTCCCAGTGTTGTCCTGTTGGGGAAACTCTGTCATTTGGGATAGATCGTTTGATATGTATGATCATTTAGACTGCTTTCTTTTACTGATCTTTTATTTTTTCTTTCTTTTTTACATAACATTTCCTGAAGATGTTTAAGTTTTAAAATATTCAACATTTTATAAGTGAAAAGCAGAACCAGATAAGAACAGTGCAAATTAATTGGGCTGATATAACTTGGCATTCTGGCTTGTTTAGTATGATCAGTACTGCAAAAGGGGGCTATTTACCTGGTTGCATGATGTAGAATTTGTGGGCTATCAAATTCCCATTTACTGTTATATTATTAATGCATAGAAATGTAAATCATTTATTCTGGTGAAGTAGCAATGGATTTAAGCTATCAAAGTCTTACAGATATCCTGAAACTAACCTATATTATTTACCTCAAGATAAAATATGGAAATTTGCTTTCCCACATACAGTAAATATATATAGCATAGGGCCCAGCACATAATAAATGCAAAACAGTAGCTTCATAATGATGTCCGCAAAGACTGTGGGCTCCTGTGGTCAGACTAAGTGTGAATCCTACTTATGTTACTTATAGTGTTGTGATCTGTGGCAAATGTCTCAAGCTTCTCAGATCTCAGTCACTTTATTTGTGGATTTGGAGTAATAATAGGATCTATTCAATAGGATTATTAAAAGGATTAAACAAGATAATGCAGCATAAAGTGCTTAGCACTATCAGAACTATAAGTGAATACTATATTGGTATTTCTGTTATTGTTGTTATGGTTATCCCATTTTGTGACTTTAATAGAAAAGTGCATGGCTGGGCATGATGATGTACACCTGTAATCCCACTTGGGAGGCTGAGGCAGGAGGATTGCTGTGAGTTTGAGGTTAGTGTAGGCTACATAGTGAGTTCAAGGCCAGCCTGAACTATATAGCAAGACCCTGTCTCAAAAAACAAAGAAAAAGAAATATATATATATATATATATAAGTAAAGGTACATGTGAATGCCAGTGTAAATGATGATGCTTGATGTGGGAACCCCAAAGTAAGAGATGAAGACTGAAAAGCTCCCAATTCCCTTTTAGGTTCAAGCGTTGGCCTTTTTATCTATGCTGCTCTCCAGAAGATGTTGATTGACTTCTACGGGCTGGACGGCTGCCTGCTGATTGTCGGTGCTTTAGCTTTAAATATATTAGCCTGTGGCAGCCTGATGAGACCCCTGCAGACCCCTAATTATCCTTTGCCTGAAAAACCAGCTCCAGAAAATGTGCCAGACACATACTGCATTTACAACGAGAGAGAAAAGAACCTGGAAGAAAGCATAAACATTCTGGAGAAGAGCTACGGCAATGAGGCCAAGTGCAAAGGCACATTGGCCAACGGTGCCTGGAAGCAGGAGAATCTTCTTCTTAAAAGCCCCACAGCAATGGCACCTGCAAAAGAACCTGAGACCTACCGACAGAAAGTTGCCAGACAGACATATTTTTGCAAACAGCTTGCCAAGAGGAAGTGGCAGTTGTATAAAAACTACTGTGGCGAGACTGTGTCTCTTTTTAAAAACAAAGTATTTTCTGCGCTCTTCATCGCTATCCTGCTTTTTGACATCGGGGGGTTTCCGCCTTCACTGCTGATGGAGGATGTGGCAAGAAGTTCCAGTGTGAAAGAAGAGGAATTTATTATACCTCTTATCTCCATTATAGGCATTATGACCGCCGTTGGAAAACTCCTCCTAGGGATTCTGGCTGACTTTAAGTGGATCAACACTTTGTATCTTTATGTAGCTACGTTAATAACCATGGGCCTGGCCTTGTGTGCAATCCCGTTTGCCAAGAGTTACGTGACACTGGCAATACTTTCTGCCATCCTAGGGTTCCTCACTGGTAATTGGTCCATCTTCCCATACGTGACCACCAAGACTGTGGGGATTGACAAATTAGCGCATGCCTACGGAATATTAATGTTCTTTGCTGGACTCGGAAATAGCCTTGGACCACCAATTGTTGGTAAGATATTTATCTTCAGAGCAACCTAGTTTACACTTCTGTATTGTCATTGCTCCAGATGTAGAAATTCAGATTGTAAAAACAGCATAGATTTGCAAAGGATAAACTGTGATGTACTCATGATCACCTTGTTATAGTTTAGTAAGCCAGTAGACTTTTTCTGTCTTTATAGTCATTCTTTTATTTGGGAGAAACTCAGAGTGCTTGCTTCTTGTCTAATTTTTTTTTTTTTTTTGGAAAAAAAGAGTATTTCCATTTATGACTATTAATTTTACAAAATATTAGGTTTCAGTGCATTTTTGTTGTTTTGGTTTTGTCACTGAGGACTGAACTCAGGGCCTTAACAGCGAACTACATCACCAGCTCTTTTTTAAATTTATTTTATTCTGAGATAGAGTCTTGCTATGCCACTAAATTGCCCAGGCTGGGCTCAAACTTGTCATCCTCCTGTCTCAGCCTCCAAGAGTGCTGAGATAACAGGCATCCACCATACCTAGCTTCAATGTGGTGTTTTTATATGTGAGTATAATGTATTTTGATCAAATTCATTCCCCATTACCCTCCATTAAATCCACCTTATTGTCAAACTATTTGAGAATCACCTCTTCCGAAGCCCAGTTGTTCACTCTGGAGTAGTACTGCGCTCCTAACTGTATATACAATTGTTTAAACTTAGAGTATGGCTTGACATTCATACTATTTCTAAGAAACTCAGTTTTGTTTTACTGTCTTTTCAGGTTGGTTTTACGACTGGACCCAGACCTATGACATTGCATTTTATTTCAGTGGCTTGTGCGTCCTGCTGGGAGGTTTTATTCTGCTGCTGGCAGCCTTGGCCCCCTGGGATACGTGTAAAAAACAACTTCCTAAGCCAACACCAACAACTTTTTTGTACAAAGTTGCCTCTAATGTTTAGAGGGATATTGGAAGACACTATTTTTTTGCCATTTTATACCATATCGCAAAAAATATTTTGACAATTTTCAAGCAGGCTCTCTTGAGTCAACACTGTTTTCTCATAGCAGACTTTGACGGTGGCTGACTCTGAATGCATTTTTAAACTTTTTATATATCCTACTCTTTATATATTCTGTGTGTAGCCTTTATCCCCTGTACCGCTCTCCCCCAAGAAATGGAACTATTTTTTATTGTTGTTCACTAGTTCTTAACATCGTAAAACTTTTGACCAGCCTCTGAAGGCTTTCTCAGTGGAAAGTATGGATTTTCTGCTGACTCCTCTGTTCTCCTGCAAGGGGCCCAGTATCTCTTCTGTTTTGAAGCTGGTGCAAGCCTTGTGATGGGCATATGTGAAGGCCACTGGGCGATAAATCACTCTGTGGTTGACCTTCTCCTCAACAGGCTCCCAGCCACTCCATCAGGAAGTGAAAGTAGTTATAAAACAGCATCAAGACTTGCAGTGCAACAAATGGATCATTTAAAAGCCTCTTTTATAGTCATCCGTTTTCATTATTTTATTTTACTTGCCTTGCTTTAGCACCTCTGTGTGTCTGCTGCCTTCTGCACCGGAACGTTTCACCTAAGGTGTTTGCTGGGGTGCAGGCGGACTCCAAGCAGAGGAGCAGCCTTGCTTCAGGGCTGGCCGTAGACCCTGGCTCAGTCTGTCAGCATCCACTCCGCTGGCGCTTCCCAGAAAGTGCTGCCTTTACCTGCTTTCAAGTAGGAAATGCATTTTGGACCATTCCATGTGGCAAACGGGGCACCTCCGTTTGTTTTTGGCACAGTGGGGACGGGTTACAAGTGCTTGTACATCTTCCTAATGAAGCCTTTGTTTGCCACAATCAGATTTTCCCACCATCACATTTTAATTCAAGTGCAGAACTAAAAAGTGAATATGTGGTGTGTGTGTGTGTGTGTGTGTGTGAGTGAGCTAAGTCTACGTGGGACATGGGAAGGGGAAAAGGCCATCAGAAATTGAGCCCCTTTGCTCAAGAAGAAGTTCTCGGAAGAAAATGTTGAATAAATTGCTATTTTCCCCCCAGAGAAATGGGTTTTAAACAATGGTGTGCAATGGAATCCCTTATTGATCCTTTAAACATATAGGTGCCTGGGTGCCACACTTAGAGATTTTCATTTAATTCTACAGATCTAGGCTGTGGCCCAAAACATCTGTATGTTTAACAGGTTCAGGTGATTCTGATAACGTAGTCTGGGGTGAGAATGGCTGTTATGAGATTGGCCATAGAGAAACATTTATTCTAAAAAAAAAAAAAAAAAAAAAAAAGCCATGAGGTCAGGGGCTTTTAATAAATAAATAACCAAGTGTTCTTTAAGTAAGAGGCATCCTTCCCATTGTGCCAAATTTGTCTTCATTTCTTTTGAAATACATGATTGTTTTATCCTCTACTTCTATGTTGCTTTCCTTCGAAGGCACCTGAAGCACTTTAGTAGCATGAGACCTCACAGTGCCTCTGTGAGTAGGTAAATTGGACTTTCCTGTGTAGAATGGAGAATTCACGAAGGAGTTAATCCTGCTCAGTAATGCAATAACGGGGCTTTGGGGCACCTCAGACCTCTGCTCCATATGTTCAGACTTCTGGAAAGTTTTCTGTACCTCATTGTTAGTCACTGAAAAAGTTAGTAAATAAAATAAATGATGTTTAAAAGAAAAAATTATGTTTTTGTGTTGAAAGTTCCTTTTTTTCCAATATTACATTTGAGAATATCCAATAACCTGAGAAGTTTGACTTTTATGACCTCTTCACGTTCATCAGTGTTGATAATTGTCCAAATATAACATCATTGTATCTACTAATGTCATCCAGTGTATGCATTATCCACTGTTTAGGGAATGAATTTTAAGCTACCATAAAATATTTTTGTTTGTTTTGCAACAGTTTATTTTTTAATTTTTTTTTTTTTTTTTTTTTTTTTTGAGACAGGGTTTCACTGCTATGTAGTTCAGTCTGGCTTTGAACTCATTAGGTAGTCTACACTGACCTGGAAATCACAGTAGTCCTCCTGCCTCAGCCTCCCTAGTGCTGGCATTACACCTAGTGCTGCCACCACGCCTGTCCCACATCAGTTTAGTTGCTTTCTTTCCTCTTTCCCTAATATAGTGACACTTCACTTGAATGTAAGTGTATAAATTATCTGATGTAATTCAGATTCCAGAATTTGATGGTCAGTCAAGAAGAGCATGCTCAAAATTAACTACCTTGATGCTTTCAAACAGCTGACAGGTCAGGCCTGCATAATGCTCTTGAGAAAAAGAGGAGATGTTCCTCTCTGACATTATTAATAAAGATCTCATTAATCATTTATTCAATTCTCTCTTTTTTTTTCCTGTTCAAGACAGGGTATCACTGTGTTGCCCAAGCTGATCTCAAACTCCTGGGCTCAAGCAATCCTCTTACCTCAGTCTCCCAAGTAGTGATATTAAAGTCTCAAGCTTCCAAGCCTGGTTTAATGAGTTATAGAATATTTTAATATGTTCCAAGCTTGTATTGTTTATACCCAATGATAACCCTGTAAACTAGAGATTATGATACTCTTTATGATGAAAAATATGTCATAATGATCTGAGCAACATATTATAAAAGTACAAGTAATTTCCAAAAGCAAAATAAAGATTTCACTTTCTAAAAATCAAAATAAGCCCTTGGATTTCGAACGTGGCTGGGAAATAGGGGCTACATGGCAGGGTTGCTATCGAGCCCATTTTCTTAGCGAATAGAGAAGTCACTGTCATGTAAATATTTTTTCAGGACTTGTCCATATCCCTAGAATTGACATTTTAAAAACATGCTTAACAAAATATACATTGATTAGAACAAAATCTTTCTGGGCTGGGGATATAGCTCAGTGGCATAAGCGCCTGCCTGCCAAGCACAAGGTCCTGAGTTTGATTCCCGGTACAAAAAAAACAATAAAATCTTGCTTTCGTGACTCATACTTCTGGACCTTGGGAGTAACTCGGGCCAAGTTTGGGGAAGATAAGAAGGGACAGTTTACCAGCGGCCCTCCCTGACTTCGCTTCAGCAGCTCCTACCCTTCTCTGCTTCCACCTTCTCCCTGATGAGCCTCCAAGGGGCTAGGTGGTGTCTAATTCCCTGCAGGGCAATCAGGAGAGAGGTAAAGTTCCCAGGAGGAACAATCCCCGAGAACTAGGAGTTCCAGCACTGGGAGGTCATGACCGAGTGTAAGTGCTGATGGAGAAGTTCCATGACCTTGCGTAGCCTTGACTGCCACCAATTACAGTAGTGTGGGATTATCCACTTGCAGAATGTTCCCGGAAATGAAAGAGAGCTCTATTTTGAAGAAAAGAATGTCTCATTTCCTTTTTTATTTTAGGATATCGAACACATAAAATACACAGTTTACATTAGCAGCACTGTGCCTACAATTTCCTCATAAGCATAATCCTGGGAACTTCTCCTATGGGGTCAGTTGTGTGTGAAGGACATGAGATCTGTCTGTGAGTAACAAGTCAACCACAGCTGGATACGGTGATCAGAGACGGATGAACACAGTGACTGTTGGGGGATGCAGTATCCATACTCATGAGGGTTATGATTTCACACCCAGTGGCTTGGGTTCAAATCCTGTAGCTGGGTGACTTTAGCAAATTATTAGCCTCTCAAAACCTCAGTTTCCACGCTTATAAAAAGCACCCTAGGGTTATAGTGGAAATTAAATACGACAGTATATAGGGATGCTTGACATATGATGGGTGTCCAGTACTACTCCTATTATTTTCACTGTCTTTTTTCTTGAGAACAGGGCTTCCCAGTGGTGTATCTAGGGAGGCATTCACTGTCCCTGGGCACAAGTGTGGGATAAATATTTGTATTCGAGGGCTTAATTTAGAAGCAGAACAATGAGTTTCCTGCTATTCCCAACTTGTACAACTGTCATGGCTCTTGTCTTCCCTCTAGCTTACCCTTGTCAGAATCTTTTATCCTTAGGAATTTGTGACTCAGCACATTTTTCTGGATTTGCCAGAAGCTCAGACACAAAACAAAACCCACGCTGTTTAACTGAACTCACTGTGTGAGTTGAATTGCCCTGAGAACACGAACTTGTATGTTTTTGCCCTCAAGAGCTTCCATATGAGCTGCTTAGAAGGTGGGCCTGAACTGGGTAGGAAGAAAAATAATCCAGTTTGTTTACTGAGCACTAATTGGCTTCGGCTCCGCTGCCTGCCCAGGAGGCTTTGAGATTCACTCTTGAGGGAGTTCACTAACTTGCCAAATCTTCTGGGATTCTATTTTTAGCAGATCCCGGCTGCATTAGTTACTTTATGCCACATCCAGTTCTTATTCTATAGTCATTTACTTTTATACTTTTCCCTTACAAAAAAGGAAAAAAAAAAAACCTTTGTTGTTGCTTTTTTGTTTTTTGTTTTTTGAGACAGGGATTCACTATGTAGCTGGGGCTGAGCTTGGACTCAGTGTATAGCCCTAGCTGGCCTTGCACTGGTGCCCTCCTGTCTCATCCTCCTAAGTGCTGGCATTACAGGCGTGCACCACCATACATGGTGGGAAAAAAACCTTTCATAAATTTTGTTTTTACTAAGTGGTATTCTAAAACCTTTGATCAGTGACATTTTCGATAAAAACTAACTAGCTCTGATCAAGCTACCCTGCTATAGGTCACCTTAAAGCTACATGGCCACCACATGGATCTATTCTTCCTAGAAATATTTGTAATATGATTAAGGAAGTTGTTATTACTCTGGCTTAGATCTGAAAATTCCTGAATGCTTGCAGCTTTAATAGGAGATTCCTAACCGTAGCTCAATGACTCTTAGCCCCTAACAAAGGAGAGTGGTATTTTCTGGAGAGAAGGAAGTCCTTAATTAGCTTCCTGCGTGAAAACTCTGTTTCATATTTAGTTTCTTACCTAGAAATCCCTGGAAAACTTGTACTCCAGTACAGTGGGATAATGGCATGCAGGAGGGAGACATCTTTCCTGAGGTTTATTATGTGCCCAGTATTGTATTCATATTGTATCATATTCAATATTGTATCATTCAATATTATATCATTATCATTCAATATGTATCATTCAATATTGTATCATATTCACAGCCCTATGAGTCCTTGTCTCATGCAAGATGGAAATCAACAATGGACTGGTTCTAAAAAAAATAAAATGTGTGGAAAAGGACATTCTTTAGTTTATCTTTCAGTGTATTACCTATTTGCGACTTCAGGCCTGACCAAGCCATATGATTGTGTGATTCTGGAGGAAGTCTAGCAAAAGCGTTAGTGTAAAAGGAAATGATAGCAGGACCTGTGTCCCTGTGGAAAGCCGAGGGACACTAGATGCTTTGCTGAGATGTGCCTGCAGGAATGATAACATGATGGCTAACTAAGTCAAGTCTCATTCCTGTGAGAATTGAGTTGTATTGTCCTTGCTAAACCTGTTAATTATTCCTCCCATTTGCCTGGTTGCTGCGTTTGTTAGCATCCCAGTAAAAGGTTACAGAAAATGG
Organism: Chinchilla lanigera; assembly: GCF_000276665.1. NCBI lineage: Eukaryota > Metazoa > Chordata > Mammalia > Rodentia > Chinchillidae > Chinchilla > Chinchilla lanigera. The sequence goes on along the minus strand of NW_004955425.1, from coordinate 13,246,079 downwards.
TAATCAAGGCTTCAGTCCCAGAGGCTGAAGCCCCCTGATCCCATAACTATCTCTGTCTTGTTTTTCTTTTCACCCGCAGCACCTCGTTCTCAGGACCTGTCACCCCAGACAGAAACTGACTATACACCAACAAAAATGCAATTGTATTATAGGAAAGAAGCACAGCTGGCTACCCCGTCAGCAGAGCGGGGTAGAACAGCAGATTTAGTCCACAGACAGACGTTCCACAGAAAGGACAGCAGAACAGACTGTTCCATGGACAGAACAGCACTAAACAAAGGAAATCTTTTGTTTTTGTGGGGTCTCACAGGAGTGTCATACACCATTCACAAGTTTTTTTCTAAAAGGGAGGGGGATCTTTCTCCAGCAGTGCCACAGTTTGCCTCTGATTAGCCAGTTTCTTTCCTTTTCAAAGGTGCAGTGGCTTGCCCCTCTGAGTAACCCCTTTTTATTTCTTCCTTACCACCCAAAGTGCAGCTGCCCGCTTGCTTTTCACCAGGCAGTTACTTTAAAGTCCTGACAACCCCAGCCTCAGTTTCAGCTCCCTCACAAACAATATCTTGTCCTGATGAAGTTCCAAAGGCTTTGTCAAAGCTGGTGTCTGGTGCCAACCTTTCAGGACATTTGGAGTCTGACCCGCTCTTGGCAGCTTCGGGCAGTTCATTCCTTATTCATCTAATAAATCTGAGCCGGGCTGACAGAATGTGTAAGCCGTCTCCCAGGTGCTGAAGAGGAAACAGTGACTAAGGCGGACAGAGCTTCTGAACTCTTTGAGTTTGTCAGGACCCTGCAGGGAGTCAGGAGAAGTGAGACCACGTACCGCTGTCACAGAAGCCTCACCTCCCTGAAGAACTGGAGGTGGAACGGCTCCCCGGCATTGTCGCGAAGAGTTACGTCCCATCAGACTCATGCTAAGATTCCCCAAAATGGACCGAGGGGCCAAAATGCCAATCCATTCCCTTGTATGAGCAATCTAACAGCCGAGAGGACTGTTCGCTGGATGGCTGCATGTTCTCTATAGGCAAGTCCAACAGGAACTAGAGAACAATCAGAAGCTGTCTGAGGTTCCTGGGGTCAGGGTCTTGGATGGCTTGTTTTGGGGGAGTTTTCTATGGCAAAAAATTTTTATCATACAATACTGGCTTTTAATATAGAATTTGTCTTAAGTGAGTTGGAAAAGTCCTTAACAGTCGATTCTTCTCAGCCTTGTTTTGTAAATCGGCCTGTTGGGGGACGTGTTTCACTGCATCCTGAGAAGACAGCCTTCTTCACCGTATGTTGCTGTGGGCACTGCCTGCGGCTCATGTCTGGCTGGGCAGAGTGTTTGCCATCCTTTTGCGAGTGTGTGCGCAGCTCCTGTTCTCTGCGCTGATGTGTTATTTGTTCCATCAGGTTGTAGCCCCGCGCTACTGGTCAAGCCTCAGTGCACAAGCGCCGCTTGGCGGTGTTGCATTTGGTTGGGTGGCAGGGTTGTGGGAGCTGTCTATTTGGCCTGTACTTTGCTTTTGCCACGGGAGCCCACATTCCCATGAGACAGGGACAGGGACCAAGGAATCCAGTGAACCAAGCCATATCTGTCCGTCAGTCAATAATTCTTAGCATCTGGTTGTCTCAGTTTTTGTGATGCTAAGATCGACTCCTGGGGTTCAACTATAAGTTTCTCCGCCAGAAAGCCTTCACCTGATTGCTGGTGTGGCTGTGTAGGAGCTTTGTCTGTGCTTGTTTTGCTAGAGAAGAATGGTGTTGTTACCCCATTCTTTCATTTATTAGCAGACATACTCCTATGAAGGGTCCTCTTCTTAACTATTGGTTTTCCAAGGAACAATGACTATAAGAAAAAGAAGATAAAATTTGATTCTCTCTTATCAGTTCCACAAAAACTGAGTTGATTTTCTGGCATTCTTCAAATGTGACTAATGAAATTTCTTTTCCCTCTAGACTTTATTTGTTTTTTTTTTTTTTTTTTTTTTTTTTTTGGTTTTTCTCCAGTACCGGGAACCGAACTCACGACCTTGCGCTTGCCAGGCAGGCGCTTTTGCCGCTGAGCTAAATCCCCAGCCCCTCCCTCTAGACTTTATTATGAACTCATGAATTCTAAATTTGAGGAGGAGGGAGAGGTAGTTTTTAGCAATGGCAACTTTTTTTTTTTCCTTTTCTTTTGCTCCTTTCCTATTTTTTTCAGTACTGCAGCTTGAATCCAGGGCCCTCATTCTGATCTACATCTCCAGCCCTTTGTACTTTTTGAGACAAGTTTTTGCTAAGTTTCTAAGTTGCCCAGGCTGGGCTCAAACTTGGGATCCTCCTGTCTCAGCCTACCAAAGTGCTGGGATTAGAGGTATGCACCACCCCACTCATAGTTTTTTCTTTGTTCATATTCAAATTTTTCTATCAGACTGACTCCTGAGTCCTGACAACAATAAGGTCAATAGTCTGCAACAGTTTCTTTAGCTCCTGGGAGAACCTGTTTTAGACTCATGTACATTTACCATTTTTCCAAAGAGTTTTAGGGGATAGTTTTTAGGTGTCAGTTTAGGCATCAGAGATGTCACTGACATTGAGTTGAAGACCATTTCTGTGAAATAAATATTTTTGTTTTTCAAACCAAAAATACATCATGAGTTCTTACTGAGAACTCTAATCGATGATCTATATTTCTACCTAACTTCACTGCTTTCATATTTATACTCTGTCCTCTATAACTGAAAAATCTGGATCTTTAAAATGACAATGACATTGGATTTGTTCTGCTAGGGATATAACAATTTAAAAATAACAATGCTGCCATTATTACTAATAACATAATTATTGAAACCTTCTTTGCACTACTTGGTGTAACCTGTTCTGCATGTGTGCTGTGATTATTTTGGTTCCTTAGAATAATTCTTCTCTATGTAACTAAATCACCAACTTGATACTTATATAGATTTATTTGTGCAGTTTTAATTTGCATTCTCCCATTATGGAGAAGGTTGAATGTCTTTTTATGTATTTAAAGAGTATTTGAATATTTTCTTTATGCTGTTTTTGTATAAGATAGTTGGCTTTTTAAATTCCTGGTTTTAGAAACTCTGTGTACTAGGAATATTTGTTCTTTGTCTATGTGATAAGTTGAAAGTGATTTTTACTCTTGTCTTTACTTTGTATATGGTATCTTTTACCTTGTTAAAGCTTTTTTATTTTTATATTCAACTAAATTTTTATATGCTGCTATCCCAAATCTATTTTGCAGTACTTTTTTTTCAGTACTGGAAAAAAAATATACATAAAAAATATACATAATTCATATATAACTAGAAACATGTTTTATAATTTTATTTACTGATTTTTACAATTATGATGTTTACATGCTATTGGGTGAGTTTTATTAATACTTCTAGTGATGCCTTATGAGTTCTGTGTCACGCTCAGAAAGGCTGCCTCAGCCCTGAGGTTGTTTTTAGAATGCATGTCTGGGTGTATTTGGCTATAAATTATAGAATATCAAGCTAAATGTTTTATGCATATTTATTCTTTTGCATAGCAAAAATCTGGAGCTAAGGAAACTCCAGCCCTAGTTAATTCTGTGGTTTAACAACGTCATCGAGGACGAGGCTCTTTTCTTCTTTTCCTTTCCCAGTCATAAGGAGGATGGTTTTGTCTTGGGCTGGCTCCCTCATGGCCGCAGATGGTAGCCCCTCTGGAGACCTCAAGGCAGACAAGGACAGACGTGGAACGTGGAGGCTCCTCAGACTGCAGGCTCTGACAAAGCAGAAAACCATCTCAGAGGCCACGGCAAGTCTCCGTCCCCACTGAGTCCTATGCCAATTTCTCACGATGGCAGTGGCATTGCAGACAAAACCAGAAAGTGATAAATTGTTCAACGCTGAGACTCAGGAGGGGCATGGAGCGAATGACTGCTTCACATCTGAACAGGGTGTAGGTTTCGAGAGCCAAGGAGGAGGAAGAAATCTCCATTGGGCAGTCCTCCAGATTCCTTTCTTACACATAAAGCTTCACCTACCTAACGTCAGAGTTCATGTAAGCACGGAGTTAAAGATTAAGCTTATTTCCCCCCAATATCTAGTTAGACACGCTATTTATTAAATAATTTATCTTTTTCCATCAGCACTGTTATGATAGTTTTTTAAATGAAGCTAAGGAATATCTGCTGATGCTGTGGGAACTTTGAGTAAATACTTCTGAGTTTACTGTCTCACCTAAACCGCAGAGAGACAGCCACTTCATTGATGTCACCTAACTCAGATGAAACCCATCATGAAAACTGGACAGGTCACATCCTCTCTGCATCTGAAGCCTAGATAAAGAGTATAGGATATGACTTAAATTCTTGAATCCTGCCCTGAGAAGTCTTATGATGTGCTGGCTATTTTTATTTCAAAAATTGGGTTCTTAGATGTGCTATGTCTTTCTTACTCATTATCAAAATAAAATAAACTTTGATGCCTACAAGGTATCGGCCACATACTGGCCTTAGAAAGTTTAGATTTTAGGGAAAGAATAGACAAAATCCAATAGGAGAGAGAGAGAGAGAGTGTGTGTGTGTGTAATATGCACTTGAAGAAATTAGAGCAAAGGGCATGAGCATGACAGGGTACATGTGCGTTTCTAAATATGACTGGTAAGATTTCACTGAGGAGGCAACATTTGAGTAGAGGCGTGATGCAGATGAGAGAGCAAGCTGCACGCCTATCTTGGGAAGGACCAGTCTAGGCAGAGGACAGAAGCACCAGGGGCCTTGAGCAGGAGCATGCTTCACTCTGGTGGGAGGAGTAGAGTGAATGAAGGGGATTGTGATTAAAGAACAAAAGTATTTATGTGCTTCATACAGAGTTAGACATTTGCTTTTCCATTAAATGAAGTTGAAGCCACAGCGAAGGAGGGGCAGGGAGAGGAAATGGTGAAGAGGAGGAAGGGGAGCAGAAAGAAAACTGGTGGATCTGGTCCATGCTCCAGCTGCTGTGCTGAGAAAGGACGCAGGACACAAGGGGAAAAGCAGAAAGACAGGAAGGAAGCTGCTAGTTACTCAACGAAGAGAGGAAGGTAAATTAGAGCAGATTAGAGGTGACGAGAAGCAAGCAAATTCTGGATGATATACTTAGAAGGTACAGCCAGCAAGATTTGCTGATGAACTTCAAATAGGGTGTGAAAGAGGGAGGCTAGGCTGATTCCAAGACTTTTGGTTTTAGCAACAGACAGCATGGAGTTGCCATTTGCTGAGATAAGTTTTGCTCACTATACAATAAAAATTCTGTTCTGGGTGAGTTAAGCTTGAAATACATACTGCATGTCAAGGCACTGATGCTGAATGGGCAACTGGATGTTCAGCCTCAGGGTGCAGGATGTGGGAGGTATCGCTCACAAGGAGCATCTGGAATCAAATTCAAGACTTAGGTTCAGTGTCGAGCTTACAGGAAAGTTTGATTCAGTTCACAGCCAATTTGGTTTGTGACCGGAATTGCGGAAAGAATTAAGTCTGTGAACCAAGACGCCAGTTCTATGAAGCTGTGAGTCCAGATGAGAGCGTCAGTGAGTGTAGAGAAGAGAAAAGCAGGTGATGAAGGCTGAAGTGTTTTCTAAACATTTCCTTTAGAAACTGAGTGATAAGATGGAACCAACAAAGAGGCTGAAAAGGACCTCATCAGTGAGGCAGGAGGAAGGGAGGATGGTGTCTCCGAAGGCAGGTGTAGGAAGGGACTCGCAGATGCGGTGACCAGCTGTGTTATGACCCTGCTGGGTGAGGGAGAGCTGCACACGTACTGTTGGTTTGAGTAGCATGGACATCATTTGGTGGCCTTGGGAAGTAGTCTGGAGGAGCAGGCAGCTCATGCACGTCCCATGAGAGAGGGTTCAAGGGAGAATGAGCAAAGTGCTTGGAAACTATCAATATTAGCAGCTCTTAAGCAGTTTTCATTCTTATGTATGATGAAAATATTGCTAACTCTGTGGACCAATTGAGCATGGTACTAACTAGTCCAAAGTTTCCATTTTGTTTCCCCATGTGAACCTGAAGTGCAGGGTCAACTTCTTTTGCTTTTACTCATAGCCAAAAATGAACTCATGGTTTTGATGATTGGGGATACCGCTGAGGGTGGCTTTGGAGAGAGAGGACAGATCAGAGCAAAGAGATCACAGATCACCCAGAGTCCTGTAAAAACAGCTTGAAGTGTCTAATGGGTGACCACTGGCCTTCCTTCCTGCACATCTCCACAGAGGTGCTCCAGCTGGACCTGTGGGTGGCAGTTGCGTAGGTGAGGGCGTGAGATTACAGCCTCCGTGGATTCTGTAGCACGACCTGGTGGACTGGTGCTTTCTTATCCATTTTCCCATCTGAGTTCCATAGCAACCATGTTATGTAGGCTAGGATGACAATGTCATCATTGTTTTATCAATGAAGAAACCGAGAAGGAAGCTGAGGATCTAGCAGTTAAGGAACTGTCGTACAGCATCAAACTAGGAGGAGTAAATACCCAGGAGGAGGAACACCCAGAACTTCTGCCTCCTGTTCTCACTGAGTCAGAGTCTACCTACTGACTCAGCCCTACAGCACTAAGCACTGGTGAGCAGCAGGCCGAATTTGCTCTCCTGTGTATGATTTCCCAGTAAAAGAAAGAGAAAGTAGGATGGCATTTAGTCCTCACCACAGTATATTCACAGCCTGGGGCAGGTTCACCCTGCCCTGACTCAGTGTTTGGAAGTCACTGCTCCAGCCTGATCTCTCTCTGTCTCTCTGTCTCTCTTTTTGTCTCCCTTTCTCTCAGTCTCTCAGCCTGTTTCTGTCCTGTCTGTCTCTCTGTCCCTGTCTCTGTCTCTGTCTCTCCCCTGAGGATTAAAACCAGGATCTTCACACTGACCTACATCCTCAGGCATTTGTTACTTTTAATTTTGAAACAAGGACAGGGCCTTACTAAGTTCCTAAACTGCCCAGGCTGGGCTTAAATTTGGGATTCTCCAGCCTCAGCTGCCCAAAGTATTGGGACTACAGGCCTGCACCATACACGCAGCTTCTCTCTTCTCTTGGATTTCTTCAGGTTGTGTGTTCTTCTCAGGTTGTGTCTCAAATTTGGATATGTGATGACAAGTCTACCAGATTATGCTGGATCCCATACATGACTATTAAAATCAAATGTAATCCATTTTAATATCAAGAAATTAAACCATAGAATGAAATGACATATTAGCCCAACAAGTGGCACTTCACTTTGTGTTCTTGTAATTATATAACTACTCTTCCATTTTCAAGAATGTTCTAGAACTAATTTTGGAGGGTATAATTCAGACATTAAGATTCCTAGTCAAAGTAAATTAAGCACGTCTATGTCATGTGTGGATAGGTGGATATTAAGCAGAAATGTGGAATGGGGTGGTGGAATTAATGAATCTAATTTTTTTCTGGAATGTTCCTCCATTGAGATGAGGCATCATGGTGAGATCACTAGTTCTTGGAAACAGCAGCTGCATGCTGAGTATCTGTCTTGGTTAAATTTCTCTCATTGCTGAGACAAAATACCCAACACCCAAATTACAGAGGGAAAGGTTTATTTAGCTCACAGTTTGTGGAGGTTTCAGTCCATAATCAGCTGGCTCCAAGGCAGGGTGGCACATGGCAGAGGGGCAACAGTCCAAGGTGGCAGAAGACAGCAGAGGCAGCAAGAACAAAAGGGGGAAGAGCAAGCCTCTTTTCCTCCCTTATATTGTAAGCAGGCTACCTGCCCTAGGGCAAGTGTAGCACTAGTACCATCCCTGTGCCCTCCTCTTGCATAGGCTCAGGATGTTTACAAAATGAGAATCAAATGAGCAATATCCTAGAGCAGTAAAGGCATTTCCTCTACACCGTAGGATGTAGAGCTGCTGAGTTATTAGTTTCTAGACTTCTCAAGCTGACACAGTGTGTCAACCACTGCAGTGCCTGAGAGGCTGCAGAATGTGGTCACAAATGTCTCAGCACATGACAGGCCTCCTGATTCCAGGTGAGCTGCCAGTTTCCAGCTGTGGTCCCTTAATGAGGTTACTAAAGACTTCTTGAACTCAGAGGGGAGAAAGCACAGGTGAAAATTTCTCCCTAAGCACACCTGACATTGCAGCCCTGAGGGCATAAGACAGTCCACATGGTGGGAAGCAATGAGACCATGGGCAGGAAGGGGGTGAAGCCACACCTACACTAAGGCGTCTGGGTCCACAGCAGGCTGGGGATGGGTGGGGGAGAGCAGCCCGCACCTGCGAGTCCTTAAATCCACACACTGCCTTGATGACTGTGCGGCGATGCAGCCCCTCTCATACAGCAGGATAGCAGAGAGTAGAGAAAATGACCAGCAATTTGTCAATACTTGTCAGGACTTCAATGCACACACCACTTTTGATGCAGCAGTTTCACTCTTAAGAATTTATATTACTCCTGTAGACACGTGCGAAGATATATACAGATGCTTAGTGCATTGTTTCCAACAGCAAAGCTGGAAACAACCTTAATGTCTAAGAATGAAGGACTCGATGAACACATGATACCTATATGGGGCATTGTCATGCAACATGAAGAAACTAAGACAGACTGAGATGAATCAATCCAGAATGTGCGCGAAGATGTATTAAAGCCGGTGTGGTGACACACATCTGTAATCTCAGCGAGTTGGGAGGCCAAGGAAGGAAAATTGTAAGTTTAAAAGCCAGCCTGGACAAGCTAGTTCGACCCTGTTTCAAAAAAATAAATAGACCAGGTTCAGTGCATATATATAACCCCAGCACTCTGGGAGGTGGAGGTAGGAGGCTCACAAGGTTGGGCCTTCCTAACTTAACAACTTAGCAAGTCCTTTCTCAAAATAAGAAAATGTAAAAGGTCTAGGTATGTAGCTCAGTGGGAAGGCCCTGGGTTCACTCTCCAGTATTGCAAACAAACACATAAACAAGGCTGGGTTGGAGCTCAGTGGTAGAGTGCCTGCTTTGCATGTACAAAGCCCTGAGTTTAACCCCTAGTACTGCAAAAAACAGATTAGTACTGCACAATATATATATATATTTGTTTTTGTTTTTTTTTGCTGTACCAGGGATCGAACTCACGACCTTGCGCTTGGCACACAAGCGCTTATGCCACTGAGCTATATCCCCAGCCCCTATATATATATATATATATATATGGAGTCATATGTCAGTCAAGACTTTATCAAGAGCAAAATTTGCCTTGGATGATTCAAATGTTGTGACTTTAACATTGGGCTGTGCACACGAGTATGGGCCGAGCACATTAAGACAGACACCGGAAGCAGTGAGAGGCTATTATCACCCTGGGGGAAGTGCAATGCTTCACCCAGCTCTCCCTTTCGGGGCGGGTGCACCACTCACAGGCTGTTCCTGGCTCACAGCGGACCTCTCACTGGGCACTGCTGTCAGCCACCACAGGAGCAGCGTCACGCATGTCACACTGCTAGCAGTGGCAATGGTCAGTGACGACCTGGTCCAGGGATACAGAAGCTCAGACCTCTTCATTCAATTTGGCACAACTCTGAAGAGCTTCTCAGGCAGCCAAGCTCTCTGGAGCATCTGCTGAGGCTCGCTGAACTGCATTTCAGGACAGCTTCTCCTTTTGGCCAGCCTGACTTCCCCCTGTTCTCACAGTGTCCCTCCAGAGTGCTACTCAGTATGCCATCAGCATGGATTACTCCATCTTAACCTGTTTCCCAGAAAGCTAATGTAAGACGCATACATGGAGCTGGAATTTAAGGGGCTGAAGGTGTTGGAGCTGAAGTTGTGGAGCCTCCACTCCTCCCAGGACATAGGGCCAAAGCAGAGAAAAAAAAGATGCCTAAACATCCCTCCCTTGGTTTCTTTTCTTTGTGTCTCTCACTGAGCAGTCCCATCTGGAAACTAGCCAGCATGGGACTCAGATCTCGAATTATGCTGGGGCCCCTTCTGGGGTAACAACTAGGACATAAAATGGGGTTGGCAATGGGGGTGGCAATGCAAGAACAAGTAGCACCACATCTCCCATTTGTGTAAGCAGGAGGAATACAGAAACATAGAGTATGCAAGGCACAATATGCATGATTATGCCAAAGACAACTTCTGGAGAGATATAGAAAAAATATAAATAGCAGTTGCTTCTGGCTAGGGCATCTCTACAGTTAGGGTATGTAAAGTTTTTATCTTTCATTCTCTTCTGAACATTTGAATATTTCTGTAGTACATACATATTTAGCATTATCTTTGAAAAGATGTTTAATGAAAGTATTGAGAGTCTATGTAAATAAGAAGTGAGGTTAGACTGAATGATTTGTTCTTTCATTTATCTGCAGTTGCTAGATATCTTGCATTGTACTGTGTGAGTACAAGGAGGAAAGCTCCCCGTCTCAGTAAGAAATTTACAGTTTAGTGTGTTGCAAACAATGACAGTAGTGACAAAGGACAATGCTATAATGGAGGTAGAATGACAGACCCTAGGAGCCATTGAAGAAAGTGGGTCCAAATCTCCCTAGCAAGTTACTGGAGCCAGAGCCAGAGCCAGGGAAGAGGCTGACACCCTCCGAGTTCCAGAGTGATGGACTGGAACTCATGACTGACTCACGACAATGGGAAGACAGGAAGACTTGTGGGTAAAGAAGGGCAAGAAGAGCTGGGGATATCGCTCAGCAGCACAGAGCCTTGCTTGGCAAGCACAAAGTCCTGAGTTCGATTCCCTATACCAAAAAAAAAAAAAAAGAAGGGCAAGAGAAGCAAAGACCTTGTATGCTATATTCAGAAGTTTAGGCAGTGAAAATTCATGGAGGAAAATGTTTGTATCTTGAGGCAAAATTAAGTGTATAAGGTGATCAGTTTTGTGAAATATGTATATTTTTATGTTCCGTATTAATTTTGTCGCTCATGAACCTCACAAAAACATAATCATTTAGGTTCTATTCTTTTGCATCTGACTTTATTTGCATAACATGATATTGTTTGTCAGATACAGTTTAGAGTGCTAATTAATATCTGAATTTCAGATAAAGAGGTTATAGTAAAAGTGTGTCCCATAATATTTTCTGTTTTTATTTGCTAACTCTAGCATCCCTCATCTACACAACTGTGTGTTTAGTATATATCTTTATTTTTTAATGCTGAGTGGCACTCTATGGTATGGATATGCCTCAACTTGGTGTTGCCCTATCAGTGGGGATTTAGGGGATTATCCATTAGTGGTTAGGAATAAAGCTGCTGTGGATATTGTTGTAAAAATCTTGAACACTTGTTTTGCTTTCTCTTGAAATATCTACACCTGCTACATTATGAGGTAGATACTGTACACATTTTATTTGCTATGAGAAACTTCCTTCCATGGAAGAATTTTGAGCAAGGAAGCGATGTGGTTAAATGTGCACTTCAGGAGCCATCCGGTGGAGATAGCAGGGGTGAGGCCTGGAGAAGCAAGACAAACACGAGCATTTCCGGGTGCAGATGTGCTCTCCAGTCCTGATGGACAGCACTTCAAAGCAGGGTCAGTGCGTCTTCTTGACAGTGAGAAGCGAGGTAAGAAAGAATAGTCTGGATGCCTGACTTCCTCCCAGGGGGATATCCAGGGACTGATGTCTGCTGTGTTCAGTGTCTAAGCCTAGTAGGCTACAAATCATCTAGTTCCTTACTCTTAAGCTTCATAAAAAATTCTGAATCCTACAGATTATATTTCAATCAACATTTTTTACTAACGTAAGTACTATATCAAAGGGCTATTATAACACAGAGAAAAGAGAAGATGGCATTTAATTGTTGGAGACTGCTACAAAATGGCTCTGAGCTGGATTTAATATTAACCAATTGGCTTTCCGTGTTTACTTGTGAGTTGTCTGAAGCTTAGGTACCTTGTCTGGGGATGGGCAGGGGACTCATAGTAAGTAAACCACTGAGTTACTGGTTACCCTGAGGCCTATATTGGCATGTGAAACTGTGACATCTCCAAGGACAAGATAAGGTCACAGCTGAGGACTTCTGGCTCCAACCCCAATTAACTACAAGGAGACTGCAGCTGCAGGCATCACACTCCTGCTGTGAAGGCCTTCCTGGAGATAACAAAGTTCTCCTAAATTAACATAATATGTTACTTGGAAAGTCCTGCCCAGATTCCCGCATTTTCTTGACTATCCTCCTCCTTTGTTTGTAAACCAAATAAATATGGGCCACCCAGAGAAGTCTTTGGCGAAACTCAGAGAATATCAAAACTGTAAAAGAGTTGGAAGCTACTGAAATCATTTTCATTGTCTCATTTATTTAAGACTTCGCCATCTACTCACTTGGGAGATTGCGGGCTGGGGCACTATCATTTCGAATTGCTTTTAGCATCAGAATTTCTCCTGAAGTCCCATAATCAGAAGGTTCAGAGGGACCATAAAAATGAATTTCATCCACTCTGGGGAGAGGCAGCCTGTCAGGGACTGGTGATCCTGGGTTAAATCCTTTCTTTTCTTCTTACTAGGTCATCAACAGTGGTCATGTCACTTAATCCCTCAGCCTCTGTCTACTCTCCTGTAAGACTTGAAAGTTAAATGAAGTGATTTGTAATAGACCTAAACTTTCTCTTCTGTGCCTTTCAGGAGTAGTTGATCACAGCTGTGTCCTCATATACACTTGATTGACAGTTACTATGCTCTTCAAATCTGCCTTCCCATCAGCCACTTGAGCCGGAACAGTTGTCAGGTGTTAGCTGTGACAGGTAATGACTCAGCATAGGTAGTGACTCAGCATCCCTCCCCGCCAGGGTAAGCATCACTCCATGCTGTGCAGCTAGAGAGGGGCTGATGAAACTTACCTTTCTGCCAGGCTGAGGTTTTGCAGCATTCCTTGTTGAGTAAGTAGCATTTTATAGTGATAGTGAAGCTCTCAGTACTCACTTGCTGTGGGACATTAAATAAGTTACTTAGCTGTTACTTTCCCCATCTGTAAAGTAAGGGTCAATAATAGTATTTATCTTTCCATTTAGAATGGTGAAGTAAGGTCGGGAACCCTCTAAGAATGGTGCTTGGGATCTTTTAAGCATTCATTAAAGGGTAACTGGCAGGCTGGCCATGACTGGGGCTCCAAGGAAGTTGTTTTGTTCTTCCATGGTGAAACCCACCTGCTTTTGTTATTATAAGCTGATTCCTGCTGCTCACGCACCCTCATCTAAGGAAGCACCTGGGAGTCTGGGACATCACACCAAGCACTTGTGCATTCACTTGGGCAAGTGGCTCCCTCTACCCCTGCACAGCTCTTCTGACTAGAGAGCTGAGAAAAAGCCCTGGAGCAGAGTCTTTATTCTCCGCATCAGTACAATCCTTCCTCTGATTGTACGGCTGTGGGGGCCACTGACTCCTTTAGGTCTGCTGACACACTGAAGTCTGCCCCAGGGCACAGAGGAGTTCACTGTTTTGTCTTTTAAAGCTGAGGAAGAATTCCTCCCTGGCAAGCCAGGAAGCCATAGCCGATCCTCTGCCAGTGATCTAGTTGGTAGTGGTTGGTACTGCAAGAATTATGTGAGAACTACAATCAGCTGGGTGTAGTAGTGTATATGCCTATGTCCCAGTACTCTGGGAGGCAGAAACAGGAGCTCAAGTTTGAGCTCAGCTTGGGAAACTTAGAAATCCTTGTTTCATATACCCGTCTTCAACCTACACAGCATAAATTTGAGAGACGTGACCAAAGATGAGGAACATGTTTTCATGTATTTATTGGACATTTCTCCTTCTTCTGAGAAGTGTCTATTCATTTCAGTTGCCCATTTTTATTATTTATTTATTTAATTTTTGGTATCGGGAATCAAATTCAGGACCTTGCCCTTGCCAGGCAGGTGCTTGTGCCGCTGAGCTACATCCCTGGCCCAATTGCCCATTTTTAAAATGTATTATGAGATGTTCTTATCTAGTTGTGACTATTTAGGGCTCAATATGCCTCTTGTACTTGAATTCTTAAGTTTGGAAAGTTTTCTGCTATTATTTCAATGTCTATACCTTCTGAGTCATCGTCTAATTTTTTCTCTATTCCTATAATTCTGGGGGGTTCTTTTATTTTTTTATTGTATTTTAAAGAGAATAGTAGAAAAAAAGAACAATAGCAAAATACAAACAAAATAAAGCAGGGACATTAAAAATGATACAGGGTTTCAAACCAAATGATAGGGATTAACAATGGTTGTTATATTACATATTGTTATCTTCAACGAAGTTGCTCAGATTATCAGATGTAAGAATGGAAGATTGATCAAACCATTAAAGGGGATAAGAAAATAATAATTTAAAAGAACATTAGAGATAATACATAGTGTCACTAGGCAGGATGGTAGGAATTCACCAATGGTTGTTGTACTGCATATTGTTGTCTTCACATAAATTGCTCAGATTATCAGATATAAACATGAAAAATTGGTCAAAGTATATAAAAAAAATTTAAGCATTAACTGTTCCCCTCAATAAACCACCAGACATTAGCAGTACAGTCATGCCAGTTATCTATCTATCTGTATATATGTATATAAAGTGCCTTAACAGCTCCCATGTTGCTTTGTCACTTTAGGGCATCATTGAGTTTATGATCTTTTATATCCACCTTGTCTTCAATTTCTGACACCCCATCCTCCTATGGGTCAAACCTGTTACCCATGTATAATAGTTTGTGTCTGGATGTTCCTACAAAGCCTCATGAGGACATGAGGTCATGGAGGAGAGGTTTTCAGAGGTGCTGAATCTAGAGTTTGTGACTGGTTAATTGTCTAGTGCTGGGATTGGGAATATGAGTGTTATACCTCTCCTAGGGCGGTAGCCTGCATACAATATAAGTGAGGAAAAGAGGCTTGCTTCTCTCCTTTTTGCTCTTGTTTTTTTTGCTGTCTTCCACTAGTGAACTGTTGCCTCTCTGCCATGCCACCCTGCCTTGGAGCCAGCTGATTATGGACTGAAATCTCCACAAACTGTGGGCTAAATAAACCTTTTCTTCTTTAACTTTGGGTATTGGGTATTTTGTCTCGGTAATGAGAGAAGAGTAACTAAGACACTATGCTTCCTATTGAATTTTTCCTATCTTGTGTTTCTGCCTACTTTCTTTTCATAATATCTAATTTTTAACAAAACTAGTCATTCATATCTTATATTGTCTTCTTTAACTCTGTTAGTTTATTATTTGCCTCTTCTTTAAGATCTTCAAATATTTTATCAGTAAAATCCTTTATTTAATAAGATCCTCTTTTGGATCAGTAAACATCTTATGAATTTGCTTAGGTATTTCTCCTGTGAGCTGTTCAATCATTTTGACCATTTTGTTTTTTAGCTCTTTACCTATAACTGCCTCTACTTCAATGGCCATGAGATCAGTTTGGGGGTAAGGATTTTTAAAGGCATCAGCTTTTGGGGAGTTGATTTACTTTCTCATACTTCTACTGTTTTTGTGCTGCAGATTGAAAATCAGTCATGGTCACTACTATGTATAGAATCTGTCACCCTATGATGTGTCCTTGTGTTTGTATATGCCTTGTTACGTACACCCCTCTTCAACCTACTCAGTATAAATTTGAGGGTCTTCTTATTTCTCAGCTTTCTCTGGTGGCCTGCTCCTCACACCACACAGAGAAGAGAAAACAAACAACAGTAGTATTGATGACACAAAAACAGAGCAGAAATTGGCTTACAGTGAAAACTAATTAATAGCAACAGCTATGACATCCCTCGCAATAGCAAAGAAATCAGCAATAATAATAGTCAAAGACAAACCAGATATTGACACACCATAAAGGTGAATAAAAGCTGTCACTCTACCACTCAGCTAGAGAAAAAGAGATCTGCAAAAATGATACAGACACAAAGACAAACACAATATTGATATGTAGTAAAAATCTACTAAATGCAATGACTATACTACCATTAACAACAGAAAATAACTCAACAATCAGCATAGAATCAATTAACTATCTTAAAACTAATGAAATTTAGATGTAATAATAAAAATGGAGGGGTGGGGAAAGTGAAAAATTAAAGAATCAAAATTCGGAAAAGAAGGAAAAGGAAGATGAGGAAGAGAGAAAAAGTGAGATAAAGATTTCATATAAGAATAAAAGAAAGATAATAAAAGTAGGCAAGAGTAACAGAAACTAAACAAGAAAAAGAAAAAAGAGAATGAAACAAAGAGCAAAAGGAAGATTAAAAAGTAGAAGAAAAACCAAATCCTGGAGAACAAACAAAAATGAGAGTTGAGTACAAAGAATTCATCCATGTTTTTGGGTAAGTGATTTCTCGCCAGGGCCGGTGATTTCTTTCTTTCCTACAGCACTGGAGTGCCCTGGGTCTGAGGGAGGGACAGTGAGTCACAGCTAGGTTCCATTTTGGTTCCATGCCCACTTTCTTTGTGTATAAGCTGAGCCCTGCCCCAGCTCTCCTTCTGGGTGGGACCAGTCAATGGGGTAGTGTCTGCCTTAGGATTATATTCTCTCCAGAGACTTTTAGTATTTGTGCCTCTCTGTGCACTCTACATCACGGCTATCTCCACTCGAATTTATGGCCTATGTGTCTGGAAGTTTTTGCCCTCACTCCATATGTCTGTCTGTCCATACACCCAGGGCTGTGGCAACTATCCAAATCAAAGTGTGTCCCTGATCATGTTGGCAGATGGGGAAAGCAAACAGACTACCGAGTTTTGTGTGGAAGCGGGTAGTGGGCAGGAGAGGGTAGTATACAGCAGTCCACTGAACTTCACGTCAGCACTTTCAGACTCACGCCCTCAGAGAACCACTCACAATCAGCCTGGTTTCTCACCACAGAAGGTGGGACCACTGTATTTTTCCTGGCCTGAGTTCACCAGGCCATAAACTTCAGAGGGGGGTTGTCTATGACTAGCCCGACCCCTTTCTGTGACTGTTCCCTGAGTTCTCGGGGAAGGTGACTTCCCAGTGGTCTGGCATTTGCTGCAGATCCGCCTGTGGTCTCCTTCCCTGTTTAGTCCATCTGTAAACGGGCACCAGTCCTTAACAGGTACAGAATTTATGAAGGAGAAATGGTAGCTCTTTCAGCTCTGATCTCAATGATGTTAATTATCTGGCCTCTTGTTTAGTGCTGCCTTCATTACTGAGCCAAAGACTTAATTGTTCCTTTAAGCTTCTTTGACTTTTCAGACCTAATTTACCTGCAGCCTGCAGCTCATAAAACTCAGGCTCTTGTGCATTTATTAAAGATTAGCAGGAATTCGCTGTGCCCCAAGGCCTTGCTAGGCCCTGGGCTGCATTTTCTCTTTTCCTCCCCTCTCCTCCCCTCCCCTCTCTCCCTCCCACTCCCTCTCCCTCTCTCTCTCCCTTTCCTTCTCTCTCTCCCTCAGGATCTCCCTCTCTCATACTCTCAAGGACTTCTGAGGATCTGCTGTGTACTGAGGCCTTACTAGGCCTTTCTAGAACTCAATTTTCTTTTTTTTCTTTTTCTCTCCTGTCCTCTCCTCTCCCTTTCCTTCTCTCTTCTTCTGTCCGTCCCACCCCCAGGAAGTACTGCTATTTTGCATGTACTTGCCTTGCTAGGCCCTTCCTAGGCCTTCATTTTCTTTTCTTTTCCTCTTCCTCTCCAAGAATTAGTGGGAATTTCCTGTGTACTAAGACCTTGCGAGGCCCCTCAGTCCTGCATTTCCTTTCTTTTTCTTTTCCTTTTCCTTTCTTCTCCTTCTAACTTTTCCTCTCCTTCTCTCTGTCTCTGTCCAAGAGTTAGTGGGAATTTCTTGTGTACCGAGGCCTTGCTAGGGCTTTTCTGGGCCTGCCTTTTCTCTTTTCTTTCCTTCTCCTCTCCCCGCCTCCTTCTCCTTTCCTTCCTTCTATTTCCTTCTCTCTGTTTCAAAGAATTAGTGGGAATTTGTTGTCCACTGAGTCCAACTTTTTTTTTTTTTGTACTGGGAATTGAACTCAGGACCTCATGCTTGCCAGATAGGCGCTCTGCCACTGAGCTATATCCCTAGCCTGTCCACTGAGTCCTTGCTAGGCCCTTCCTAGGCCTGCATTTTCTCTTCTTTGCTTTTCCTTTTCTCTCTTGTCCCTTCCTTGTGCCCCTCTCTCTCCTGTTCTCCCTCTCCCTTTCCTTCAGCCATCCATGTGCAGGCTCTTGTCCTTCAGTTTTCTGTCCTCTGGGCAACTGACACCAGCAAACTCAAGCATTTCCTGTGACTGAGCACCACCTTGTGGTCCAGGAGAAAATCCAGCGCTGTGCTGCAGCCGTCTTTGGCTCACTGAGCATAATGAGCAGCCTGGAATAGCCATCTGGCTTTTGTTGTCTCCCTTAGTCTGAGAGGAAATGAGATTTATTACCGAACATGCAGTGTCTCCTACCATCTAAACTGCCTGGTGAGAAATCAGCGGGTCTAATTTGAACTAAGCAGAGATCATCAGAAACACAAATCCAGGCTGCCACTGTTCTATTATTTAAATTGAATTGTGTCCACATTCACAGATGACTCAGCTTAGCTAGGGGACTTGGCATCTCTGTCTATTACTGTAAAATGTTGAATTTAATGTGTCAGTTGCTCTGAGTTAGGATTTAGCTGCTGGCACTTTCTCAGGTGGCTCAATCAAAAAAAAAAAAAAAAAAAGCACACTTAGAAAGGGCCTAGTAAGGCTGATCACAGCCTTGCTGACCCTTCCTTGCCTGACCAGGGAGCTGAAGTTCTTCTGCTCCCCAGTAGAGGTCCCGATATCAAGAAATGCATACATGCTAGAAGGATTGAAACTAGACATTCCCAAAAGGGCAAGGAAGGATGATTGTAATTAGCAAGACTAAACAAATTATACCCCTCCCTCAACCCCCCAGCTAATGCTTTCTTATGTGTCCTACCCCCTTCCCCCCCACACCTCCATTCATCTGCAATTTAAATAAAATCAAACCCAGCCCCTGGCCTTGCAGGCTCCTAGATCAGAGGTGGCCATGTGCTTACCCTCACACTTCACAAGTGGCTGTGTTCTGGGGAGAGATATTCATGGTGGTGAAGTATCTCAGAAATAAAGAGAAAATTTCTTCCTGTAGCTTCCGAGTCAGTCTTTCCTCTCAGTGAAGGCACTGACAGACCTTCAAACTATAATTTTGTTACAGGAGCAATTTAAACTTTTATCTGACACTTTAAATAGAACATAAAAGTACATATTATATGTTCATAGTATGGTAATAGCACACAAGTACACGTTATATGGGGATGATGAATTTTAATTGATTTAATGAGTCTTAATGGAAGTGGGAATTATGAAGTTAAAGTATTTTACTGAAAGAAAATGTAAGCACCTAATATTGCAAGAGGTAAGTACACTCTTGTTCATCATTTATATCTACCTCTATTTCTATATCTATATGGATATCTATCTGTATGATGGACAGATGGCTAGAGTCTAAGCAGAAAACATTATCACATCAACATCATACCCTGAAAACCAGAGTATTGGCCTAGCATTTATCTCTGTTTGGCTTGGGCTTCCAGATGGCATGCAGGCACTTCTGTAGGAGAAGAGTTGGTATAGAGACAGATGCCTCTCCCAGGCCAGCTCCTAAAGACTTGTTCTAGTCTTGACTGGGGAGCAGACTGGGGGCCAGATCAGCAAGTAAGTCACAGACCAAACCACTGGCACATAAGGCCAGATTCAGGAAGGAGGCAAAGGCAGACGTAGAGCTGAGCGTTGGATTTATGTTTGCATGCAGGTAGGTAGAACTTGGCAGACAGGGGTAGCTATCTCTTTGAGTTGCCTTTGAATATTTTATAGTGGATAAATCAGGAGAACCAACAAACTGAAACCCCCATTTTCATGAGACAGATAGATTGGAGTTCAACCCCTTACCCTGGCTTTCCTAGGTCCACGTGTGAATGATATTTATTATGTCGTATAACAACAGGTTGGGACCCAGGATAGTGCTAAGCCTGGTCTTTGATGCAATGTGGTCTTCAAGGTCTGCTTCGATTATTGACGTTAAATTCTCAAATTCTAGGCACCTATCTTTCTGCTTTGTCATCATAAGTATGGTGACTTTTATCCTAAAAAAAATTCTGTCTTAAAAATACAGTACAGGATACCTTCCTTATCTTTAGGGCTAATATTCTTACATAATGAGAGCAAAGATAAAAAAAAAATGCAGAAAAAAGAGTGAAAGCAAGGAGGGATAGTTTCTTCTCAGGCGTTCCTTCTTAAAAGGAAAGGAAGCATATCTCAGAAGTCCCTTGAAAGACTCCTTGTATACCACGGGCCCGGACAGGTCACATACTCATGTGATATTTTCACCTCTAGAGTGGCATGTGCCAGCAGGAAAGGAGGTGATCACGTGTTCAGAAAAACTAAGAGTCTGAAACTCAGGCAGGAGCCTAAACACCTCTTCCCAGTTTTTTTATTCATAACTTTCTGTTTCAGAATTCTACATCTGACAGAATGCTGGTGCACAAGACTCGCTCAGTAAAAGTGTAGCTTTTCATGTCCAGCATCCACAGCTCGAGCATTTCAGGAGGCTGTTGCTTCAGTGTATGGTTAGGTCTTGAGGACTAGATAGGACAAATAGTGGGGCAGGTGATCTTGGCTTAGATCTAGTCATCCCCACCCCACTGCACATGACAGCAGGCAGGACTGGACAGCAAAAAGGAGAGTAGAGTCGGGGGATGGTAAACCTCCCAAGGAAAACAACAGACCAGCTTTTAAATTCCTCTTAAAGTTACATGAGATGTAAACCACTTGAGAATGTCCCTATTTCCAAGACCTACTTCATGATCATGCTTTGGAAAACGACCACAGCAGCTGCCTTTACCTGTGGGCGCCGTTTCAATAGCATCCTTATAAAACAGAAGGTCGTGGGGGCCTATTTCATGAAAATGCGACCACAGCGAGCTGCCCCCACCCGGCTGAACAGCACAAGCAAATGTGGAAGCCCATACATCTATATGTGGCCATTCCAGCCAGAAGTAAAAGACACCCTTGGTACGATCCCTGAGAACCTGCAATTGGTTGAGGGCAGTTGTGATGCTCAAAGGGAAAGGACCACTTTTAGTTTGCAGAGAAATAGGAAAATGTGATTTGGAAATTGTGATGAATGGTTTAATCCAGGCATACATGATCAGTTTGTGTTTAAAAAGCTTTAGACAGATAGTGAAGCTCTTTACATTTAAGAACATTTTGGGGTCAACTATGAGAATCTGAATACTGTCTAAATACTAATTGCAATAGTAGCATAAAGATCACTGACTGAAAAACAGGGTGATAAACTGGCACTTCACCTCCTCACAGTTACATGCGTATGTAGATATGACCATAGAAAGTACCCAAGAATGCCAGGCACCAAGGTGTTAGGGCAGTCTCTTCATGGTAGGAATGCTGTATTTTTATTTTTAAAGTTTTACATATTTGCATTTTGTTTTTCTACAATATATGTATTGTGTTTCTACAATAGCAATTTACTTTAAAACATAAAAAATTATTAAACTGAACTCATAAGTATGGAGGGAGAGAATGGGAAAGCACAAACTGTTTAGTTCTCAATTTTGCTGAAATCTGGCTTGTTCTGGAAAAATAGCCTTGAAGAATAGCCATACTGGTTACTGTCACTCCCTTTTCACCTCAGGAACAAGTGTGCAGGCTGCTAGCAGCGACAGCCTAGATGTTTTCTGTGACTGCCGCACAATTGCAATCAATCTGGCCACTTCTACTCAGCAGTGACATTTTCTCAGTGGGGTTCCTGGAACATATTTTGAAGCCCAAGAACTTCCAGTACAAAGTATACGGAATGTTTTTGCTTTTTACTACTTGGGATAAACAGCCTTCCTTATCCATGTCCTAGAAAAATTGCAGCCAAGCTTCTCAAAGTGATTACTCAAGGGCAGACAGCTAGTCAGTGAACAGGAATCTGAGTGTTTTTCTTCTTAATAATTAATTAACTCACTGTATATTTATTTACTATCTGTTCTATTTGGGCTCTGAGGTCTGCAGCAGGACAGAACTGTCTCTGCCTCCAATGCTTGAGCTCCACTTAGAAAAGTCCTTGTTTCTCTGGGAATTCGCTTCCTTGGGTTCAAAAGACACTTGTTTTTTGGAATAATGAACTAAAAATCCAATGTGTTTATATGAATTTTCCTATGACATATGGGCAATGAACTTTCAATGACAGGGGCAAAAATGTGCTTACTGCCTCTTTCCTAGCAGAGCCGATGATCTGGTGGTTATGTGTGGGAAAATAAAGGAGACGCTTTATGCAAAATCAGGGTTTCTGTCTGAACCGCATGCATCTGAGGGAAAATGTTATTTGCCACACTTTTGTTCAGGCAAGCAATACTCTTGAGATATTTAGGAGCTCATTCTTTCTTTGATTGATCATTTTGCAAGTGTTTCTTAAATGAGTATCGCAGCAGAAGCTGCAAGCCAGGTTTGCTGGAAGGAGAAAGGCTGGAGTCAGCATCCAGCTTTTTTCCATGGTGGTAGAGCCATCTCTAGAGGGACAGAGCTGGACATGGAAACAGATTTTTCCAATAAACCACACTGATTCTTTCCAGTAGCACAGGCAGAGCCTGAATCCTTGCCCTATATTTCTCTGGAATACTGCATTTTATAGCTTTGTGAAAGTACTTTCTCTTATGTGTTAATCAGTTTTTCCTTACTATAATGAAATGCCTAGAACAGGGTACTTTATAATGAAAAAGAAGTTTATTTAACGCAGTCTGGGAGATTCACATGTACTTGAAACACTGCAGAGAAATTTGACCTTCCCTTCCCCTAGTTGTTCTCAGCAGTAACATGTACACTTACAGAATTAGGGAATTATCATTGGTACCACACACCGAGCTTGTTCATACTTCAGCAGTGCCAGATGCACTCCTCTAGGGGACTGTCTGTGTATGTATTTAGTTTCATGCAATTTTATCCCATCTGGAATGATGAGATTACCACAGCAGTCAACATAGTTCATCATAGGGCGCTCTTGTGCCATCTTTTTATAGCAGCAGCTATTCTCTAACGCATGATAACTACTAATCTGTGCTTCATCTCTACACTTTCCTTATATCATGAACTCCATACAAATGTGATATACAGCATATAACCTGAGATTATTTTCATTCAGAATAATTCCTTTGAGGGTCCTTTAAGTTGTTATCTGTGTTGGTAATTCATTGTTATTATTATTCTGCCAGGTGGATATAGCACTGTTTAAGCATTTACTGGTTGAATAGCATTTGGATCCAAATGTTTGCAGCTTTTGGAAATTATGAATAAGGCTGCTTGTAGACTTCATTTATAGGATTTTTTTTTTTTTTTTGTACCGGGAATCAAACTCACAACCTTGTGCTTGCCAGACAGGCACTGTGCTGCTGAGATATATCTCTGGCCCTGTTTATAGTTTTTTTAATTTAATTTAATTAATTTAATTTTTTATTTTAAAGAATAAAAGAAGGATAACATAATAATAGGGGGGACTTAGCAAATTACAGACAAAATGGTAGGAAATTATCAATGGTTATCGTTTTACATATTATTATCTACAAAATAGTTTCTCAGGAAAACAAATAGACAAATAATAGTGAGAGACAAAAGAGGTAGGAGATTATCAAGAGTTCTTGTGCTATACTTTGGTATCTTCAAAGTGGCTTCTAAAGAAAATAAATAGAGCTATACATGAGTGACCTATTGAAAAATCATTAACTATTCTCAATGGTTGTTGTAGGAAACACATAATAATAAACATACATTATGAAATAGGATAGGAACATTACAAACTTAACACAGTTATGGATAGATTAGTAGGAAAATATCAATGGCTGCTGTAATACGTGGTGATATCTTCAAAGTGGTTTCTCAGGAAGACAGAGATATGCAAGAAGGATCTAATAAGTAGTTACAGCCTAAGCGTTGTCAAAAATAGCATATTACCTCCTCACCAGTGACTCCTTTCACTGAGGTATGATGGCTGGAAGGAAGGCCAGGATTGAAAAGAAGGACCGAGAGACTTGCACCTGTGACTAGCAACAGGCTGTTTTCTTGTTCCTCCATAGTCATGATTACCCAGGACTCCTCGATGGAGATGACGGTCTGGCCAGAGGGAGAAGGCAGACCATGCCCCAAGCCCTCTCATTCCTGTTGGACTAACTGGTAGCATGGGTCTGAGCTCTGGGGCCTCCACCTCAGAGGGCAGACCAATCTCCAGTGGTCTCCTTTGCATCCAGGGCATGGCCCATGGGGCCTCTTAGGGCAGTTCCTCTTGAGGTAGCCTGGCTTTTAACAGTGGTAGCAGATGAATGCAGTTGTTGAGTTCTTCTTGGAGCCCCGGGAATCAGACCTGGGATCTGCTTCTCTTAGTGGTGCAGCAAAAGCAGCTGCTTTTTCTGTCTGTTTGTTTTCTGTCCTTGGCCTCCTCCTCATCATGGCTATAGAATACTGAGGAGGCAATTCTTACTAACATCTCAAGTGAGCTATCTGGGGTGAAAGCCATTCTTTGTAGCTTTTTCTCTCCAGCTTCCCATTGCTTTGGGACCCCACAACCAGTTAGTGTCCTCTCCCCAACTGTCAGCACAGGCAGCAGGAATCCTGCTGCAGACTTCTCCAGAGCTTCACCACAGCCTGTACTGTCAGGGGAAGAATGGCTTCCAATGAGTCTCTGCAGGTATTGTGCAAGGTCCTCCTGGTTTATAGCTTCCGAGTGGCTCTCGTGACCCCAGTCCACTGGACCTCTGACTCTGTGGGCTTAGTCTGCATTCTCATGTTCTCTGAGTCCTTGTTCAGCAGCTGCTCCTCCGCTGGCTCTGGACCTTTCCGGTTCCCAATGGCAGGAGCAAGAGTGGCCTGTTGTATGGCATATATTCCCAGGGGTTGTTCAAAGTTTGAATGATTCACACACATCCGTGGGTGGGCAACTGCAGTCAGTGCATGGTGGGCCAATTGTGTCACTGTTTCTCTGTGTCATGATAGATCTCAAGTGAGGGGCGGCGGCCAGCCTAAGGGCCGGCGCGCAATAGCGCTCGCCGCCACATGGCTCCCCATGCGCTGGGGGCCCACCCTCTGTGAGCCAGCAGGCAGGAAGCTAGCCAGCCAGAAGGCTGGCGCTCCCCACCCGCAGCTCCCTGTGCACCGGAGGCCCTCCTTCTGGGGAACCACGAGGCCGGGAGTGAGTCGCCGGTCCGAAGACCGGCGCTCCCCGCCCGAGGCTCCCCGTGTGCTGGGGGCCCACCCTCCGGGAGCCAGCAGGCAGGAAGCTAGCCAGCCAGAAGGCTGGCGCTCCCCACCCACAGCTCCCTGTGCGCCGGAAGCCCTCCTTCCGGGGAACCACAAGGCCGGGTATAGGTTTTTTTAATGAAGAGATTTTATTACTTTGGGACAAAGGCAAAGATTGAAATTGCAGGTTCACATGGTAAGTGCATAATTAGTTTTAGAAGAAACTGTTCTACTCTTTTTTGAGAGCGGCGGATGTACCACCTTATATTTTCATCAGCAAAGTATGGGTGATCCAGTTTCTCCACATCCTTGTCAGTACTTGGGGTTGTCACATTTTGTTGTTGTTGTTGTTTTGTTTTGTTTTAGCCCTTTTGAGGAGGATATGGTGACACTGCATTGGGACTTGAATTTGCATTTCTCTAGTGACTGATAAGTTCAACATCTCTTCTTGCACTCACCTGCCATTTTCAGAGAAATATCTATTCATGTTTTTTGCACATTTTCTAATTATTTCTCTCTAGTGGCTTGCATTTTTCACTATTGAGGTTTAAGTTATATTTTTTTTTAGACATAAACTTTTTATTGGATGTGTCATTTGTAAATAGTTTCTCCCAGGCTGTACCTTATCTTTTTATATTTTACTCCACAGAGCAAAGTTTGTTTTTTGTTATACTTTAATTTTAATAAGGTCAAACATAGATTTTTATTTTATAGGCCATACTGTTGGCATTCCACTTTATCTTTATCCTTGTATGTTACTTTGTGGTATGCATACTGTAGCAAAAATGAAAACTTCAAATGGAGAACGACTGTTGTAAGTGTCCTATGCCTTCTGCACTTTCCGCTCTTAACTCTTATTGGGAGAACTGGATTGTTTGCTTTCTAGGAAGCTGAGCAGTGCTGGTGATAGCTGGAGCCCTGGTAGTTACCAATTGTGTTTGGAAAATACAGAGAAGGTTTACCTTTTAACGTTCTTTACAGTCAATGGCATATTGCCATCAATCCCCCTTCCAATGCCCCTCACTTGGGCCATACTTATCAATCTTGCTTCTTTCCAAAGCAGTGCTCCAAGTCCCCTCTCAGTTCTTTAGTTGTGCTGTTATGGCTCTCTTGATGTTCTGAATCAATTCAGAATGTTTACCTTTCA
Organism: Chinchilla lanigera; assembly: GCF_000276665.1. Classification (NCBI taxonomy): domain Eukaryota; kingdom Metazoa; phylum Chordata; class Mammalia; order Rodentia; family Chinchillidae; genus Chinchilla; species Chinchilla lanigera. Next base: position 13,219,830 of record NW_004955425.1, on the reverse strand, counting down.
AGGTCATTTTGATTTTGTGAAGAGTCAGAAGCCACACGGCACCAGATCCACTGAGTAAGGTGGATGAGGCCACACTGCAGTGCTTTTGTAAAACTACTTTTCTGTTGGATCGCACTTGACAGCACTCACTGAAGTTTTGGTCACCTCATAAGGATGTTCATGAAAGAGGATTTTCAGAACTGCTTCACAAAGTGACAAGAGTCTACAGCCATGTCTCCCTGAACTCGCCCGATCTCCTCTGAAAGTGCCAAGGAAGATTAGATAAGTGTGTTTGAAGTAAAGGGTGTACTTTGAGGGGGATTAATGACCATATGTCTTTCATTGTAATAGATTTTTTTATATATAAACATTACCATACATTTTTATTACCCCTTGTATTGTCCTCCTTATTCCCACAATTAATGTTCTTTCTTAGGCTTTATAATGATTCTGGTTTGAGGGTTGCAACAATTGCTATATGCTCTAAGCTCAAAACATAGACTACCAGCTGTAGACTTAATTATTGTAGGAAATGGGCACAGCATAGGTAAAAAGTGTGTGTGTGGAAGTGCAGAGCATCCATGCCCAAACGTGACTATTCCAAGCTAGATGAACTCATCTTTCTCCTATTTACTCACCTGTAAAATGGGAATAAAAATACTATTGCATAAAGTTACCATGAGAATAAAGTGTTTTTTTTGTTTTTTTGTGTTTTTTTTCCTGGTACCGGGAATCGAACTCACAACCTCACGCTTGCCAGGCAGGCACTGTGCTGCTGAGCTAAATCCCCAGCCTGAGAATAGAATGTAATGATGGATGTAAAGCACTTTATAGAGGATCTAGTTTATAGTTGTGCTGAATAAGTATTCCCCAGTACGATTCTAGCCTTTCTATTTTGTAAGCATTCATCTGAGTACTTCCACCTAAAGTGAAGAAATTTCAAGTGTCATAGATATTCTCATCCCTTTATCAACATCTTTAAGGAGGAGCTCTAAAGTTCAAAGCCCTGTTGCCTTTCCTTAGGGGAATGAAAACAATGGGTTTGTGCTAGGGCGAGGAGTTGATATTTTTAGCTCATTTACAGAGAGATGTAATGCAGCAAATATCTCTTCCTTTGTGGTTGCATAACAAAACATACATGCCTAGCAAGTGTGTCTCTTCCAAACAAATCCTAAGGCAAAGGTTCAAATTATTTGGAACATGATCAAAGAAAACACTGGTGGGGGCATAGACAAACAAAATAAGGAAGGAAAGACAGCCGAAAAAGGATGTATTGTCAAACAAGAGTCTATTCTATCGGCAATAGGAATTTAATTCCTCTGTGAAATCTAGGAGACAGTATTGAAGGCATACTTGAGTTATCTCATAGGAGGACTGAGGAGTCTGGGTGTTTACCCATCAGCGATGTCTGGAATCGGTCAGGAGCTTCAGGATGAGGGTAAGCGAATTCCCAGGTACTTACCATTAGTTCCAGGACAAAGACAGCCTTCAGCTGCAGTTGAAGGTGGTCAGAGTGGAAAAGTCGAACCAAGAACATGATGTCAAGGGGACACGAGCGAGGAACTGATAGATGTTGCTGCAGTCTCCTTGCTCCTCACAGAGCCACTGTGCCTCATGTGAAGTCTACCCCACCTCATCCTATTTCAAGTTTGTGGCCAGTCACAGCTGTGAGAAAATAGAAGAATTCACGGACACGTTCATGGCTTCTACTGCTGCAACTGGTTCCATGGACGTACGTGATACTTATCATTTCCATCCTCTACTATTCACTTCACCCTCAGCCAAAACTTCTGCTTGTGGATTTTGCTTACATAGTGAGGTAATGCTGACCTTGATCTTCAAGGACCCTGCATTTCTGTTACTGTATCCTAGTGATGCTATGCTAGGGCTCTTCACTTGCTCCTGTAGAGTTGCCACAGGGAAAGGACACATGAAGCAGGGCCCCAGTGAATTCTCTGGCTTTCAGATCTTCTCTTGTCTTGCTATATAGCAACAACTGTATGTACTTTTGCTATGACTTTAATACAAAATGTCCCTTAGGGATTTGTGTATTGAGGCTAAATCCCCAGTGTAGCCATGTCCAGAGGTGGGACCTCAAGGTGACTGAATCTTGAAGGTGCTTCTTATCTCATCAGTGGGCTAATCCATTGGTGAGTTCATAGTTGAATAGGCTTCAGGAGGTAGGGTCCTGTGAGAGGAAATAGGTCATGGTCCTTTGAAGACACATTTTATCCTCTGCCCCTTTTTCCTGGGCTCTTTCCTGTTTTCTGCTGACTATCATGATAGGAACAGTTTTGCTCCACCATACCCTGCCACCATGATCTTCTGCCTCACATCTGGCCCATGGCAATGGATCCAGCTGACTGTAGACTGCAGACTCTGAAATCAGCCAAAGTAAACCTTTCTGCCTTGAGATTATTTTTCTCTGGTATTTCCTCACAACTTACAATGACCAGAGACAATGATGCCTGGCAGAAACTCCTTTCTCTACTTCCCCCTAGAGAGAGTTTGGTGGAACCCCTTTTTGTTTTCTCTGATAAGAGCATGCCTCTTATCGGAAAGCCTGTCAACCATAAGCCCTACCATAAGCCTACCAACGTCCTTATTTCCAAGATCTAAAGTAATGTGGGAGTCTTACTTGGGGTAAGTGTATCATTTTTACTGTGCAGCAAATATTGAGGACTTGATTCATTGCAAGATGGGCTGAGCCTAGGACTCAACTAGTTTCCACTGCATCCCCTCTTCTAACAATTTTCCTTCTCCCAGTGTCTGCTCAGACCTGGTTTCAGTGCTCAAGCCATGTAGTGGTTCCCCTCTCGTCAGTGTGGTACATGGTAAATAGTTACAGGTCCTGTTCATGGGATTAATAGATTCACTTCTATGCATACTTATGCATACGTATCTTGGTTATTGCAGATAAAACACTTCCAGTGTTTTGTTGTAGATCTGATCTTGGTGGAGACACTGGCCTAGAGTTGGAGAGTTTACCCTTTAGCGCCTATTAGGCTTTGTTAAAGGGTCTTCTAGAGTTCTTAAGTCCCTGTCATTTCTGGCCAGCTTAGTGGGAGCAGAGTTGGTTCCTGCAATCAAAAAAGGCCTTAAAATACTGCAGGTATTGGTGGTGGGAATTTGTGCAGCCATGCATCAAAATATTAAACACAGCAGTGTTATAGGATGGAGGCACCCAGTGCATTGTGGACAAACACAAGTTTGGAACAATTCGGACACCCACTAGCGTCAGAGAGGTCAGTGGATTTCTGCACTGTCCGATTGCAAGATTATTTTCCCCAGTAATCATAGTTTATAAATAACAACTAGGATCTCTTTTTTCATTCTAAATTAAAATGCAAAGCTCATTAATAAAAATCATTCTAAAGCAACACATATGACCACTAAGAAAACACTAGGCCATGAAGCCTGGAGAAAGAACCATGGAAACATGGAAAATAAATTTATTATTGTGCTGAGTAAATGAAGAGATTGGAATAGGCAGGAACCTTGAACTCTGGTGCTTCTTTTGTTGGTGGTCTCATCTCCTTTGGATAAGAACAGCCCAGTCAGATAGCTAAGATTTGGATATGGATTATTATTTCATTAAAATGGAAGATGAGTGTTGAAAATATTAACATGCCCAAAGTTACACTATGAATTTCAGAAGCACAGATGTGCTTGTTGATTGTAGCTTAGCACTCCAATACTCGGTAATCTATTCCTTATTCCACTTTAATTGCTAGCTCAAATTGTATTGGTGAGTCCACACTCCAAAATCTGCTTCTGCTGGGGCAACAGAGAACGACAGGCTATTTGTCATCTATCTTTGCTTTAGAATGAAACTTTCACATAACTCTAGCAATTTATGTATGCTGTAAAAATGCCTTGCCACTTGAAAACGCTACAAATAAATTGAGAAATGAAGACTAATGTGCTACTGAAAGGTTATAATTTTCAACTTTTAGCATGAGTCAGACTCCATTTGCCAACGCTGACTTGAAAAGAGGTTGACAGCTTTCCAGCATTGAACTGAAACACAATAGAATTATAAATGTCTTGCATCCATTACCACAAGTGACACGGGCTTCTTGGAGCAGTGAATCTAAAAGCCCACAGTAATGTTTGCTGGCTAATTTTGCACACAGCCAATTTGTTCTCACTGAATTTTTTTCAGGAGTATTTTACATCAAATGGTCCTACAAAATAGTTTCAGTTATTTTTCCATGTGAAATGCTAAGGGATTTTGGAAATGGAAAGTGTCAAACCTTTATCCTCAGCATTCAGAGTAGTTTTAGTGAAAGTTTTATACATACACATACACAGCAGGAGGGAGTATATACGCCATTTACAATGATTTTTCAAATGCTTCATCTACTTTGCACCTAGAAAGGAAAGATTGGAGTAAATGATTGTATGTAGCAGTCCTTCTGAGGTGATCTCACATTTTTCTTCCTTATTTTAGGATCATAGAAAGAGTTATAAAGCTTAGTTCAGCATTCTTCTGAGGGTTCTGGATAGAAAATATAGGTTTAGAAGCCTAATTTCAAATTCTAGTATAAACACTCACTTGTTGTGTATTCTTGAATGAATGAAAGGCATACTATCCTTTCCACTTGATTTTCTCATCTGCAGAATGGGGCCAGAAACACTTATCTTGTAGGATGAAAAGAGACAGTGAAGTAACACTGAATATCACTGCAGTGGTACTTGGGCAACCCATAAGAATTTGGCAAGCTAGATCATTTGGGAAATTCTTTCTTATAATAGACCAAAATATATTTCCCTAACCTTAAACCATTGGCTCTTGATCAGTCTTCAAAGGGACACATATGGACAGTCAAGTCTTTTCTTATTGTTTTAATTAGGGACCTATGTATATGAGAATTTTGCTCTGAGGTCCATTCTAAGCCTTCCTTCTTACAAGGTACTAATTTTAGATTCTTTATCACTCTGGTTCCTGCCAGAGGCCTCCTCCTCTTTTCATTTCACACTTTCTTCCTGGACGTCCTCATTTATTCTCACAGCTGCACTGCCCATCTGTTGTTCTCCTTCTAAGCCTGTTCACTGGTCAGTACTCGGGGACTCAGGGGAGGCAGACACACAACAGTATCTTAATCTGGGGCGCTGTAACAAAACACGATGGGTTGAGTGCTGGTACATGACAGAACTTTGTTTCTCACAGCTTTGAAGGCTGGAAAATCCACAGTCAGATTTGTTGTCTGGTGAAGGGTCTTCTCTGCTTCATAAATGATGCCTTACTGCTATGTTCTCATGCAGAATGGGAAAGCGAGCCCCTACGGCCAATTTTCTAAGGGCTCCACTAACTCTATTTGTGAGGGCTCCACTCTAATGCTCCGATCATCACCAAATGCCCCACCTAATAATACCCTCACCTTGAGGTATGTCAACATACCTCAACAACCCTCACCTTAGGATATGTCAACATGTAGACTGGGGAGACACAAGCATCCAGATCAGTTACCTGTACCGGAAATTTGAGGTTCATCCTGATTCTCGTCCTCCCCTCACTAGTCCCTCCTTACAATCTTCTCTTTGGTTTTGTGATTCCTACATCCTCAGTAGTCCTGTATTTACCTGCCACTCTTCTTGCTCAGGACTACAGCTCTAGTACAAGATGCCACCCTCTCAAGTCCAGACGAAAGCTGTGACCCCACACGGTCACCACGTGTCCCTAGGCTCTCCCTGTTTTCAGTTCTCCATCCTAAAGCCAGCATGATATTTTGAAACTTCAAATTTGATTCTGTCACTCCACAGTTGAAAATAAATTAATGGCATTAGTTGTCCTAAACATAGACACCTGGATGCAGCTGTGAGAGAGTCTGCAGTTTCTCAGCCATGTTTTGTTCTTTTCTCCTTATTTCTCCAGATTCGATCATGGCAGACTTCTCTTGGTTCCTTGGGTAGGATATTCTGTTCTTGCCCCTGGGCCTTCAGTCTTGCCCTGGCTGAGGCACTCTTCTCTTTCCACTTTCCTTTGCATCCATCTGTCTGGTATTATACTTGGCCTCAGGCCCAGCTACACTCCACCTTCTCAGGGAAGCATTCCTTTACCTTCCCTCCTAGGTTGTGTCCCCCTGTTATGAATTTCAGAGGAACTTGGGTTTTTCACTTCTGAATGTGCCTCATTATTGTGATTATATTTTTGTTTAATTTATTTCCTCTCTCTACTATAAATTCTGTTAAGGTAGTGAGCATTGCTTTTCTACAACCAATTTGAAACAATATAGAAAAAACCTGAAGAGTATTAAGAATCCTCATGTAACCTTCCCACAGGTTCAGTAATGATCAACTCATGACTAAGATTCTTTTGGCTCTCACCCCTTCTACTTCTCTCCATTTCCTCAGAGTGTTTTAAAGCAAATCCCAGACATCATGTCATCTTATCCAAAGATGTAGTACATATTTCTAAAAAATAATCATGGGTTTTAAACCCCTATTCTGTTCTTTAAGCCACCCAGTCTATTCTTAGCTGAAAACTATTGATTTTTTAGTCAGGTCATTGTTTTCAGCAGTTCCGGCTACTGTAACAAGAACATGATAAGCTGGGTGGCTTTCACAAGAGAACATTTATTTTTTATAGATACAGGGAAAAGAAATCTGAGATTGGGATGACAGCCCAGTCAAGTCACCACTGTCCTAACTATGTTCTCGCAGGGTTTTCCCAGGTGTTTGGACTTGGAGAGGGAGGGAGGGACAAAGAGAGTGAGAGGGAGAGAGAAAGAGGGAGAAGGACAGGGAGAGGGAGACAGAGGGGCGAGAGAGAGAGAGAGAGAGAGAGAGAGAGAGAGAAGGAGAGAGAGAGTGCCTTCTTTACAAAGGGCTTCCAAAGTTGAGAAAAGATTCCTGGCATGTTAGTCAGCTTACTGTCCCTCAAGAAAATGCCTCAGAATAACAATTTAAAAGAGGAAAGCTTTATGTTAGCGTGCAGTTTCCAAGGTTTCTCTCCATGGTCGGTTGACTCCATTGTGCTTAGGCTTGGGCGAGGCAGAAACATCAGGGCACAGGGGTGTGGTGGAAGAAACCCACTCACCTCATGGTGGTGAGGAAGCAAAGTAGGAGAAAACCAGTGAGGAAGGGGCCTCTTCTGAGCACTGCTGTACTAGAGACCGAGCTTTCAACACATGAGGTTTGGGCAGGGCTGTTCCAAATCCGAACTGTAAACATCAGAGGTGTTAGAATCTCTCTGTCTCAAGTGCAGAGGAGGTAGAGCTCACTTTGAAGCTATGTATAGTAGAATTCACATCCTAATGAGAATTTACCACTTTTTTAAGCACCAAGTTTTTGTAGTTCGAGGACCAAGTTGGTTGACATTCTAAGGATCAATTTCCTTATTTGTAAAATGGAAGAAGAATGGAATTTGTGTCATAGGAGTATTGTGAGAGCTGGACACCCTCCTGGCACACACTAGATCTCTAAATTATGAATTTGTTATGTTATTCCACATTCCATTCACAGAGTTAGAGCACTGTTCATTGATAATTTGTGTAGAGGCCCAGCGTCACCTTGCTGCTGCTTCAGAGATAATCTACGTGCCCCTCGTCAGCTAATCCTCCTTGCGAAGTTGTCCCATGTGTGCTGTCACTGCTGGTAACTGCTTTCCACTTAGGTCTCTGCAGCCCTGTGCCAAGGCTGGGACTGCAACTCTCACTGACCTCATTGTCTTCCTCCACTTCCCACACCCCGGCTTTACTCAGGCTCACTTTATGGGATATGAGCTCCATATCATCTGAGGGGCTCAACTCAGGCTGCAACGTGGATCTGTGCTCCAAATCCCACTCCTTTTTCAACCATTGAATGAACAGCCAGTCCTCTTCCGTTCTGTCTTTGTAAATGGTACAGGTACAGTTAATTGGATGAAGAGGAACTTGTTTGATTTCTTCTATCACCTTCTAGCCAGCCACACATCCACTAGTGCTATTGGTAGGTTGAATTAGCTTTCCACAGAGTTTCTTTTTGTATTTAAACTAAGAACTTTGTAGAATCAACTGTTTTATTCTGTGACAATGGGGACTATAATTATTCTTTCCTTTTCTTTGGCTTCTTTTAGAGATTTCCAACAGCAGTATCCCTTGGACTTGTTCTTTGTGCAGTTTGAAACCCATTTATTTATTTATTTATTTATTTTTTCTGGTACCAGGAATTGAACTCATGACCTCGCACTTGCCAGGCAGGCACTGCGCCACTGAGCTAAATCCCCAGCCCCTTGAAACTCATTTAAAGCAGCTAGGACCCTGTTTATAATCTCCTGATCTGCCTGTGGCTTCAGTTTTCTCTTAAAAATATTGGTTTCACTTTTATCAGAGCAGCAACAATGTTTTTAGACAGAGCAGAAGGGAGTAAAATAGGAGTTGAATGAATGTATTTGTTCTTATGGGTTGTAAATCTTTGTCCCTAAAGCAGATGCAGTATAGGTTTCATCATAAGGTAAGATAAAACAAGCAACAAAAAATAAAAAGTAAAAGCGTACACAAAGTGGAGACATTTGGAGACCACCAAGAAGAAAAAGTACAGATATACAGACCTTAACTTCAGACCTGTTACCCACTAAAAGTATGCTCTAGATCCTTCGCTAGCCTCTCCCCCTCCCAAACAATCTCACTGGCCTCAAAAACCAGTCACATCATTAGAGCCAGGATTCTTTCACAATAGCATCTTCAAGAATAAAGTAGATGAGAAAATAATACTATTGAGATCATCGCAGATGACACAAGACAAATAAACTGGGTCCTTAACCTGTTACTCAAAACGGAGAACATTTTAGAGCTGCGAAACCATTGTAATGGAAAACCATATGCAGAGTTGCTTCCTCTTCCTCCCTTCTCTTCTCTTCTCTTCTCTTCTCTTCTCTTCTCTTCTCTTCTCTTCTCTTCTCTTTTTCCTGGTATGGGGATTGAACCTAAGCCCTTGCATATTCTAGGCAAGTACTCTACAATTGAACTACACCTAAGTCCTAAATGAATTTCTTGAATCACAATCCTTATAGCCAATTTAGAACACTTACACATCTGACACTCTGCCCAAAACTTGACATATATAATTTTAGTTAATTTCTTTAGAAGTCTCATTTTACTTGTAAGAAAGTTTAAATTGCTTAACTTAAACTGAAACTTAAACATGCCCATGATTCCACTGTACATAGGAGTAGTTGGGTTAAAATTCCATATTGGACTGTAATTCCCTCCTGCTTAACTGCTGCCCTGTACTGATTCTTTGTGAATATCTCCGGGTGAGAGAAGAATGATTTAGGTCTCCCAGCCCTAGAAGTCTGAAGGCCCCTATTTTTCAGAAAGAAAGAAAAGAAATTTTCCAGCTACTATTAATATACAAACTATAGGTTCTTTGGCAATTAAGTTGATAAATTTTTGTTCTTCCTTGTAGTGAATTAAAACATGAAAAACAAAATTAGTAATCACATTTCAAGCATGAGAGAGAGAGAAAGAAAAGTTAGCTGATTAATCAATTGCCATATCTTGTTGAGATTCAATGGTATAAATTATGTAGAGTAAAAAAAAATCTGCTGAATTTGGTAATTATTTTCATTCTCTGGTTCTATCATAGCTATTAAGTAAAACTTTAAAGAACTAAGAAATTATCAGTTTCTGAATGGCTCTTAATTCAGTCACAGTGCATAATTACTGATTTTTGAAAATTTTCTCTATTCTCAAAGTTCATTTTGACATCGTAACAAGTTTTCAAATGACACAAAATTATCAGACATCTTTTTCAATGCTATATTTGAGTTATTTTAACTGCAAGTTTGTTTTAGGTGGCTTCCCTGGAAGGCAAGTTTCTTTTGTTTTCTTCTGTGCTTTCTTTATTACAGTATTCTAAACACATGTGTGACAGGTGAATATTATTATTCAGATACCATTTTCTTTTTGGTGCAGGTTGATAAATGCTAGTATATAAATTCAGCTCGGGAATAAACGGACGGATGATCCTGTCAATCAGAGTGACATGCCATCACACAAACACAGAGGGTAAAGGTGAGCATGTGGGACTGATTTCCACAACACAGAAATATTTTTAACTGTGATCATTTCCCAATCTTGTAATTATGAAGCACAGAGTTGGATTTTTAGTGCAATTTCTTAGAGATACAATTCTTGATGAAATTACAGTAAGTATATCAGCCTTCTTGATTAATCAGAGTGTGTTCATATGAATGCTCATGCATGTGAGAAAGCCTACTTATACTATGTAGAGCTTTGTTCCTGTCCTATCCCATTTAAAAATTCATAAAATTCAAGAAAAAAATCCTTTCTACTTCTTTAAAACCATGTTTAACAACATCCTTCAGCAGTATTTTAACACCCAGAGGACACTTGTTAACAATGAGTAGGCGACACTTTCCTTTGGTGTGTAGATGCCTTTGAAGTAGCAATATGAAAGTTTCAAAGTCACGCTGTAAGTGTAATGTGAATCCATCCACCTCCATTTGAAGGTGTTAGTAACTCAGGATGGATTCCATATGACTTGATTGTAATTTTCTTCATTTCTCTTTTTCTTTCACCTCTGACAACCAATCCACTAACAAGTCTGGTTAGTTCTGCCTTTAAAATATTTCTCTGTTCTTTCCATCTCTACTATTATTAACCTAGACCATGCCATGTCTTTCAGTGTGTGTACTTTTACACATCATTTCATGCTTCTGATTTTCTCATAGCACAAAGAGGCTGTTAGTTTAGTTGTATGACTATGCTGAAGTCTCAAAATGATTTTTCATTACACTTAAAATAATATCCAAACACTTCACTTTTATGTGCAAGCCTTTACACAGCCCACTTCTGCTTACCTCTCCCACCTCATCTCTCACCATCAAGCACCAGGCACTTCAAGTTCATTCTATCTTGTAGGCATTGTTTTTGTTATTCCTTCTGTCTGAAAAATTCTTCCCCCTTCTGTCTTTGATTCTTATGGTTATTCAAATTTCAGCTCAAAAGTCACCTCTGGGAAAGATTCTCAAATTTGTCCTTTCTTCTTTCTTAAAATTTTAAAAAAAAATTTTTAATTTTATTTTAAAGAAAAAAGCCAAAATTTCAAAACAAGATGATAGGAGGGTAACAATGGTTAATATATTGCATATTGTTATCTTTAAATTAGTTACTCAGCATACAAGATATCGGCATTTAATTGTCTAAACAATATCAGCACAAAACTCTCTTTTCAATAAACTAAGACAAATTAGTAGTATAACTGTCTTAACGAATATATATATATATAATAGACTATAACTTAGACTCTCTATATAGTCTAAGTTATGAGCACTTAGCACAAAACTAGTGTAGCATACAGTTCTTTGAAGATCATAATGGGAAACTAGAAGTGGTAGTGCAAACACCTAAGTATTTTCCTATCTTATGATAATTAGCAAAGAATATATGCCTGTGGCAGATACTTGTACATTGTTGACAACTCTAACACAGACTAAAGTATTACACTTGTGTAAAAAAATAAAGTAGTAATTGTTATGGTTGATATATTG
>NW_004955425.1:13187148-13208254 GCF_000276665.1 Chinchilla lanigera | reverse complement strand
ACCTGATGCCCAAAATTAAACAAGGAAAGGTTTGTTTAGCTCACAGTTTGTGGAGGTTTCAGTCCACGCTTGGCTGGCTCCAAGGCAGAGCGGCACATGGCAGAGGGCAACAAATCATGGCGGCAGAAGATAGCAAAAAGCAGCAAGAGCAAAAAGGAGAAGCAGTGGAAAGCAACCTCTTTCCCTCCCTTATATTATATGCAAACTACCCACCCCAGGGCAAGTGTAGCACTCACACACATAATTCCAACACTGAACCATGGATCAGTCATAAACTCTAGAAGCCCACCCCAGGACTGCATGAGGCTTTTTTTTTTTTTTAAATTTTAAAAATAAAAGGAGGAAAATATTAACAGACAGACAACATTTTACAAAATAGCAAAGGATCAGTACAGTCAGTACAAAGTTACAAACAGAGTGGTAGGAAATTAACAATGCTTGTTGTATTACATATGGATATCTTCAAAGTGGTTTCTCATGAAAACAGATATAGACATACAAAGCTGATCAACCAAGGACTCATTGACAGTTTCTTTCAGCAAGGAAATACAAGACAGTAGAACAGCCATGTTAACTATCCTGCATATACATACATACAAACTTTCTCCTTCTTTCCCTTCTCACTGCATGAGGCTTTGAGGAGACATCCAGACACAAAACATAACATATATATATATTTTTTTTCTCTTTTCTTTTCCTCCCTTCTTTTCTCCATTCCTCCAACCCAGTTTCTTTTTCCTTTCTTGCAACCCTTCTCTCATTTACTTCTTTATAAATTATAGGGGATTCCCTAGTCATGTTTCACACAGAGAACAATGACTTCCCCTTGAACTGCCTTTTTCTGAACTCTACACATCTAAACCAACTTTAAAAACACTTTTTCTGGTTGTAAAATTAACAGATACTGTTATGGAAATTTGAAAACTCAAGAAAGTAAAAGGAAGGTGACTAAACTCACCCATAACTCTACTTATCAGAAGTAATTATTATTAATATTATTCTAGTGTCTCTTTGTATACAATAATATGTATCCATTATTTCTGTTTAGAATATGTGTTTTGTGATAATTATTCTAAATAATCTCAGGAGAATTTATCTCAATATATATCATTTGAACTTTGTTTTAAACCCAACGAATTCTAGCTATAGTAGCATAAACTTTTTGCCACATTGCAGCCATGTTCTTTCTCTCTGCTCCCATATCACTGACAATCTTGTCCTGCGGCTTTTACATCAATCACACTCACACAGCCATTTTTATTAACTTATTTATACGAATATTAAAGACCTACAATGTGCCACATCTTTTTCTTCCTCTCTCTTGGTATTTTTTTCAGTGGTATTAACCCCGAAGAATTGGAAAGAGTTAAACATTGAGAAAAATATTATTAATTTGCTTTCTCAATGAAGTATTTTTGAAATGCTTAAGTAAATCTTTGGAAATTTTATCTAAACTTTACATTTAATAAGTGTCTATAGCATGTGGGTTGTTGTAATGGCAATAGCATCTGTTAAAATGATGCTCTGTAATGCTAGCCCAACTGGGCTAATCCTGAATAGTTTTCCAGCCTATTTCTCTATACTAACAGTACTATCTCTTATTATGGATCAAACCAAACTGGTTATTCTACCCTAGAAGTAGCCTATGCTTTATTTCTTATCGCTGTCTTTCTGTCTCTGGTCTTCTAGTGAGTCGCTTGCTCTCAGGCTAACCTCCTCTGCCCACCCCACCCCATCTCCTCTCAGCTCTCCATCTCAAGTGAGTAGACAGGTGGAGGCCAATGTCAGGAGGCCAGCGCAGATGAGAAGGCTATGAAGTCCACCCAGGATAAGCGACTCCTAGCTTCCTATGGTGGGGCTCAGGAATCTGAATTTATCACGTCCCCATAGGGGATCTGAAGCTAATGTTTGAAAAGTGCTGATGGAGTTGGCTAGAAGAATATTCTAGATGACCCTGGTTGTCCAAGCCCTGTAGATGATGGGTACATTAGGCCAGATTCAGTAGGTTAGATACGATACCTGGGGCTAGCCTACTGGCTGTTTTTGAAAACTCCTTTAATTCTGTGCCAAAGCCAAGTGTCTTGTTCACCTCATACTCATCCTCATTTCAAGTCACCAAGCAGTGGTTAAGGCTGAGGGTCCCCTGTTGCTGCCACTTCTTAGCTATCTAATCTTAGGCAAGTTGTTTAACCCAAGTTTCTCCCTCAGGAAAACAGAAATGATAATCAGAGCAACTCTATAGAATTTGCTGTCAGAGATTTTTTGGTTTAGATGTCTCCTGAGAGCCTCATTGTCCTCCTAGGTGGGGCTTCGGAAGAGGATTGGGCTACAAGGTTGCTATAGCTGCCTTGTTCTTAGGAGGCGGGCCTGTTTCATTGGAGGTGTGACCTGGATGTTTTCGTCTCCCTCTCTGGCTCCTCCCTTCTTTCTCTCTGCTTCCTGCTACCATGAGAGGAGCAGTTTCCTCAGCCCAGGCCCTTTTGTCCTGCAGCTTTTGGATTTAAACCTGCTGAACTTTGGAATAGCTAGCTGAAATTAACTCCTTTAGGTTGCAAATTTCAGGTATTCTGTCCCAGGGACAAGGAAATGGCCTAGACAGGCATAAATGGGACAAACCATAGAGAAGGATGAGAACAGCACCTGTCAGCTGGCACGGAATCACTGGCTATTACATTGCTTTTCTCAGGGACATTGTTTCCCCTTCATGAGAAAGCTTTGTCCTCAAGGGAGAAATCCATGTATTTCCAAAAGTCCCATATTAATGGAGCAATGTTCAGTTTAAATGGCTGTGGATATACTATTGTTTGGAAGAGCTCACCAGCCCATGGAGGCCACAAGTTTTCCAATGGTATTTAAAAGAAAAACTCCCAAGGCAGCAGACCAGCCTCTATGGTCTGAGCTTGGTTCTGCACTATCTAGCAACTTTCTTCAGAAGAATGCTGGCCACTTGATTGATGCTGCCAACTTGACAGCCAACTCTCTTGAGGAAGATGTCTTGGTAAAATGAAATCCTCCAAAACAAGGCCTTTCCACAAATGTGGTAAAACACAAGATGCTAAGCAAACACTCTAAAGGAGGGCAACAAAATCAAAGGAAATTTATTTGAGAGTATAAAATCAGTGAGAGAAAAATGAAGTATTTCAACCTGGGCTGTCTGCTATCCCACTGTCACAGTTAGAAAATAAATAGGAAATCACAGATATTCTAGAGGCACAGAGAAAGGAAGCTTGGGTACTTTATTTCATTGTATTGATGTCTACAGTGATGCTTTATTCCATATTCCCACAGGGCATCTTCAGAGTCTGTACTCGGTTTTCCTAGAACACGTCCAAGTGAACGTCTCTTACCCCAGTCTCATACCACACATGCGCATTGGAGATATTCCTAAGTGCCCTTTGTATAAACCACTCCCCTACTGTAGAAGCTTCAATAATTACCTAGTACCAAAGAGTGAAAATGACAGCCACTTGACATGCCCCTTTCATAAACTACTTCCCTTCCAGGCTTCTGTGTATCAACTCTGACATGAAACTTGTGGTCCAGACAGGTGATCCTCCTTCCCTTAACAGTATGCTCTCTGCCTTCTGAGCTCCATGTCTTTGTCCATGTCACCCCTCTTCCTGGCTTCCTTCCTTGTCCCAGCCTATCTCTGGTAAGATTTATATCTCAAGTGAGCTCCAACATCCATTACTAATTTTATCTCTCTTGAATTTCTTTAGAGCAGGAAGAGGGACTCAGGGTTCTCTGCATTCCCAGCAGCTATTATCTTAGATGCTCAGCAAACCTTTGATGATTATAATAATAACTTGACTAGAAATTTAATTGATTCTCAAGGCTCTTATTATGATTAGACTCTGAATTAATTTCAGGTCTATTATAGTAATGCATGAAACCAAAATTGCTCTGTACCTTGGAAAGCGTGTTTGTGACCAGGAAGAATAATTCCCAAGGAAATCCTGTGTAACTCAATTCCTTTCCCTGTTTCTAGTTAGTGCCATCAACAGGACTTGGAATAAATGTGGTATCAGGAACAGACTAATAAGTTACTGCTTACTACCATAAGCTTTCAGCAGATGACTAAACACTGCGTGTATTTTTCAAGTTCTGCCATGTATTCCAAACTCTTTCTTTTCCTCATCTGCAGAATGACTCAATTTAATTTGCCGCTCTGCCCCACAGCTCCGTGGTTTTCAGGGATAAATGTAAGAAAAGAACAGGCAGGAACTGATTCCTTTAAGTCATCAAAGGCATGTTATTAAAAGTTAATATGTTTCCTTCGCCAGGTCTGGGACTAATGTAGCAATAAATTGAATGAAGATGGCTCTGACTGTCTACATAATGAGAAACTAGCTAATGAGGAACTGGAGTAACTTCTGTATTTCTAGTTTGGAAGGGTAGAAACGAAGTAGTGATCAACGTGAGTTTCCAAAGCACCCACAGCAGCACATGCATCCAGGAGAAGAGGAAATGTTGCCTCTTCTTAATCAAGCTGTTCCACACGAATGCTCTTTTGCTTACAGTCTGTCATGGTTCAGATCTACAGGGTCCCCTGTCACCTGGAGGCTCAGGAGAACGGGCTTTGAGAAAATAAGGATCATAAGGCGCTGTGCTCATCTGCAGATTTGTCACTGGAGAATTCAGAGTGAGTGTGTTCTCAGGAGGTGGAGTTTGCTCAGAAGAGGCCACTGAGGGTGAGACCTGCAAGGGCATCTCTCCCTTCTCGAAGCCTTTCTTTTCTCTCTGCTTCCGGGCTCCCGTAGATTGAACACCTTTCCCCCACTGTGCTTTTCTGCCATCTTGTTTCTGTCCTGGAGCCTGCTGACCATGGACTAAATCATGAGCCGAAACACACCTCTCCTCCCTCACACTATAGGTGTTAGGTATCGCATCCCACTGAGAGGAAAATGACTGATACAGTCTCACTGTTGTGTCTTGGTTTTGAGGCCCGCATGGCCAGGTAAGAGGTGACATTCCTGGGGGCCAGTCGAGGTTGGTAGTGAAAGGAGGCACAGTGTGAAGTTCCAGCAGAAAGAGGGTGGGGGAAGCACAGTTTCAGGCCGAAGTTTAAATCGCAGCTTCATAACTTTCTAAATTCATTAAAGCGCAACTGCCTGGTCACACTTTCCTCTGTTGGGTGCTGATAATCATACTTGACCCATAGAGTAGTAAAGGTTAAAGAGACCCATAGTTAGATACTTAACAATACTTAGTGAAGGGCCACTATTTTGACTCTCACTAAGGAAGGGTTTTAATCAACTTCACTCCTGAGTTGTAGAAAACTGAATTCAAAATTCTCCTTAGATTTTCTCTTTTTTCTCTTCATCTTTTTTTCCATTTGTTTTTCTCTCTTCCATTGTGTCTCCTCTTCAAGCCTTTCTGAGTTTACTGGGCTGTTATAGCAATAAGAAACATAGCAGTTTTCTGTTGTTGAATGTAAACAATAAGTTAGTAACTAGTAAATGTGTTGCAGATATAGTGGGGTGGGCTAAGATTTCACTGCAAGAGGCTGAGGGCAACCATCACAAAAAAGACAGAAAATGGACTGCTCTCTGGCCCTCTGACTGCTCCCTTGTAAAGTGACAGGTTGAAGCAGAAGTCATCTGGCAGGTTTCAGAGCTGGGAGGGGATCAGATGGAGCGCTACATTGTACTGAGCTGGCTCTGACTTTCTGTATAAACCAGAGACTTATGAGCAGTCTGGGCTCCAACAAAGGATGGGAAAATGCTAGTTCATTCCTAGGAAATTTCAAGTATGGTTGGGTTTTGAGCTACAGAATAGCAGGTGTGATTCGGGCCAGCTGGAACCAGGTATCAGTAGAGAATACTCTGGAAAGTGTGCTGCCAGTCAGCTGAGCAGCACTCTGCTCATCTAAGGTCTGAAGAACCTGGTTCTCACAGGGGTGGACAAACGAATGCACTAGGGCAGGGGAGGAGCTACACAGGAACAAGGATTGCACAGTTCAGGGAACCTGGCTGGTTGGTATCCCTGTAGAGTAAGCGATTCAGTCACGCCAGATGTTGGCTAAGAGCTGAATGATTTCTGAGATCTTGGCCTGGGAGAGAGGAACACCCATTATCTTTCAGTCCCGCAGGGAAGGGTTACACTGTGACTCTCCTGCTTATGAACTTTGCAAATGAGAAGCTGTTTTTCTGCCTTTGGCCTTAGTCTTGGGATTTGTAAGATCGAAACCTGAGCACAACCTCCCAGGGCTGTCGTGAGGATTAATGGCCGTGAGTGCAAGGCCAGGTGCTCAGCAAGTAGAAGTGAGTATTGGTAACACACTAACTGTCCTCAGGTAAGAAAACCATGCTGAGGCAGCCAGGTGATTCAGCAATTAGTTTGTCTGGAAGCTACATCAGTGCTGCTTCTGCTGCAGGATGCACAAAACGCCAGCGCCAGAGTCTGGGAAAAGTGGTGAATATAGTTTCTCACGTTTATGGGGGCCAAGACTGCAGCTCTGACGAGCTTCTAGATGAGGCCATGCTGCTAGTTTATGGGCCAAATTTTGAGTAGCAAGAACCTACACAATACAGTTTGCTAGACTGTGGCAAAAGTGAATGGATTCGTCTAGATAAAATGCATAGCATAAAGCCTGACCCATGGTATGCCTCCAATAAATGATAGGTAGGACATCATTGTAATATTTTGATTTCCACACCTGTGTTCTGTGCACTATCTCCCCTGAAGAGTCATAAAGAAAGGTCAGATAGTCAGCTTTTTGGGGAGACAAGAGTCTTTTTACAATGTTGTAGAACTACATCCCTGGAAGTCTTAGCAGGAGGGAGGAGATGTGCTAAAACACAAGGAAATCTGCAGCAACCCTCACAGTCAGGGATCCCAAGCTGTTTCTAGTTTTTAATTACCTGGGGCACATTTAGTGGGTCAGTCTCTAGCAGCTCCAGTTGCCAGGGACCAAGCAAGGTGTGGAGCATCCAACTTGGTTAGAAAATCTGCTCTGGAAGTGGCCCCAGACAGACCAAGAAAGAGGGAGACCAGCCAAAAAAAGGACAGCTCCTCTTACTAGTGCTCCTCATGGGCAAGTTCATAGCCCAGAAAAGTACAGACTGTCCTTTGTGGGGCCAGAAAGCACACGTCTTCAAGTTTTATGAGGACATTCTGGCACTTACAATGATATTAAAAGCTTAATGCTTATGCCTTGCTCAGCTCATAGTATTGTTTTGGAAACGGAACTAGGTACCAGCTGCTGCTTCTCAGGCATCTGTCTGATTGTCTGGATTCCTGTTTAAGCCCTCCTTGCCCTCACTTCTCCCTGGCTGCAGTGGGGAGATGCTTATTTAATATCTCTTTGCCATATGATCGATACTATCTTCTCTTTCTAGGGAGGTGGTGTCAGCACTCTAGGAAGTTCTTTTCCAAGGTAAATGGTTGGAGTATTTTCTCGTCACTAATCTTCCATCCCAATGTCTGATAGAGTTGTGCATCTACTGTTGTAGCCTCCCGTCAGAGTCCCAGCAGGAATTGGAAGAGATTTTATGTCTTTCACATTTATAAGACCAGGTGCCAAGAATATCTACGAGATAAGTATGATGAAAGAGGTGACTGTTTTCAGAGCATCTGACAAGCTTTTAGGCATTGGCTTTGACTATATGGAAATAGATTAATTCCTGCCTCAAATCTAAGGAAAAGGCTGAGGTCAGTGGAACTCAGGTTGTGCCTTGATGTATCTCAGGCGTCAGAGTTAGGTTCTTTTACTTTTACCTATGTGTGTCAAACACTGGTGTGAGGGTTCTGCGAGTCAGGGTCGTCTGGTTGGTTTATAAAAACTACACATTACTCAGCACGACCCAGGGCATCCAGACCAAGGCTTTGGAAGTAGAGACCTCCAATTTTGCTCTTTGAAACAAACCCCGCATGCTTTAGCATCACGGATTTGAATATGGGCAATAAGTGGGGACGAGAGTGGGTGGGCTTCTGGCTCTAACTGACATCTTGATATCTTGGAGATTTACATAAAATTTCAGTTACAAAAGATGTTTCTATGACTAAAAAGAGAATTAGAAAATCTTTGGTTTAGTGGATAGAAAATAGTTTTCTTAAGTTTAAATCCTAGAATTGTTTTCTGTGTGACCTTAGGCCAGGGGTTGGCAAATGATAGGCACCTGGGAAGGGCCGGTCCACCTGTTTTTGTAAATAAACTCTTATTACAACGTAGCACCTCACTCCTTTACTACTGCCCAGGGCTATTTTCTGCTTTTACATGGAGGTGAATACTCGTGACAGAGACTCTGTGGCCTGCCAGGCCTAACGTGTTTATTCTCCGGCCCTTTAAGAATAGGTTATTTATGCCTTCATTTAGTTGAATTAAAATATCTCAGCCTCAGTTTTCATGGGTAATATGGAATTACTGGTTCCTATCTTGTATGGTTGTTAAAGTATTTAAATGAGGTAATTAATGGAGATTTCCTAGTATGGCTTCTAATGGTAATACCTACTAGTGTTTTTGGGGTGCTTGCTGCATCAAGTACCAGTGGAAACAGTTTTCATGGATTTTCTCATTTGTTCTGTATGACAACACTGTGAAGTCTTATGTTCTCATTTTTCAGATGAGAGAATGGAGGGAGGGAGGCGGGAAGTCATTTGTCCCGGATCATACACACTCCAATTGGTTGAGTCAGGAAGAGTTGGGGCAGCCTATATTCTTCTTTGCTGTGCAGAATTTCTTCAGGTAAAGTTACTTTCCTGCCTTTCCTTCTCCTCCTGAAGCTAGCACTGCCTGTACTTTTCCTCACAGATTTTAAAATAAGCTCCCTGAATGTGTGAGGGATCCGAGAAAGGAACTGAAGAGTCTACCTGATACAACTTTAAAATCAGGGAATGCAAGACCCTCTGTCCAAGCACCATAATTAGACATATGCATATGCCTTAGTTATGTTCCTGTGGCTGAGACACAATGCCTGACATCCATGATGGAAAGGCGGAGAGGTTTATTTTGACTCACAGTGTGCAGAGGTTGCAGTCCATAGTCGGCTGGCTCCAAGGCAGGACAGCGTAGCGGAGGGGCAGGGCCGAGGAGGCTTGCTTATTACATAGTGGCAGGCAGTAGAGAGCTCAAGGGAGGAGCGGAGAGATGTGCCCACCTAGACCATGCCCCACTGACCCATCTCCTCCAGCCAGGCTTCACTTCCCAGGATCACATTTAGCTATAAACTCAAACTCATCATAGACTAAGCCACGGATAACTATCACACCCCTTGTGAACCAATCAACTTCCAGAAGCTTCACCTATGAGTGCGTGAGACTTCAAGGGGATATCCAGACATAAACTATAACAGCATAGTACATAGCGGACCCAAGGAAGCCCTCACCCCCTGGCCTGATAACAGTAAAAGGCTGACTAGTTTCTCTCGGTAGAGAAAAGTCTGAATAGTTCTTGGGACATAAGTGAGAACTAAACACCTTAGTCCTCACTGGCCTCAAGGTTCGTAACTCTTTCAAATATATCTATAGGCATTGGACAGGTAAAGCCGAAGTAGTGATACTTATTGATCATGGCCCTGACCCTCTGTGGTATCAAGGAGTCAGGGTTTTCAGGGATATGCTAGAATATGGAAGCATTTCTGTGGGCATTTGGAATCATGGTGTCCTGAGTCTGTCTGGTGTTTCCCGCTGACCTGGATGTCTGAGCTCCACTCTCTCTCAACTCTCCACAGTCGAGCAGTCATTGAGCCCTGGTGGCCTCATGGTTTGAGAGGCTCCTGCTCCAGGCTTCAGTCTGACATGTCAGCCCTCTCTGTCATTCACTTCTTTGGTACCATAGGATGAGGTGAGCCGATCACGTTCTCCTCTCAAGAATCGGTACCTAGAAGACACGACTGTGAGACCTTTAACGGTGGGAGATATAACTTTACAAGAGTCGTGGTCAGGGTGGGCCCTGAGCAAGACCAAGATGCGAAGGAATGGGAGGCGGGAGAGGAGGGAGGGGAGAGAGCACAGCTACAGCAAGAAACATGATACCAGGAGGCCCGGGAGAGGGACAGAGGGAGTAGCTGGCGGGATGACCCACCCAGTTGTTGTTGTCTTCTCCCCTTAGGCTCCATCTTAGTCCCTTTGTACTGCAGTGACAGAATGCCACACTGTAATTGAGAAAGAACAAAAATTTACTGTCACAATTCTGGAGGAGGAGAAGTCCGAGATCAAGGTGCTGGCCTCTGGTGAGGGACTGCACGTGCTGTTCGCACACGTGGAAGGCAAAAGGCTCAAAAGAGAAAGGAAAAGGAGCGGGGAATACCTTCATAAAGCGCGTTTATAATGGCATTAATCCACTGAGGAAGGCAGTGTCCTTATGACCTAAACATCTTCCCCAAAGACTCCATCTCTGAACAGCTTTGTAGTGGGTACTAAGCTCTCAGCAGATGAGTTCTGGGGACACATTCAAACAGTGTCAGCCTCTGTCTAGGAACCTACACCAAGCTCCTTCTCCTGAGTGGATCTGTGCTTTGGAAATGAGACAAATTGTAAGCTTTCGGGCCAGTAGTCATCCATTCTATCCATTCCATTTAAGTTAAACTACAAGAAACACATTTTAAATCTTAAAATCCATTGCAAACGGCACTATGACAAAGATATCTTTGACAGCGTCGAAAGGACCCTCCCCAGTGTTAGGAGAAGATAGTCCCTGGCTGTGGAGAGGTCAGGTGAGGTTAGCAGCTGGGGCCCAGCAGCCTGAAGAATTCTCTCTTCACTCATTATTGCCCTTGATTCAGGGCCGCTGCCCATGAGCATGAATTATCACTTTTAATAACCAAACAGGCATTGAAATGTTAATGAAAATATTATGGTTTTTCCAAATGAAAAGCCTTGATCTAATACATTTTCCTTTGAGCACACCAATTTGAAAATAAAGTCATAGTTAATTTAAGCTGGGTTAAATACAAGCCACAGTGTGAAACAGGCAGCAAAAGCCATGTAAGCTATGGATTTTGTATGGTATAAGTCTATCTACATTGCCTCATTATCATTTCTTATTTCTTGGGAAGCAGAGGATGGTTGGTGAGACATCTTGCACAACTCAACATTTTCAAATGATTAGGACATGTACCCTAAGTGAAATAGAATATTTTAAGTAGGAGTACTGAGGATAAGGAAAATTATTCTGAGGGTGAGATCAGTAATGGAGTTTCAAAATGTTCAGTAGATCTGGGAGAGGGCCTAGGAGGCCTAAGAATTCCTAAGTCTAACAAGGACCCAGGTGATTCTTATCATCAAGAAATGTGGGAAACCCTTTTGTAACCCCCTAGAGACTCAGGTGTAACTGGCCTAGGGTAGATCTTGAGAAAGTGTGGGGAGAGACAATATTTTCTGATTTCAGTTTCTGGTTTAGTTTCACATGTATATACTGTAGGGAGACATCCCCTTCCCCTGCCTTTAATCATGTTTTACTGTTGGATCAAGAATGATGAAAACATCTCGTCTGGGTAGGAAGAAGAGCAGCAACTTTTTCTCATTGAAGGCCTTAACTATACGTGTTCTAACCAGTAATCGCTTCCTACCTGTGCATATGATATTTGTTGGTCTCCTCTTCTTTTAAAACAGTCTGTTACAGCTGAACTTCCTCCTCACTGGGGTTCAAGAAGCCAAGAGGTAACAGATAAGGCAGGGCCTTAGTCAAAAGAATTCTGGGGAAGGACACTGACTACAGAGGCTGGGCTAACGCTGATGCAGTAAGAACCTTTCAGAATGGTGCTACAAGTTCATCAATCACTGTTCGGGCCTCTTCTCACCACTTCCATCTCCTTCTTACCACAGCCAGGTCAGTGAACACATGTGGGTGATGTAAGAAGGAGATGGGGATGTATCTTGGGTGGGCTTGTGGCCCTCAGTATTTGTCTTAGGACCACCTGATTCCATCTTGAGCACATGCTTTATTTATTTGTTCATTCATTGGCTTTTTCTGTTCTTCAGCATCTACTCATAAACCCTGAAGCTAGAAATGAGTTTCAAAATTTTGAGAAGTCAAATTACAAAATTATCTTTCAAATACTTTGGCAAAAAATAACCCTATTTATGTCTATTTAGGGGAGATTCGCAAATGTTTTCTCAGAATTTGCATTTGTTTTTCAGAAAAAAAATTCAGATTGTATCTATCTAAAGATTATTAACCTTGCCTGCATGTGCTGGTAATTGGAAATATATTTATGTGGGCACTGACCTTGTAGGGCATTTACCTGGAAGCAAATATTCCCAAATAATCACCACTGTATTCTCTATCAAAGCTTTTTTTTGGGGGGGGGAGTACTGGGAATTGAACTCAAGACCTTGCTTATTATAAAGTAATCATTATAAAGAAATCAACATGCTGGTTTCTTTCAAGCATCTGTAAAGCTCAGCAGCTTTATTCTACATGGGATATTTTCCTTCTATCTGGGCCTGTGGTTCTTATCTGTTAGGGACACTGAAGTGCAATTTAGATTTTATTCCACTTGGCGTCAGTATTGTGCTCTTGATAGCAGCTGTGTTCTTGTTTCTGTAACTGACTGATGTTAATTTGAATTATCAGTGGAAAAATCCATACAGCAACAGAAGATGGGAGCAGGATCCAGCCGTAGCTACTCTCACACCCTTTGATTGCCAGCTGCAAACTCATTTTGTAGCAAACGTGGTGTCCAATTAATTTTCATAGCCTTTAATACCTTCTGAACATTTTTGTCCTCACAAATGCTCTCCAGCAGTGACTTGCAGTGACAGCATCTTCATGATTGTGACAAAGACAAAAGGGGGGCCTGCGAGGCATTGTTTTACTTCCAACGATTGCTCGTTACTATCATCAGCAAAAAAATAAACTAGAGAAATTTTAGATTAAAATTAGTTATCGTAGGTAAAATACAACAGCAGTTTCACCCTTGGCCGTGCATGAGACTCTCCTGGAAGATGAAATAAAATCTTGAGGTCCAGGCCATGACCGTGCACGTAGATGGCAGAGGGGACAACGGGGTATAAGCATCTGAAGACATTCTGCAGGTAATTTTGATCGCGGTCAGGCTGACAGCCACTGCCTGGAGGGCGGGAGCTAATTGTCGTACAAAGTGATCTTGAGTTAAAGTGAGGTGACAGGGGACAAGAGATCAGAATTGGGTCACTGTTCCCTTTGTTATATGGATGACCAATGTGACTTTGAACACACGCACCACTATCTTGGGCTCTCCTGCAAATGCAACAAAAGGCAAAGGGCATGGGATGTGACATTCATTTGAAGACAGCTTTTTATTATTATGTTCATTTTTAGAATTGTAGTATTCAGTTTCACTGTATTTATGCAACTTAAATAGCACCTTCTTTCTTCTTTCTGGGTTTGACTTCTGTGTTTCCTGAGCTTCATGCTGATATACTGGAAACAGAATTTCCTGCAAGGGTGGAGGGCAGGTATCTACTTCTTAAAAACATCATAAGGCTTTCAGTTCCAGACCAATGGAGTGAGTGCCTTTCTCCCTAACTTTCCTACTAAATACAGATGGAAACCTGGACATTATATCAGACAGGATAAAAATACAGTGCATGTTTAAAAAATTTATTTCACTAAAAGACATATTGTCATTAATACCTTCAAACTACTCCCCCTCACTGTGGGAACACACCTACCCTATCATTCTTGCCACTTTTTGAAGGCGTTCTGGAAGTCCTCTTTTGCAAGAGTCTTTACACAGCTGCCTCAGAGTTCTGAATCGATTCAAAGCATTTACAGCAATTTCTGTCAGAGGGAGTCATCACAGTGTGTCCTCACGCACCGTATACCCTGGATCTGTCACCACGTGACTTTTGGCTCCTCCCCAAAGTCAAAATGACCATAAATGGTAAACATTTTGCCTTGACTCAGGCCTTGAGGCAGCCACAACAGAACACCTAAGGACAGAAGAAAGTCCTTGTAGAACTGCTTCAGCAAGTGCCCAGAACGATGGGCTCAGTGTGTTCAAAGAGTGTGTGTGGGGGGATGGGTGAAGGGAATGATGGCGTGTCTTACTGTAATAGTTTTGTTTAAAGATGTAAACATTTACTGTATATTTCAAACGTACTTCATGCATACACACATATATACATGCAAATATAAAGCCTCTGAAAGATGGAGAAAAGAAAGTTAGGCCCTAACCAAAAAGTATTGCCAAGGCCCTAGCCATTCTGGATAAAATGGTATAGTGAAGGCTTATTGACAATAAAGACCTTACTCTAGCAAAAGTCTGTGTTGTGCTCTTACCCTGTTGACAGGTGTAGGAGGAAAACCCAGACTCTGGCCTGACCAGGAGTGGGGAGGCATACCTTCCCGCCCAGGGTATCGCAGGAAGACAGTGGGGGCCTTGATCGCTACCTCTATCCTATGGTGATAGGCTCCCTTCCTGGATGCCTCCCCCCCAAGGTAGCTGAGTCCACCACACAGGGGCGTGGGTCTCCACTACCATGTGGTGGCCATGAGGTGGGGGGCTGAGTGGGAGTGTAGCCTTCTGTTGGCTCCCAGTGGTAAAGTGGTAAATACTCAGTGCCTCTCTTCCACCATCAGCCCGCCCGACTCCAGCACCGCCCACTTTTTCAAAAGACTGAAGTAAGGTGTAGCATTTCCTAGTACCCCAAATGTGCAGAGCTCAGTAAAGACTCACACATCATGGCAAGAATCAGGAAAATCTCAAATGAGGGAAGAAAACCAATAGATGAAAGGTAAAAATTAACAGATTCTGTCGTTGAGACGTTGCAGTTGGACTGATCTGGTAAGAATTTTACAGCAGACATCTGCAGGAGGATCATTATGAGTTTGAGATCAGCCTGGGCTACAAAGTGAGCTCAAAGCCAGCCTGAACTGCACAGTGAGATCCTGTCTCAAAAAGACCCACAAAAAAAGTGCTTTGATGAGCATTTATAAACATGTCTGCAAAAAATGAAAACAAACTGTTCAGGTGATTTTTATGCCTACCACTGACACTTGTCAGGGACTGCTGCTCCCCCCACCCCTTTTCTTCTTTGCAGTACTGAGAACTAAGCCCAGGGCCTTCAAACTAAACTCTATCCCCATTCTTTTTGTGTCTGTTAAACTTTGAGACAAGGTTTTTCTAAGTCACTGAGTTGCCCAGGCTGGGCTAGGGTTTGCAATCTTCACACCTCCTCCTACAGAGCTGGGATTATAAGCCTGTGCACTGCAGCTGGCTCCAAGGGGAAAATTTTAAGAAACAGGCATCTGGCCAATTAGGTCTTTGTTTCTTAAATTCTAAACATTTCCACAAAGGCCTCAAGTTAGGTTCCAACTTACTATTGACAGTCCCATGTTAAGCCAAAATAGCCTGAGCCGGGGCGTAGAACATACTTGTCTCACTCGTTTTTATGGCAAAAGTTTTAAGGAACCTAGAAGTGACAGTGTTTGGAATCACAGGAGCCAAGTATAGCTGTCTCTGACTAGCTGCTGTCTAATGCAGTCTTCATGTCTTCATGAGGACCTGCTGCTCGTCCTGCTCCTTGAAACTCCTGTACCCTCTACCCTCTGCTCACTTCTCCACCAGGGCCAGGTTAGGGAGTTTGGGGGACGGTTCAGAGAGAGTCATTTCCGTGAAAACTGCCTGGAACTGGAAAGGAACGAGGGGAGACCGAGAGCCTCTTCTTCCACAGCTACCACTGGTAGTGGGGTCGCCAACACAGCACTCCACGAAGCTGTCCCAGCCCCCCTCTGCCAACATCCTCTGTCCAGCCCTGGCCCTGGTCACACACAAATTCTTTCATTGGCTCCAAACTCCTACAATAAAATGCCCAGGACAGCTGGAGGCCAGGTTTTCATTTTGAAGCAAAGATCAGTATTGACCATCTATTTAAAGCATAATTCTACCTATGATCTGGCCTCCTTCCTCCTAAAAATCCATGAGATAAAGAATGAAAAAAAAAAAAAGTCAGTTCCGTGTTAGTTTCTCACCATTAACAGAATTCCACTGAGGTTTAGAGAAAACTGAAGGGTCCTGTGCTTGGGAAGAAAGATACAGTTTTGGCAAAGTGCTTCATAACCTCCTCATTCCAGTGAGGGCCAGCAAAAGTCACTCTCTGCAGTCATCTCAGAAACACTTAATACTTGGAACTGAGAAGCTTCCTTTCTGTCCAACCTGAACTTTAAGGGAAGAGAAAGAAGTCACCAAGCAGCAGCAGCACTTGTTTTTATACCTAGGCACCTCATACTTTCAACCTTCAGAATGCCCTGCCTGACGGTTCCCCAAACCCCTTCCCTGGGGTGTGGCGAGCACATTACTTCCATCATGTGTTTAGTTTCAGACTTCGAAGCTACTTGAACAGAGCACAATTGTTCTTGATCTTATCAAGCCATGTGGTGCCTAGGGCTCTTCCATTGCCCCAAATTCTCTGGATAATCAGCTGCTATCCAAAAGGCTGAGAGATCTTAAAGAGGAAATTGGAGGTCAGGTCAGTCCCACACTGCATGACATTCTTCCAATAGACTCCATAGGTAGTTATGTCCAGGTACTAGACTGCAGGCTTTGCTTATGCATATATTGGTCATTTTTGACAAAAGCTTCCTTTATCTACTGGCAGGGAGGTCAGGTTTAGGAGCAGTAAAGGAAATGAGCAGTAAACAAGGGAATTAAAGCTTTTTGGTCTACTTTTGTCTTCATCTCCAGAATATTGATTTATGTAGAGGTGAATGTCCATAGTGAGTTCTGTCACGTCGGGGGCTTCAAGTCTTGCTAAAATGCGGGCAGCATTAAGTTCCAGTGCAATGCTTCTCTGACACCATCAGCTGGATTTCAAGAAAGTCAAGAGTAGAGGAGATCTGTGGTGATGTTTAGAAACAGCAGCATGATTTCTCATATATGAGAATCCAAAAATATAAAGAGCAAAATGAAAGATGGTTAATAGGAAGTAGGGAGACAACTTTCTCAAATAGGAAGGGGGTCAAGAGGTGGGGGGAGGGGAGCGGAGAAGGGGATGAGAAAGAGGATGCGTCATGCACATGGACCAACCCCACACAAGGAAGGTAGACGCTATGTGTTGCACACCTGTACTAGGAAAGGGGAAAGTAGCTGCTCACAATTCACAATAGCTAAGTTATGCAAACAGCCTAGATGCCCATCAACAGAAAATGTGGTAAAGAAAATGCAATATGTATATTGGAATATTACATGGCAGTAACAAAGAACGGGTCAGAGTCACCTGTAGAAAAGTGAAATGATCTTGAGACCAGGTTATGTGAAATAAGTTAGAAACAGGAAGTTAAATATCACATGGTTTGTCTAATGAATAAATAAAGAGCAAAATAAATGTGAGGCAGTAGAAAACAGATAGATTTGGAGGGGAGGGGAGAAGGAGAACAGAGAAGGGTAAGGGAATAAAAATGATAAAAATTATATATATAATATATATTATATGTATATATTTTGCAAAATGAATGTGTTGCAAATATATATCAATACTAAAAAAAATAAAAGAACAGCTACAGCTTCAAAGGTGAGGCAGTAATACATTGGGAAGAGTAATGATCCAGGACTTACTAGGGAATGAGATACAAACCAAGAGCAGTGCGGGCAATGTTGGCTGAAGTAATCACACAGGAGGTGAGGCCTTGGGTAATGAGCCATGTGAATAAAATGTAATGTACGCAAGGATAGTTTAGGAAGAAAAGGCACCTCTGTGGAGGTCGGTTTTGAGTTCTGTTCTAGGGAGGTAACCACAGACCCTGAAGGACAGGGTCCCTAAACCCAGGGGCACAAATTGGTACCACTCCGTGGCTTGTTAGGAACTGGGCCACACAGCAGGAGGTAGCAGCCAGCCAGCCAGCAAAGCTTCCTGTGACAGCCGCTCCCCGTGGCTCACACTGCCAGCTGAGCTCAGCCTCCTGTCAGGCCAGTGGCGTCATTAGATTCTCGTACGAGCCCCCACCCTCCTCTAAAGTACACATGCCAGGGGTCTAGGTTGCACCCTACTCCTTTGAACCATCAGTCAGTCAGACTCCCTTCCACTCCATCCATGGAAAAATTGTCTTTCAGAAAAGCAATCCCTGGTGCCAAAAAGGCAGGGGACCACTGCTGAGGGACATGTCCTCTTAGTTTTTAGGATGCAGTAGGACTCCCTAGAAAGTGTGGCTGAAATCTCGGGAGTCTACACACCCTATAACCTGCCCCCCTGGGAAAGCAATCCCAGTCACAGCAGTCCATCTGCCACAGCTCTCCATTTGATTCAGCAGTCCAGAAAGTTGTTTCTGATCAGAAAATATGATTGAATCAACCAACAAATGGATTAGGGTGGCTTGAGGTGTTTTTTAAATAATCATTACTCAGAGGTTGAGTGGTCTGCCTTGATTTGCAAATGCAAATTTTAAATAAAAATTCACTGTACTCAGCTTGGTTTATTTGACTAATATGAAAAAAAAAAAGTGGTAAATTCAGAGACCTGAAAATCATAGCTATAGAGACATAACCTGGAAGGACACATAAGAGTCACATTGTTTATCCCTCAGCACCATCAGGACCATGTGTTTCATGTGTAAATAAACAACTTCCCTGGGAACACTTTCCAGCATGCAAAACCATTGCTTTCATGCATTTTTTTTCTTTATATTTCACCTTTATATAGATTATTTTCTTAGGGCTAGGGATATAGCTTACTGGCACAGTGCCTGCCTAGTACCCAAAAAAAAAAAAAAAGGAGAAGAAGAAAAAGATTAGTTTCTTGTCCTATGAGAGGACTGAGAATAGATGATTATATTTCTTTTGGACTAAATAGTACTTTTTATACAACATTGTTAGCAAAACAGTGCTAAATTTCTGCTTCTTTAGCCTAAACTCTAAATAATCCCCTTTGCTTCTTTGTTCTTGTTTTAATTATCCCTATTTGTTATGATTTTATTTTTGCTAACATCAAGAAATCAAACTGAACGTAGAAACAGAATAAGAAAATGTGCAGAAAAGGACTTTCTTGCCTTGTTTTGAATTCTAGGATGAAATCACCCAGTCTTTCACCATTACTTATGATGCTGGTTGTAAAATTTTCACAAATACCTTTTATCAGGCTGAGAAAGCTCTACTCTTCCTTTTTCCTCCCTCCTTCCTTTTAGTGAGATATGATTGACATAAGAAGTAGAACACATTTGATGTTATATCCATTGGTATATGGATTAGTACTGTCAATATTCATGAAACCATCATCAGCACCAAGATCTTAATCATATCCATCATCCCCTAAGGCTTTCTCTTACCCCTTTATTATTATTACTTTTTTGGGGAGTAAAAACATCTAAAATAAATTCTACCCTTTTAGCAATTTTAAGTATAAAATACAGTATTGTTAGATATAGAAACAATACTTAGTACACCTCCAGAACACATTTGTTTTGCATGTCTGAAATTTTTTACCCTTTAACTATCACCTCTCCATTTCCTCCTCCCCACCACCAATGTCATGCACCACACTACTATCTGCGTCTATGAGTTTGATGATCTTAGCTTTTACACAATCTCAGATGGTGCAGTATTTGTCTTTCTATGCCTGGCACACTTCATTTTGCATTTCCCCCCCAGCCCTCAGCTGTGTCCATGGTGTTGCAAGTGATGGGACTGAGATCTTTTTTATTCCTAGTTTGTTAAAAGTTTCAAAGAAGAATGGATTTTGGATTATGTAAGTGTTGTTGTGTTTTTATTAATGTGCTTATGAGGTTTCTCGTTTTTAAAATCTAGTATGATGATTTACATTGGTGGATTTCCAAAAGTTATACTGCCTAAACTCACTGAATTATTAAGTATTATCTTTTTACTGTATTGTTGGATTTGAAATGCTAACATTTTGCTAAGAACTTTTGCAATTTGTGTTTATCAGGGAGACTGACCTTAGTTTTCTTTCGTGTGACAGTTTGATCTAGTTTGGGTATCAGAGTAACAGTGGCCTAGAATGAACTGGAAGTTTTTCCTCTTTTTCGACACTTTGGAAGAGTTTGTGTAAAACTAATATTATCTTTTCCCTAAATATTTGATAAAGTTGATTGGTGGGCCTATAATTTTCTTCGTGGAATAACTTGGATTTTTTAAACTATAAATTCAATTTTTAAAAATTAGTATAGGATAGTTCAGTTATCTAATTTTTTTTATTCATTTTTGGTAATTTGTCTTTCAAAAAGCCTGTAGTCTCATGTAAGTGTTGAATTTATTGTTATAAAAGTATTCATGATGTTCATTTATCCCTTTAATATCTATAAAATCTGGAGAGAGAGCTCCTCTCCTATTTCTTGTACTAGTAATTTGTGTCTACTTTACTTTTTCTTATCACTTTGATTAGACATTTAGCAGGTTTTCTAATCCTTCAAAAGTGAACTTTTCCTTCAAATCAGTTGCTCAAGAGGATAGCGATATATAATGTAACAACCACTGTTAATTCACATTATTTTGTCTTGAAACCCTCTATTACTTTAAATGTTCTTGCTTGTTTCTCTTTGTGATACTGGTATGCTGCTACTGTTCTATTTTTTGTTTGTTTGTTTCTCATTTACTACTCTCTTTAAAATAAAAAAAATAAAAATAAATGAGCTTTTGCTTTCATTGTTTCTTTATTGTTTTTTAATTACTTAACCTTACTGATACCTTTTAGGTATACATAGTGATCACATTCATCATAGGTAATTTGTATCTGTCCATGATATCTTTTGATTTTTTTTTTCCAAATTCCCCTACCCTTATTATGATTATTACTTTGCTGATTTGTTCTAATCTTTATTGTTTCCTGTCTTCACACTGTTTAAAGTTCTATTTGATTTTTTGTTAATTTTAAGGTGGAAACATGTTATTGATTTGAGAGCCTCTTTCACTTCTAATATAGGCTTTGAGAGCCATGTGTTTCCTTCTAAGTACTGTGCTATTGTTATAGTTTGTGTCTGGATGTCCCCCCAGAGCTGAAGCAGTCATGGGGCGGCTTCTAGAGTTTATGATTGATTCATGAGTGTGAGTGCCACACCCGCCCTGGAGCTGGTAGTGTGCATACAGCATAAGGGAGGGAAAGAGCTGCTTGCCACCACTCCTCCCCTTGTGCTCTTGTGGCTTTTGCTGTCTTCTGCCACCTTAAGCTGTTGCCCTCTGCCATGTGCCTCTCTGCCTTGGAGCCAACTGATTATAGACTGAAACCTCCACAAACT
>NW_004955425.1:13139396-13187029 GCF_000276665.1 Chinchilla lanigera | reverse complement strand
AAATAAATAAATAAATAAATAAAAATAAGTACTATTTTATTTGTATTCCACAAAATTTGGTATGTTGTGTTTCCATGTTCATGCTATCAAAATATTTTATGATTTCTCTTTTTAGTTTGTCTTTGACTAATAAGTTATTTAAAAGTCTGATATTTAGTATCCAAATATTTGTAATTCAAGATAATTGACTATGACATGCTTTGATGTAGTTTTCTTTGTTTCTTTCACTTGGGGCTCATTCAACTTCTTCAAACTGTGGGTTCATCATTTTCATCAAACTTGGAAAAATGTCAACACATTAGTTCATTAAATATCTATCTATCTATCATCTATCTATCTATCTATCTTCTAGCTATCTATCTATCACCTACTTTTCTGTCTCCTTCAAGAGACCCACTCCAATAAAATATACATATATGGTGAACTGAAGCTTTTCCATAACTCACTGATCCTCTGTTCATTTTTCCCCCATCTGTATCTCTGTGTGTGTGTGTGTGTCTGTTTCATTTTGAATAGTTTTATATTACTATGTTTTAAATTTCCTAATCTTTTTCTTGAAATTTCTAATTTGTCCTTAAATACCCAATGGAAACACAAACCCCAAGAATAAGAGATAAGACCTTTATTTTTCCAAATTGCTGGAGAGGGGAGGGCAAGTGGTAAGATGATGTTTTCCAAAGACTAGAGGTACCCTCAAGTCTCCGTGTGGTCCAGGGAAGGCTTTCACAGAGCCAAGGGTAGATCAGAGCCAAAGGAAGCCCAGCTTCCCAGACTTTCTTTCCTCTTTCCCTGGACCCTCAGCACTTGCAGCAAATTGGACAGAAGCTTCTGGTAGGTCCTACTCTAGCTCACAGGCACTGTGTGGGCCACTGCTGACTCTTTCTACCC
Organism: Chinchilla lanigera; assembly: GCF_000276665.1. Classification (NCBI taxonomy): domain Eukaryota; kingdom Metazoa; phylum Chordata; class Mammalia; order Rodentia; family Chinchillidae; genus Chinchilla; species Chinchilla lanigera. The sequence goes on along the minus strand of NW_004955425.1, from coordinate 13,186,141 downwards.
AAGACACAGCCTCACCTGACTCACAGGTCTCAATCCACTACTTTGTTTTGTCACTTCAGGAAGTTTCCAGATCTTTACTTGAGGAAGTACTTCGGTACATGTGTGTCTAAAAAACTTTTCTGTTCGCCAGTGATTTCTGAGAAAGGCACTGCCAGAAGTCTTGGTGATCCTCTCCAGTCTGTTTTGACCACAGAAACTCAAAGGCATCTGCCCAACACAAGCCCCCCAAACACATTCAGCAGTTACTGGTGTCTCCCCAAGGGTTCTGGAGCATCACATTCTCTTCTTCTTTTTTTTTTTTTGTTCAAGAACAAAGTAAGTGTGTCACACAATTTTATCCCTGATTCATAAGAGGGGATGAGCAGGTCATAGCCAGGAGCACTTTCTTCAATGACCTGATAATAGCTAGAGACTAGAGAAATGAAGCAGTGTTAGCATCAATCTGTTGGCTTTGCCTGGAGACTGCCATGATAAAATAAGGCTTCTAGGTTTTATGCCCCCTGATCTGCTCATTAAAGGAGAGAGCTCTTGGATTCCCCAGGAGCTGTTAAAGCTACTCAAACAGTGATGCGGTTTAACAATGTTGTGACCTGCTTCACAGTCTTGTGCTTTTGCTTTGCTCAGTGTGTACTAGCTCCTCCTCTCATCAGTGTGTACTAGCTCCTCCTCTCATCAGTGTGTACTAGCTCCTCCTCTCATCAAATGCAGCCAGCTGCCCCGTGACCCTGGGAGGATGCACTGGTTTTGCTAGCACTTAGCGCAGGGGCTGAGCGGGTCATATACTTCTTGAGGGCTCATGACTTCTGGAAGGCATCAGGGTCAAAGGTATTGCTCCATATTCCTGATTATTCTGATATAACAAGGGTTTTTTGTCCCCTAGACTTATTCCTTTTTCTCTTCCTTTCTTTTCCTTTCTCTTCATTCCAGTTTGGATGGTAGATTTTATTGGTGCCAGATTCTTGACTATGTTGCTGGACAGCCTAGCAACCAGCCAAGCTGTAGATGAAGAAAGTAATTGCTTTTCTTACTTTAAAATTTACTGATTTCTAGTCCTTATTTGCACTTCTGGTTTTTCAAACCAGACAAACAATATGGTATTTACATGTGTGTCTGATTTACTTCACTTAACAGTATGGTCTCAAGATCCATCCATTTACTTACAAATGTCTCAAGTTTATCCTTCTTTATGGCAGAGTAATACTCCATTTTATAAAAAAAACTCACCTTCTTTATCCATTCATCAGTTCATGGGCATTTAGGTTTTTTTCAAGATTTAGCTATTAAAATCTGTGCTGCTACAAACATGGGTATGCATATATCACTGTTGCATGATGTTTTTAATTCCTTTGTGAAGATACCAAAGAGGGGAATAGCTAGGTGAAATAGAACCTCTAGTTATAGTTTTTTCAGGAATATCTACACTGATTTCCGCAGTGGTTGCACCACTCTACACTCCTACCAACAGTGGAGAAGTTTCCTTTTTTCCCACAGCACTGCCAGCATTTGTTATTGATAGATTTCTTGATAAAAGCTATTCTTTCTGGAATGAGATGGAATTTCAGTGCTGTTTTAATTTGGACCTCTTGTCTGACCAGTGATGCTGAACATTTTTTCATATGTTTATTTGCCACTTCTATTTCTTCACCTGATAAACATCTATTCATTTTAGATGTCCAGTTTGGACTGGTATAGGGAACAGCTGAACTAGAGATTGACCACACATTCAGGGCTAGAGCAAGGCCAGCCCTGAGAACAGAGAGCACGAGAGGGGAGCCATGTGAACAAGTGGATGGGACTAGAACAAAGCCAGCCCAGCAGGTGGTCTTGGTGTTCTGTCCTGTTAACTACAGCACAGAGAGCTCTGAGAATGTTTGACTTTCAGTGTTCTCAGTAAAACACTGAGACCTTGTATTTTTGACTCCGTCCATGCTTCCCCCTTTTTTACTGTTCATAAATAAAGATGCAGACCATGATAGATTGTTGCCACCTCTCCATCAGAGAGGTCAGGTCTCACCTGGTCCCAGCTTTCCTTTAAGTATGTGCCTATTTTTTTTCTTAATCACCCATAACCACCTCTCAGGACCCCTCTGGCTGCATGGGTCATGGCAAACTGGGTCTTTAAATTAGGGTGGTCTGATTTGTTTGAGTTCTTTATATATTCTAGGTAGTAGTCTTTTGTCTGAGGAATAGCTGGTAAAATTTTTTCCCCGCTCTGTGGGTTGTCTCTTTACTTTGTTGGTGATTTCTTTTGCTGTGCAAAAGCATTTTAATAAGATGAGATCCCAGTTGTTGATTCTCTGTGATATTTCCTGTGTGATCAGTGTTTTGTTCATAAATTATTTGCCTACTCCTACACCTTCAAGCCTTCTACTTATTCTGTCGCCTGATTTTCTGTTTCTTTTTTAATGTTTAGATCTTTGATCCATCTTGATTTTAGTTCAGTGAATGGTGAGAGATATGGGTTTAGTTTTAGTCTTTGACATGTGGAAAGCCAGTTTTTCCAGCACCATTCAAGAGGCTATCTTTCTCACAGTGAAGGTGTTTGGCTCCTTTGTCAAAGATAAAGTGGCTGAGTGTGTTTGGAGTTGTTTCTGTATCTTCTAATCTGTTTCACTGATCCTCAGGTCTCTTTTTTTGCCAATACCACACTGTTTTTATCATTGTAGCTTTGTAGTATAATTTTGAGTCAATTATTGTGATGTCTCTTGCCTTGCCTTTGTTGCTCAGAATTGCTTTTGCTATTTTAGGCCTCTTCTGGTTCCAAATGAATTTTAGAATTATTTTCTCTAATTCTATGAGGTATGATATTGGTGTTTTGATCTGCACTGCATTAAATCTATACAACAATTTTGGAAGTATGGCCATTTTTACTACACTGGTTCTGCCTATCCATGAGCAAGGGATATCTTGCCATTTTTCTGAGACCCTCTTTGATCACCTCTTTCAGAGTACTTTAGTTTTCAGTATAAAGGCCTTTGACTTCCTTCATTGGGTTGATTCTTAAGTATTTCATCCTTTTTTGGATGTTATTGTGAAAGGTGTGGTTTACCTAATTTCTCTCTTAGTAAGTTTGTCATTTGTGTATAGGAATGGTATTGATTTTTGAGTGTTGACTTTGTCTCCAACTACCTCAATCTTTTGTTCTATTAGAGTTTCTTTTTTATTCTGCCTTGGACTACCTCAATAATTGAGTAATGATATTTTATGCACTCCATGCTTATGAAGGCCTTCTGAATGCTAGCATGGCAGACTTATAGAGCTAGAAGGAGCATCAGAGAACTTTAAAATCCCCCATGATTTGGAAAATGACATAATCTAGACCTGAAACAATTTAATATCGTGTTCCAGGTCACATAGCTAGTGGCTTACAAATGTGGCTTTGGGAATCTACTCTCCAGGCCTATAGTTTGGTGCTCCTTGGAAATCCTGAACATTTTATCTAACTGAGATTTTGCATTATATCAACTACCAACTTCCACAGAAGTAGCCTGCTCTGAATCATACCCAACCCTGCATTTGTTAAATGCAGTGTGGTTAGCGCTGCAGTATTTGCATATTCTGCAGTTAATGCATAATTTTGCAAAGTCGATGGAAGTTTTTCAGAAGATTTGAAAGATGTTATTGAACAATATTAAGTACTCATCAGGAGACTTGTCTTGGAAATTTTGTAATTTTTTCATTATGATTATCATCACAATGTTGTTATAACTCAGAATTTGGAAGATTACACTTAAAAACCTTTTTGGAGAGGTGCTAGAAACAGAGAAAATTGCTATATAGTTGCCCACATTAGTCATACAGAACCATCTGCAAAGTTCCTGAAATATTCAGAAAACTTTCTCGAGGATCCAATTACTGCATAAACCTGTGGAGGCAGAGTACAGTGAGAGTGTCTCTTTGTGTGTCATGTGAATGACACAGGGATGGCAGGAAAATGGAAGCAGCTGCAGGAGACAGTAAGGATCCTGTGTGAATTTCAAGGAGAAAGAGTGAAAGCAGGAAAGAAAAAGAAAGCCAAGAACAAGTAATGTATCTGCAGAGGCTGAGTGAGACATTCAAAATCAGATAATCATAAACTTTATGGTTATTATTTCCTTTCTCTCAGACTAAAACTAAGATACAATAGAAGCAGCTCTGCTCAGGAGCAGCAAAGTGGAAACTCTGGAAAATAACCTGCTGAATTTGCTTCCCTGACCTTTATCTCAGTGTAAATATAGGTCAACTGCTGTAGATCACCCTGATGGTCCCTACTTGTGAAAGGTCAGGCGGGAAGATATGGCATTATCGAACAACCTCTGGGAGTCTTGATAAGCATCTCCCAAGCAAAGAACTTCTACTTTTGGAACACCATTGTGCTTATATAGGGTGTAGGAGAGATACTGAAAGTTAATTTGGCAAGCATTATTTCTGTTTTTCTTTTATTTTTTATTTTTATTAGTACTTATTTGTAGTTCATAGTGGTTGTATTCACCATGGCAAGTTGGTTCATGTAGGAAACACATCTTAATTCTTTTTTATGCCCCCCTCTATCTCTTGGCCCCCTCTTTTTTTGCAAAAGATCTATCTCTCTGTTTCCTATCCTTATGTTTTATTTTGCTGTTCATTAATTTTTTGGGTTTCCCATATAAGAGAAGTCACGTGATATTGAGCTTGTGTGTCTGATCCATTTCACTTAATGTTATGGTTTGACAGTTGATGGTGGTATGCCAGGAGGGGCTCACCTGAGGAAGAGGGTCTGAATCTGAGTTCTGCTCATGAGGCTTCTTATGACACTGTGACTTGGATAAGGTGTGTGGCCATCCTATTGTGCTCATTTTCTTACCAGAGGATGTGGTGGGTTTTATGGTCCCACCTCTGTCCATGCATTGGAATCTTACTCTTCTGTGCAGTAGTGTTGGGGGGGTGTTTAGATCATGGGGGCCCTGAGCTTTTATAACACCATTAGAAAAAGGCTTCTTGGAGCAGGTTCACTCTTGTACTCTCGGCTCTTTGGCCTGTGAGGATGCTGTGCTCCTGCCCTGCAGAGAAGGCAGCACATAGGCACCATCTTGGAAGAAGAGAATGGCTTCAGCAGACACCAAACCTGCTGGTTCATTGACCTCAGACTTCCCAGCCTCCAGAACCATGAGCCAGCATATTTCTATCCTTTATACATTACCCAGTCTCAGGCATTCTGTTATAGCAGCACAAAAGAGACTAAGACAAGGGGCATAGATGACCTCAAAGGTCTCTTCTGTGATGTTCTATGATACTTTCCTTTGTGTCTTTTCTGTTAGTTGTGGGACTATCCAACCTATAGGGAAAAAAAAAACCTACAACTGGCATTTTTGGGACCTTTTTTGGCAATTGGAGATTTAATTCACCTGGTCCCTAAAGTCCCTTTACCCTCACTAAGCTGTTCCTCCATCCCTACCTTGCTACTCTGGGTTCCCTTTTATTTTTCATTATTTATTTGCTTATTTATTTATTTTGTCTTCTTGAGACAGGGTCTTTGCTATGCAGTTCAGTCTGGCCTTGAGTTCACTTTGTAGCCCAGGCTGGTCTTGAACTTGCAACGATCCTCCTGCCTCAGCCTCCTGAGTGCTGGGATTACAGGTGTGCACCACCATGCCTGGCCTGGGTTCTTTTTTAATTTTAACATATAAGAAAAGGTCTAATCATATAAGTAAATCTCTGCTAATTATTTAGTGTATTAACTTCTCAAATAGAAAATAAAAATACTTGTCCAGGATAAGATACAGTGATGCTGGAAAATGAGTGCAAAAGGAAGACCACATACTCTAGTGTGCCACAGATCATTTGTCAAACCACAGTGAAACAGAGGTGTGTGTGTGTGTGTGTGTATCTCTGGTGCTCATAAGGAAGAACATGTGTTATCCCTTCGACATGACCTGCCACATTGTGTACACAAAATTACTTGGTTGAAATATTCAGGTCAAGTGTTAACTGGACTTGATTGAAGCTGTTTTCCTAAGCCAAGAGTGAGGGTGGATCAAGGCAGCATCCTTCAGACTGTTGGCCACAAAGACTCATTCTACTTGGACCATGTAAAATAGGCTTAAGAAAAAAAAAATGTTTAAGAATTTATATAGAGTAATGGGGTAGGAGGTTAAGCAACTAATTATAAGCTAACTTCATAATAACGGACCAAGGTGGCAGTGAAGAACGGAGAGAGAACCATGTTGTGAGATAAATAAGAGTGGGTAGATCTTGTTTCCGGAAAGCTTTTGGGAACCCTGATGCCAACAGCTCCTGGACCTCCACTGCTGTGCTCTCATCGGCTCAGTTACCTTCCCAGGTCTCCTTTCTGCTCTGATCCAATGAGCTTTCCTTCCTCAGACTTTCTGTTTCAACAAACTTGAGTTGCTCGGTCCATTGTGACTTCTGAGCAATGGGACCCACGATGTACACTCTAATTTTTTCCAAGAATGTGGGAAACTTAATGTGACTGACCCAGTATATCGTTTCAAGCAAAGCCAAGATGTTGGAGTGGTCCATTTTGCGTCAGCTTGGACTGAGTGGGCATGTGGAAATTGACATTGTCACATGAAAAGACATGGCTGCCTATTTAGTAGTGGAGGCTATAGGTTGGAAAGTGTTCTTTAAAAGGATGTAAGGGAGGCAAAGAGGATGAGTTCCATACTTAATCAAAACACCCCTAGTCGTCATCTCATTTTATCTACATAATAACATTGGGAGATAGAGTCAGCAAGGATAGTCCCCATTTTATGAATGGGAAGAAAGAAATTTAGAGAAGATGTGGTTTATAGAGGTAGAGAAAATCAACATCTGGTCTGTCCTTTTGGTATCATTTCTCAGCCTTGGTATCAGAGATGGAGAATTGGATTCTCTTCTAGCTGCCCATCTTCTCGTGTGCACCAGCCACCATTTTTCCACTTGAGTGGAGACCCAGAGACGACACGCTGAGTTGTCTTACGGAACTTGTCTATTGTATTTACTTGAATCAAATAACCTATAAATTGTATTCAGTGGAAACGTTGGGTAAGTAGCAGGAACTCCCCAATTTTAACAATGCTTCCTGAATTATAATGTCATTTTATTTTTCCCTATCCATTTTACCTTCCAAAGGAGTTATTTGAGGTTGCAGAGAGTTCATGCAGCAGGATTTGCTTGAACGTACGGGAGTCTTTACCTGTTCAGAGTTCTTAACTCTCAGTTTAATCAGGGCAAAACCTAGTTCATTCCCACAAGGCTTCCAGTATAATCTCAAACCTCCTAGGATGTTGGTGCCAAGGAAAAGCACTCTATGTATGCACAGAGCAGAACAATTTCAAGCCAGCCCAATCTCACAAGAGTTGAGTACCTGCTAGATACTGGGGAGAGTTAACTGAGAAATGATCCACCTAAGCAAGCCTGGAGTTTTCCCTTGGAGCATTGTCATCCCAGCTGATTTTTTATTTGAAAGCTCCATTTCCATTACTGTACCAGCTTTGAGAGCCCCACAACTCCAGCACAAACACAGCCCAGATGTGGCCTTAAAAGGCTGAGGGAACATTTTTATTTAAAAGTTTTCTCCTTAGAGAAGGATTTGGAAGTCTATTTTTTTTATCAACACCTTTGGCCCCTATGTGAATTTCTCTGGTCCTTTGACTCTTTCAGGTTCTTTTTCATAGACCAAGTGGGACACGTACAGGTGTAGACTGCTGCCCTTTGAATGCAGAGCTGTTGGAATGACAACGTAAGGCAGATGAGTAACAGATCCTCCATTGCCCTGTTCGTGGCAAATGTGAAACAAATTAAGAACTTAGTGGGGGAAATATACCAAAATAAGATTCATCTGGTTAGGAAAAAAATCAGACCATCTGTAATACTCTGAAGAGCAGGAAATTCCACAATTAGAAACTTCTTGGGATAGAAAATGATTAAGAATGTTCCTAAATTCTGCACATAAGAAGCAAGTAAAGGGGAGAAAATAGAATATAGAATACAAAGCAAGCTGTGGTCAGGAGTTCAAATTCCTAGATTCCAAATTTCGTTGGGCTTTGTGAACTCCTTAAATTCTGTGATTTTGATTTATGGCAAGAAAAATAAAGTTTTCAATGAGGTGATCATTGTTGTCTCTTTTTTAAACTTAATAATGTTGTGAAATTCCTTACAGGAAAACCAATTGTGTTTGTGGCCACATTTTCTTCTGTTGGCCTGATTACAACTTCTGAGATCATAAGTACAACCTCATTAGCTGGTGTTGAGAAGGTTATTCACAGTATATGCTAATCATCCCCAACATCTTGTTCTGTTCTTTTAATCTCCTCTCCTTTTTTTCCCTCAAGAAATTTCAGGCTCACACCTGACACACTTATAAATTGGATATCCAGAGAAGTGATACATTTTTAAAAACAGAATCACCTTTAAGCATTTGGAAAAATGTATTTAATTCTAGGAAATAAGAAAACCAATTTGATTTATATTTTCCTCTGCATAATAGTTTAAATGCACCAAAGATTGTATATTGAAGCTTGGAAAAAAAGGTAGACAGGAGCTATATTTATATGCTTATCTTGCTTTTAAATTAATTCCCCCTACCTTCACATTTTGCCAGAGCCCTTTGGTTGCCATAGAAACTAGCATGGCCTCTAGCTGAGATTCCTCTGAGACTTAATTGCATTCTGAATTTCATAAACTCTTTATTAACCTTTGCCTGACAGGTATATGTATGATGCAGAATGAGTTAGATTAATAGTTTAAAGTGATATATGCATTGGCGTTCTGTGCACCTAATGTTCTCTTTCAGTTGATTAAACATATTTATAAATAATTGTGATAGTGTTATTATTGATGTGTTTGTTCCTTTTTAGAAATGATACTAGATTTACTAAGCATACATCTAAGACAGAAGGGCATTTTTGAGGAAAGTTATAGAGTGGAAGCTGAATATGTCTGTGTATGTTTAAATATATTCACATATACTGTGTCTGTCTATCTATGTATCTATCTATCCTTGTAATATAGAATGGTACCTTGGTTCATGAACTTGACTTGTTTTCCAATTTTGAGGAAGATGGCCGTGGTTGTGTTTATGTGGGGAAAATGGCTGTGGTTTTTTTGTCACCCCATCTGGAGTTTGTGAACAGAAACAGTATTTTGTTAAAAGCTATTGTTTGAGACCTGAACTGTTTGCTAACAGAGTGACTGTGAAATGAAGTATTATTACCCTGCATGTTTGCATGTGTTAGGCATGGTACCACCCTTTTACATTTGGAGGAACTGAAATGGAGCTAGAGATCTCACAATTGCTGACTGGTAGATCTGGAATTAGAGTCCAAATTTGACTCCAAAGCCCCTAAACCTTTCATTAATATCTATTTGGTTAACTCTGAGGCAGTATTGCCAGAACCTGCCTGGGGACTGTGTGTAGCATTCCAGAGCAAGTCTTATTTTCTAGGGGAATAATTCATTTGCTGCTATCATCAGACTCTGATCTAGAATCAGGAGAAATGAATATGTAAGGCACAGTCCTTCCTCTCAAGGAGAATCTGGAGGAGGGAGAGAGGCAGAAAAAGCAGGCGACACATGAAAAGAAATTCTGACTTACAAAGAAAGACCTACAAGACAGGTGTTGTTAGCATAAAGTCCCAGTCTTTCTATATGGATGTATGTGATGACACAGTGGCTTAAAAGCAGAATGACTGGAAAACAATTTGAACTCTATGGAAGGTTCTTTAAGAAGCCAATGACAATTCCATTTCTACAGCCTAGTAAAACATCTGCGTCGTCTTTTCTTGCACCTGCAGAAAGTGGTGCTGGTGTAGGGATACGGTTTTGCATATGGGTCTCTAATTATTCCAGCACCATTTATTGCAAGCTGTCTCCTTTGTATTGCAAGCTCCCCCAAACTCTCTCCCAGAGTTGGCTCCTGTGGGCTTCCTTATTCCTCTCCAGTCCCCTTTCGGGCTCATCTCTTTAGTATATGGATCAGTGAAGCCTCTTTTTTCAGTTTAATTTTATTAGTCTATGTTTGCAGTACAAAATGGTTACATTCCTTTTGGGGAGTTGGTGCACATACAGAACACATCTTAATTCTTTTCTTCATCCCCTTCCTCTCCTTTCCTCCCACTCCCCCCATATCTTCTTTTCCCTTTTGAAAAAATATCTATCTCCCTTTTTTTCTTATTATTTATCTTTTCTTTTGCTCCTATTTGTATTTTGGTTGCTATTTAAGCTTGTCTGATTTATTTTACTTAACATTATGGTTTCAATAAGCTTTTGTTATTACTCTCATTTTTCATGTTCTTCCACTACTAACATTTTGCATGATGAGGAATTATGAACTAGCCAGATGCTGGGATTTCTTTTGAAAGGAGACCTGGCTCAGGCAGAAGACAGCAAACAGAACTCAATATCTATTTTAAACTTCACTGTACCTGAGCGCTGTGGGAATCAGAGAACATGTGTGGTCATTCTCACCTGGAGAAGGGATTCACAGACGCTAACGTGGAAGGATGAGGTAGTGTTCGCACTCTGCTAAGTGGGAAAGAGGCATTCCAAGCCAAGGAAGCAACACATGCCAAAGTCCATAAGTATGTGCAGGTGTGGTGTATTAAAGACTAGGGGGTTCTTTCAGAGATAAATTCCAAACACTTAGAAACGAGAGGAAAATATGAATTGAAAAAAAGGTGGAACTAAGAGAATCAGAGAGAATTTAGTCCAAATTTTTAAACTTCCTATCAAAGAGATGGAGACCAGCCAGTGTATTTTAACTGAATCCTTTCACTGCGTCAAACTTCTTCCCTGGAGAGCTCAAAGGTATTCTTTTGCCCTGCCCAAGGGGCCCTGGGCTATGGCATCTGCACTGCTAAAAGAAGTTGTTTAGCATCAAACAGGGGTCTTTATAACAGGTTTTATCCAGAGGTAAACTGATTATCTACATCCAATCAACTAATTTAATAGTGAGACATAGTTAAATCAGGTGTATCTGTTTTACTAACCTCTCTCAGCTGGGTGGGGCACAAGGCTGAACTGTTCTTTTGGTGTCACAGCCCCTCCCTGTCCTACACTGAATCTCCCTTCTCTGCAGGATAATGGATTCCCTCACGGCATCTTAGGAAAAATTCATCATTTCCTGGCTACTCTGGTTATAAGTCTGATTTCTTTCAAATTCCTGACTCAAAAAATTTTCTTTAGCCTAGGATAGCTTGGAGCTGTAGGAGTTATAGTACATATATCTATATGTATAGCAAGGTGAGAGGGTACATGATGTGATCTTCTATTCTACATCCTCCTGTCTTATTTAGACTCCTTCCCTTTTTCTCTAGGTTCAAACCCTTGTGCTAGAACAAGGAAAAGAAAGGGGACAAAAGACTCTTCTTTCACTGACTGGTTGTGTTGTTCTCTGTTGGTTGTTGATGTTTTTCTGGTCAGTGCTGACTGTCTGACCTTTGAGGTTTGCTGGGTGTACAGGCTGCATCTTGCATGATAAAATCCCTCCCCAGGACTGGGCGCTTGGTGTGGGAGATCTGGCTCTGATTCAGCATCTCCCAACCTCCTGGCTCTCTGCTTCTGCTTCACTCACCTTGGATTCTGTTGCTGCTGTCGCTCCTTCTAAGAGCTGAAATGTCTGGGTGCTTCCCAGGAAGATGATTTAAGTCTAGCTATTTTGATCAGCATCTGTTGGACCCACGTAATGGCCAATGTTTCCATTGTCATTTCATTGCCATGAGCAAAGATGCTTGGAAATTAAGAAATTTAAAGCTAACACAGTGGAAAGGAAAAAGTAAAATGTCTTATACTTGAAGAGAACTCTGCAGACTTGAAGAGAACTAACAGGACTTACAAAAAAAGCTTCTATAATAAATGAAGTTTTTAAGGTTGTGAGATACAAGGTCAATATACAGAAGTTAACCAAGAGCTGGTGATGTACTTTCGTGGTACTGTGCTTGCCTAGCAGGTATAAAGCCACAGAGTTTTGTCTCCAGCATTGCAGGAGAAAACACTTAATAGTATTTTTACACACTAACAGTGGTCAATTAAAAATGGAAACATCATTTAGAGTAATGTAAAAAAAATAAATATTAGGAATAAATTTGCAAAAGACTTGTAAATCTTATACATTAAAAACTATGAACAATATTGAGAGAAGTTAAAGAAGTCTCTAATTAAATGGCGAAAATGAATCAGGTCTGGGTATCAAGAGAATATTAAGATGTCGATTTCTCCAAAGTGATCTAAGGATCTAACTCACTCACAATGGAATCACAGAAGACTTTTTTGGTAGATACTGACATATTGATTCTAAAATTCATAAAGAAATGCAACAGCCTGCATTATCCAAACAAGATTTAGAAGATAAGAACAAAGATGAATGATTTAAAGACTTAATATATAGTTACAATAATCAAGACTGTGATATTAGTGTCAAGATAAACAGATAAACAGAACAAAATAGAGAATCTAGAAATGGTCAAAACATAAAAACTCATTTTTGATAGCAGTTCTATAGCAAGCAAATAGGGAAAGGATGATATTTTCAAGAAATAGTGCTGAATAATTAGATATTACCACAAAACAAAACAAAAAATTCAGAACTTTGATCCATACCTCATACTATATATAAAAATTAACTTAAATAATTTATAGATCCACTGGCAAATTTAAGGCTGCAGAAGTTCTAGAGGAATAACATAGGGAAAAATCTTAGAAACTTTGAATTTGCAAGGATTTAAATATGATGCAAAAACATAAACACTAATTACAACAGTTAAAATGAAAAGACAAGTCATAGATTGGAGGAAAATATTTGTAAAACATATGTCTAGAATGTGCACCTAGACTGTATAAAAATGCTTTGCAACTTAATAACAAAAAAGAGACAAAAATGGTCATGATTTAAACATATGCTTCACCAAAGATGAAATATGGATGCAAATAAAGAACCTGTAAAGAACCTTACTATGTTGAGTCTTGAAGGAAATGCAAGTGAAATCTACAGTAAGATGCCTTTACACTCTCCCTAGAACAGCTGAAATTCAAGTAACTGACCACAGTAACTATGAGGGCATGAAGGAACTGGAAGTCTCATACCCTGCTAGTGGGGATATAAAATGTTATAATAACTTTGGGAAACAGTTCAGCTGTCACAAGCTAAGCATACACTGACCATGTCACTCAACCATTCTGCTCTTAGCCATTTACTCAAAAAAAAAAAAAAAAAGAAAGAAAGAAATCATGTATCCCAAGATGCGTACAATCACAAGCAAAGTTCTTGTTTGTTCTGACAATTTTTCACTAGCATCTATTCAGCTTTATAATTTTGAACCTTAATTTTCAGCAGGTTACTCTCCCCTTTATAAAGTCTCACATGACCTGATCAGATTAATATTCAGTCTGATGTTGCCATAGTCAGTTTATATACTGAGTGTTAGAAATTTTACGGGCTGAGCAAAATTGCACACAACTATGAAGGAATCAAGATGTTCTGTAAATGGTTTCTGAAAGTTCCCTCTTGGGTTACTAAATAGCAGGGTAACAGCCACACCCAATCTTCTCAACAACCAATCTAGAGCTTGTTCCTGTAGAGCATCCTCAGAATGTTTTTCTGAGTTGGGTAAGGCAGTTTTGCAGGGCTTGTGGTCCCATTTACTATGGAGGCTGTGGTGGGAGGATCAGTTGAGCCCAGGAGTTTAAGACTAGCTTGGGCTATGTAATGGGACTGCATTGAAAAGGAAAACAAAAGATTTTCTGCAGTACACCATAGTGTCAAATATGTGAAGTTTTTTTTTAAGGTACTGGGGTCATCTCCAATTGAATGGAATGAAGTGAGATGAAGTCCATATCTTCAAGCACTTCACAGGACAGTGGGTAATTTTACAAACTAAATAACCTTGGGCTGATAACTTAATCTCTGTGAACTTCTGTATTGCCATCCATAAGTAGTAATTGCTGACACTTTTAAAGTTTATTCTTTCCCAGGAATTTCTGAGAGAACATCACATTGACCCTGAGCAATCAGTAATGTTACTCTCCTTGTGAGACTCTATTATTTGAGAATTGAGCATAGTGCTAAGCTGATAAATGACTAATAACTGCTTTGCTGAAGTGTAGGAATATGTATGTTCATATATAAAGTTATTATCATCTTATTGTTAAGAAGAATTCATAGCCACAGTGTTAAAATAATGATAAACAATACTTCTTTTTAAAATTTCACATACCCAGTGATTCAGATTTTTTCATTGGTTTTGACTTATTCTTCTATCTATAGCTAACTACTGTAATTCAACTATAATTTAAGCAAATAGAGTTGTATTCAATCCTCTGATTTTTCTAGTAAGCTTATTGCTATTAAATATATTTTACCTATTGCTAACCTGCTCCTCACACTTTTAGAAATTCATTAAACTAAATATAATGACATGTGTTAGAACTTTACTTACTGCCTTTGTCAGTGATATGAATGACTATTGCATGAGAAAATTTTTGAATGCTCAAAGCAAATTTTCTCAGTGTTTTGCATTATTTATAATGTAATGGCTATAGATATGACACACTTTTAAATCTGAATTATTAACATTTTGTTCAGCATATTCTTAAGTCTACGTAGTTAATGATAAATGACATTCTTCCTTCTAGACCACTGACTTACATGGCGGAAACATCACTGACCTGACCACTCCCCAATGATCAGTGTGATGTCACTGAGCACAAAGTTGGGAAGAGACGTAAAATAATGCACCGTTCACCATATGTATGCACCATATATAGATATAAGAACACTAAGTAACCTAAGTAGCATTGATAATAGTGAATGTGGCAAAATAAAAGTAAACAAGTTGTATTTATTATCTTTGCTTTTAATATAATTAAGTTTAAGTTTATATAGTTTAAGTTTGAATAACTTGCTTGCAAAATTTAAAACCAAATTTAGTTATCATCAAGAATTTGCATTTTTCAGCTGAATCTTTGGAGACTTAAACTAGATTATAATTACAGTGAAGAAAATTTGGGAAAAATTCATGTAAGCACCTGGCTTTTTTGCTTATCCATCTAACTGGTCTTACTGCTGTCTCTTATGGGTTGTGAGAATTGGTTTGGATAGTCAGGCAACCTTACAAGCAATCATTTGAGCAAGGTAGAGTGAAATTGCCTCAGAACTGTAATGAGTTCAAAAAAAATAAAAATAGTTTTTAGTTGTATTTCATTTGGATTTCAAATAAAATCATCTTTTATTAGTGCACATTAGTTATGCAGACCTGTGGATTTCATTCTGGTGTATTTGTACACACTTATAACATACTTGGATTATTCTCCCTCATTTCTCTCCTTCCATTTTCCTTCCTCCTCCCTCAATCACATTCTCTTCTCCATCTCCCTCTTATTTTCATGTAATCTCTCTCTTTCTATAACCTTATTTTCCTCCTAGGTTCTCATATGAAAGAAACATGAGATATTTGCCTTTTTGAGTGTGGTTTATTTCACTTAACACAATGGCCCCTGGTTTCATCTAATTTCCTGTAAACAGCATGATTTTGTTCTTCTCTGTTATTGAATAATATTCCATATATATAAAATTTTCTTTATCCATTCATTTCATTTTCTTTATCCATGCGTCTAGGTTGATTCCATAGCTTAGCTATTATTAGCTGCATAAATAAACATGAATATGCAGGTATCTCTATAGCATGCTGACTTTAATGCTTTTGGAAATATATCAAGCACTCATATAGCTTGATCAAATGGTGGCTTTATTTTTAGTTTTTCTGAGGAACATCCATATTGACTTCCATAGTGGCTGTACTGATTTACATTTCCACAGTGTAGAAGAGTTCCTTTTTTCCACCTGCATACTTGCCAGCATTTCTTGATTTTTTGTATTCTTAATGATATTCATTCTAACTGGATTGTGATGGAATCTCAATGTGGTCTGGATTTGCATTTCCCTAACGGTTGAAGATTTTGAACATTTTTCCATGCACTTATTGTCCACTTTTGAGAAGTGTCTGCTCAGTTTATTTTGCCATTTATTATTGGATTATTTGTGCTTTTGGTGTTACCTTTTTGACTTATTCATTTATTTATATTCTGGGTATTAATTCTGTCAAAAGAGTAGCGAGCAAAGATTTTCTCCTATTCTTCAGGCTAGCTCTTCACTTCATTGATTCTTTTTTTATCTGGAAGCTTTTGAATTTCATGTAGTCTTATTTGTTTATTGTTGCTATTATATTCCAGATAATAAGGTACTATTCAGGAAGTCTTTGGCTGTACCTATGACTTTAATTGTTTCCCCCTATGTTTTCTTGTAGAAGTTTCAAAGTTTCAGGTCCTATACCTGTGGCTTGGATCCATTTTGAATTTATTTTTTTGTACATGGGGAGAGATAAGGATCTAGTTTCAGTCTTCCACAGAAGGATATCCCATCTTACAGTATCTTTTGTTAGAGAAGTTATCTTTTCTCCAACATGTTTTTGGCCCTTTGTCAAGAATCAGATGGTTATTGTTGCTTGGGTTTGTTTCTGTGTCCTCTTTTATTCCATTGGTCTATGTGTTTCCATTTTTGTGCCAGTACCCTGTTGGATTTTTTAAAAATATCTTTTAGTTTAAAAATTAAAAAAACTAACAAAACAACAATGAAGACAAAATCAAAACAACACAAAGACAACAAAAATGATACATGACCTGAAAACAAAATGATGGGAATTAACAATGGTTGCTACATTACATACTGTTATCTTCAATGAAGTTGTTCAGTCCACCAGACATAAGAATGTAAGATTGATCAAACAAAGACAGTAACAATAATATGCAATATAACAACCGCTGATGAATTCCTACCATCCTGTCTAGTGAAACTCTGTATTGTCTCTAATGGTTTTTTAAATTATTATTTTCTTATTCTCTTTTATGATTTTATCAATCTTCCATTCTTACATCTGGTACTCTGAGCAACTTTGTTGAAGATAACAATATGTAATATAGTAACCACTGTTAATCTCTATCATTTTGTTTGAAACCCCATGCCATTTTTAATGTCCTTGCTTTGTTTGTTTGTATTTTGCTGTTCGTTTTTTTTTTTTTTTACTATTCTCTTTAAGACAGTAACAAGTAATTAAAAAAAAAATTAGACATGATGCAGAGCTTCACCATACAAGATGGCAGGAGTTCAACAATGGTTCTTATACTGCATATTGTTATTTTCAGATCAGTCATTCTAACTAGGTCAAGAAAAAGGAAAATTTTAAGCATTGACTGTTCCTTTCAATAAACCACAGACATCAGCAATACAGCTATTCCAGCTATCCTTATATATACACATAAATTTTATTTTTCATTAAAAAAACAAAATAACAAAAACAAATACATAAACAAAGCAGCATAGAGAACAATAAAAGTGATACAAAATTTCAAAACGTGGTGATAGTATATAACAATGGTTGATATATTACATAATGTCATCTTCAAAATGGTTGCACATATAACCAGATATAGGCATGCAAGTTTGATCAAACAATTGCACATTAACAATGTATAAATAAACAATAAACCTGGAGCAGCCAAAACAATCCAGGGTGTGGTGAAACAATGCTGGAGGTATAGCAACTCTTGATTTCAAAATATACTACAAAACCATTGTAACAAAAACAGCGGTGCAATTTGTAATACCTAAATCTTGGAAACAACCCAAATGTCCATCAACTGAAAGTGGATAAAAAAGATATGGTACTTTTATATAATAGAGTATTACAATGGAGTATTATCCTTTCAATAAACCAACAGATATTAGTAGTACAATTATCCTAGCTATCCTGTTTATACATATACATATTTTTCCTCTTCCTTCTTTCTTTTTCCTCTCCCCTCCTTCAGTTACTCCTCCCTATTTGAGCAGTTTCTTTTCCCTTTCACAGTATCTATTTGCCTTTCAGATTGATTTACTCTTCCAGGTTCTTACACTACAGAGAAAGTATGATGTTTACACATGTAAATCTGATTTATTTCACTAATGAGTATTGTCTCTAGTTGCATCCATTTACCTATAAAAGCCTCTAGTTTATCTTTCTTTATAGCTGAGTAATGCTCCATTGTATAAAAGTACCACACCTTCTTTTATCCCCCTCCTCAGTTGATGGACATTTGAGTTATTTCCAAGATTTAGCTATTACAAATTGTGCTGCTGTTTCTGTTACTCTGGTTTTATAGTACATTTTGAAATCAAGAGTTGAGATACCTCCAGCATTATCCCCCCGCACCCTGGATTGTTTTGGCTGTTCCAGGTTTTTGTACTTTCATATGAATTTTAGGATTTTTTTTTTTCTAGTTCCGGGTATCTTAGGGGAATTTCATTGAATCTGTACATCGTTTTTGGTAATGTGGCCATTTTAACAATATGAATCCTGTTGACTCATGCATGTGGGAAGTATTTCCATTTTTCAGTGTCTTCTTAAATTTCTTTCTTCAGTGTCTGTAATTTTTCAAAATGAAAGCATCTTTACTGAATCTTTGGGGAAAAAATGACTTCTTCGGACAAAATGTACTTTTCGATAACCAGGTTACTTGCAGAACAACATAGAAAATGCTAGTGGAAAAATAGTCATTACTTTTTAGCCATTGAAATATTAATATTTCAGCATCTTTGAGAAATAGCAGCACTGGGGAGATTTTGTATCTTTTCGTTGCAAAAGATGATTGAAAACCCTAAGAAGAAACCAGGAAAGCGCCACGTATCCTATCCATTGGGGATGATAGGCAGTAAGACTGAAACTGTATCCAACATATTTAATTATGATACTGATAGTTAACATATCCTATTACTAAGGGATTTGGTCATGAGGACAGTTATATAAACAACAGAAAAGGTACAAAAGAAATTAGATGTGATACATATATAGAGATACATATGTCCATCTATCTATCAATCTATCATCTATCTGTCATCTATCTACACTTTTTCAAAGGAATTTACAATTGATTTATGGTTTTCCTTGCTTCTAGGCTAAGGAACTGAAAAGTGAATAATTTTGTGATGAAATGTTTGTGTGTTTTAGCAGTCAGTCTCTGCCTCCTATGGGGAATTGTTCAGGTCTGGGAAAATGTTGCAGTCCTGTTTTATATGAGAACAAATATTAAAGAACTGTGTTTCTATCCATGGAATAAAATCTGAAAATCATTTTCAATTTTTTCCAAACTTTATTTTCCATCAAGTCTCCTAGGTGGAACAACACATACCTTATTAGCCACATAAAAATGCTCACCTGTTGTGGAAATATGTTGTGTCTTGGTTTTAAATCATTCAAAAGCATACAGTAAAAATGACAGAAACTGAAGCTAAACTTTTATGCTTTATCCTGCTGTTGAGTCTTCTTTTTTCCTTGCCTGTTTTTAAAGTACATCATCATTATCAATTCCTAGTTCATCAAACATTTATTGACCACCAAGTCTATGCAAGGGACAGTAATATTGTGTAAGACACAGCCCTTTAAATAAAATGACTTTGTAAGATAATTGCGGGCATAATTGCAATGAGTCAGATTGTCTCTGCCTTAAATGCATGCCCTGTTCAGAAACTCAGACTGTGAACTCATATGGAAATGGGGTACTTATTTCATCATTAGTTAACATAGGTCAGACCGAATGAAATAAGGTGCTCCATTAGCCCACTATGAAATAAGGTGCTCCATTAGCCCACTATGAATGGTGTCCTCATGAGAAAAGAAGAAGAGGTGTAGAGATAGAAGACTCAGAAAGAAGGCTATGTAAAGACAGGTACAGAGATTGAAATGACCTCCCAATAGGCCAAGAGAATCTCAGGGTTTGCTCATAACACTGTAAACTAAGAGAAAGCTGTGGAACAAGTCTTCCCAGAGAATCTGCAGAGAAGATTATCCTGTCTTTAGTTTCATTTCAGACTTTTAGCCCACAGAACTGTGAGATGCTATCTTTCTGTTGTTTTAAGCCTCAAAGCTTGTGGTATTTTGTGATGGCAGCCCTAGGAAAGCAATTTAAAAATTATAAAAAATAGCTATTGTTAAACACTATGTTCCAGGTCTTAGTCTTACTGCTATTTCTGGCTGTTAGGCATCATCTAGGTATTATCATTGTTATCCCCAAAGGAGGAAGCTGAGAGTCAAGAGAGGACCAAACATTTGCTCACTGTCACTGAGAAAATAGTGCTAATCCTTGTCATCTGACTCCACTAGCCATGTTCCTAACCATAGGAGGATGCCCAGATTTGCAGACAGGAGGCAAAATGGTGGGCAATGCAGGAGCAGGCTCCCCAGCTGGGAGCAACCTAAATGTCCATGAATAGCAAAATGGAAGAATCAGTGGTGGAACAGAACATCCCTAGAGTGGAATACTACTCAGAAATCCAAAGGCACAAACTGCTACAATGTGCAACCAAATGGATAAATCTCAAGTTCAGTGTGCTGAGGTGAAGAAGACACACACAAGGGCATGCATACTATGGGATTTCCCATTTATACCAAGTTATAGACTAGGGAATGCTTTGGTGGAAGAAATCAAAACAGTGGTTATGTCCTGTGTGGTAGATGTTGTCTTGGGAAATGGGCTATGGACCAAAATCCTTCACCTTTGGTGATTCAGGGTGATGGTGTCAGAGCCAAGACCTGCTTCTTAAGCACTGGGACCTCACCCCTGTGGGTCTACCTAGCCAGAAGAAGTTATAAACACCATAAGGCCAAAGGCAATTTTATTCACCATCAGCTTCCAGCATCTGACACTAAACCTGGCTCATGAAAGTTCCTCAATATTTGTGAAATAAGAGTCTACTCACAAACTGGGTATGCCGACATGTTGATGTTCATTATCCCTAAATTCCTGCAATTTGTGCCACATTATTTAGCACTTGATTATATACCATATGGTAATGTTCTCTACTGTGTGTCATTTTATCACCCCAATCATCTATACTAACACAGTGAGCAAATAAGTGAGAGCGAGCAGGGAGAGAATAGCTATGTAAATGAGGAGGTTCTGAGGCGATTACTGAAATTGTGTAGCAAACTATTATGCTGGCTCTGGAAACTGCACCATGATTCTGGAGGTGCAGGAAGTTGGTGATGATAATTAAAGTCAAGTAAATAAATCTGGCACTGTGATGGGCCCTGGAGGAAAACAAAGAAGAAGGAGAATACAAGAGTCCCCCTTTTCCCCACAGGACTTGTTCCAAGATCCCCAGTGAGTGCCTGAAGCTAGGGATAGCCCAAATATTATACACACAATTTTTTTCCTTATGTGTAGCTACCTATGATAAAGTTTAATGTATAAGTTAAGCACAGTAATAGGTTAACAGTAACTAACAGCAAAGAAGGTAATTATAATCATATGTACTGTAAGAAGGTTTATGTGGCTGTGGAGTCTATCTCAAAACACCATTGCATTGCACTTAACCTTTCTGTGATGATATGAGATGATTCTTTGATGCAGACATTGTGACGTGAGGTGAGGTGAACGGTGTAGGTACTGTGACACAGTTAGGCTGTGATATAAGGGCCACTTGAGTACAGGCACTAGAATTCGGTAGCAGCTGGTCTGACCATGGAGAGGGCTAGTAAATGCCTATTGGGTAGCCAGTAGAGATGCTAGACAAAGGGATGTCTCATGACCCAGGTGGGAGGGAGTGGGATGATACAAAATTTCACCATGCTCTTCAGACCTAAATGAACTACTCAGCAACTAAAACTGTGGAAAGTGGGGCTGTGGTAAGGGGGACCGCTCTGCTTGGTCTTTAGGCTGGAGGGGTTCATCTCCCCAGTAGAAAAAATAAGGCTCAAGCTGGGTGGTGTGCACAGAATAACACTGCATACTGTAACATTGAAGGACTATACCTGTGCTTGTCTCAGCCTTTTAGAGGAGGAGGCTAGAGAGATGTTGCTTCATTTAGAGACATATCTGCTAGGAAAGACGGAATGGTCTCCTCAAAGCTTTGCCCTTACATGGCTTTTGGAGCTACAGAATCTGGTCACACAAGGAAGGAAGGAAAGAAAGAGGATTTTCCTTTCAACTTTAAAACAAGAGCAGCGATCTTTCTTTTTCAGTCAGCACCAATTCCAAGTCAATGGTTCCTATTTTATACTTTGTCTCCTCAGAAGTACGTAAGATGGCTTGGCATAAGAAACAAATGACAAAATTATTGAAGGAGAAATGAAACACCTCAAGTAGGAAGGTTTGTCTCTGGAAGAACTTTTTCCCCTGCTCTTTGGCCTCCTTGGGGACATTTCTAGAGGTCCAGCACCACCACCCCACCATTCCTGGCACTGTCCTGAGCTTACCACATGACCCTATCTTCTCCTCTGATACCTTGTATTTTAATATAGAATACTTGCTGCCTAAAGCATGTGTCGCATGAGGTTGGGTAAGGGTCAGAGAGAAGAATTTTATTGGGACATTATCTACTAGATCAATAGTCACATCTTGGGGCTATAACCTATCCTGCTATTGGTTAACACTGACCCTGACTTTGATTTCTGAAACTGCTATGTTCACACTTTTCCAGTTAGTTCAGTATTTTGTATTGAAAAAAAGATTCATTCTGTGCAGTAAAATCTCCCACAATTTTTTACTGACTTAATGGCTTTTTCTACAACAGATGATAGGTGAAGCCAGAGAACAGTCTGCCCATAAAAGACATATTGATTCAATCAGATTTGCCAGCACACAGCTGAGGGAGAAAAATAAAAAAGGATTTGAGAGATCGAGATGCTGCCAAAGCAATTTCTTGGCCAGGAATCTTTTGGCTGATTCTTGTTTTAAACTCTTTCATTTTGCATTTTGGGAAGTGACTCTCAAATGAAAGCTGGAATTCTAAATGCAAAAAAGAGAAATGCTATTTCCTGTGAATTCTGATTACTTCTCTTCAATGAGTAACCAACAGCCAATTTTCATATAGTAGCAATTTTTGCACGCTGAGGAGAAGCAGAACTGATTGGGTTTCACTGAGGCCAATTCTCATTGAATTAGAAGAAACCTCTATGAGGGCCAGAAAGGACCCTTGAAAGCATCTGACTTAATCTCATTTATGGGGACAGAGAGGAAGACAGCCTTGTCAGAGAGCACACGGCAGGGTGGGAACAGGGAGCACGATGACCTGCATTCTGGATTTGTCGATCATGTGTGAGCTTCCTGATGTATACTTTTTAAATTTTAATTTTTATTAGTACATGTTTGCAGTACGTGGTACTTACTGGGGAGTGGCATGTATGTATAATGCATCTTAATCCTCTTCACGTTCCTGCCTTCTCCCCTCATTCTCACCCGTCTCCCTCTCTTAGACCCCTTCATATTTGCAAAAGACCCACCTCTTCATTTCTTGTAACCTTTTATTTTGCTCTTTAACTAACTTATACTTTGGGTTTCTCATATAAGGTAAACCATGTGATATTTAAGCTTGTGTCTCTGATTCATTTCACTTAACATTGCAGTCTCAAGATGTATTATTTTCCTACAAATGACTCAAACTTACCCTTCTTTATACCAGAGTAGTACTTCATTGTGTATAAATAGCATATTTATCTATTCATCTGTTGATGGATATATAGACAAGTTCCAAGATTTAGTTATTATGAATTTTGCCACTATACACATGGCTATGCATGTATCATTATAATATGATATTTTTAACTCTTCCAGGAAGATAGCCAAAGGGAATTTCTAGTTTTAGTTTATTGAGGAATCTTCATACTGATTTCCATAGTGTTTGTACTAATTTTCATTCCCACCAACAATGTGGAAGGGTTCCTTTACCCCCCAGCACTTATTATTATTTGATTTCTTGCTAGCCAGTGTTTTGGAATAAGATGGAATCTCAATGCTGTTTTTATTTTCATTTCATGAATGGCCAGAGACCTTGAACATTTTTCATATATTTATTGGACCTTTGTACTTCTAAGAAATATATATTCATTTCAGTTGCCCACTTTTTGATTTGAGATAGGGGTGTTTTTGGATTTCTTTATATACTCTAGATATTAGTCAGTCCTCTGCCTAAGGAGTAACTAGGAAATGTTTTCCTCTGTTCTATTATGTATTGGTTTTATCTTCACTCTATTGGTTGTTTCCTTGGTGCTCAGAGGTTTTAAAATTTGATCCCATTTATTATTTCTTGAACTAAAGTTCTGTTGAGAAAGTCCTTGTTAATGCTTATGTCCTCAAAAGTTTTATTTATTTTATCTTCTAGCAGATTAAGAGTTTCCATTTTAATATTTAGGTCTTTGATCCATTTTTATTTTATTTTACTTTTTATTTTAAAGAGAATAATAAAAAATAACAGTAGCAAAATACCAACAACATAGACAAAAACAAAATAAAGCAAAACCAATAAATATAATACAGGGTTTCAGAACAAAATGATAAGAATTAGCAGTGGTTGTTATATTACATATTGTTATCTTCAGTGAAGTTGCTCCGATTACTAGATGTAAGAATGTAAGATTGATCAAACCATTAAAGAGAATAAGAAATAAAAACAGCAAAACATTAGAAATGATACGGAGTTTCACTAGACAAGATGGTAGGAATTCACCAATGGTTGCTGTATTACATATTGTTGTCTTTGAATTAGTTGTTCAGATTACCAGACATAAGCATGCAAAATTGGTTGAAAAAAATTAAGCAGTAACTGTTCCTTTCAATAAGCCATTAGACATCAGCAGTACAATTATCCCAACTATCCTTCTATATTCATATATATTTTTTCCCCTTCCTTCTTTCTTTCTTTTTCTCTTTTCCCTCATCCCAGTTGTTCCTTATTTTGAGCAATTTCTTTCCCTTTTGTAATATATATTGTATATTTTGGGTTTTATTTACTCTTTCAGGTTTTTACACTAGGGAGATAATACAATGTTTACACACATGGGTCCAATTTCTTTCACTTATCAGTATAGTCTCTAGTTGCATCCATTTACCTATGAAAGCCTTGAGTTTATCTTTTTTATAGCTCTGTAATACTCCATTGTATAAAAATCTCTCTTCTTTTTTATTCATTCCTTAATTGATGGGCATTTGGGTTGTCTCCAAGATTTAGCTATGACAAATTGTGCTCTTATAAACACAGGTGCACATATATCAATGTGGTATAATGTTTTTAATGCTTCCGGGAAAATATCCAGAAGGGGAATAGCTGGGTTAACTGGAACTTCTAATCCTAGTTTTGTCAGGGATCTCCACACTGATTTCCACAGTGGTTTCATCAGGCAACACTTCCACCAGCAGTGGACAAGTGTTTCTTTTCCACCACAACCTCTCCAGCATTTATTATTGGTTGGTTTCTTGATGATAGCCATTCTTTCTAGGGTGAGATGGAATCTCATTGTTGTTTTAATTTGCATTTATCAAATGAGGATTGATGTTTAACATGTTTTCATATATGTATTCACCATTAGTATTTATTTGTCTGAGAAATGTGTATTCATCTCAGATGCCCATTTTTGGATTAGGTCTTTGAATTTTGAGGGTTTGGTTTTTTAATTCTTTGTATGTTGTAGATAGAAGTCCTTTGAGGGACAGTTGGCTAAAATTTTTTTACCAGTTCTTGGGGTTTCTTTTTACTCTTCTGTTGATTTTTTTTTATGTGCAAAAACTTTTCAGTAAGATGAGATTCCAGTTGTTGATTCCAGTGCAGTTTGGTTTCTGTTCATGAGCTCTCTGCTTACCCCTATGTTTTCAAGATTTCCACATACTTTTGCTTCCAGTAGATTTAGTGTTTGTGTTTTAATATTGAGATCTGGGGTCCATTTTGACTTTAGTTTAGTGCATGATGATAGACGTGTGTCTAGTTATAGTCTTTGGCCTGTGAAGAGACAGTTTTTCCAGCACAACTTATTAAAGAGGCTATCTTCCTTCCAGTGAACATGTTTGTCCCCTTTGTCAAAGACAAGGTGGCTGAGCATGTTTGTAGTTGTATCTGCATCTTCTAATCTGTTCCATTGACCTTCAGGTCTGTTTTTTTTTCCCAGTACCATGCTGATTTTATCACAGAAGCTTTGCAGTATAATTTCAAGTCAGGGATTGTGATGCCTCCTGCCTTTCCTTTGTTGCCCAGGATTTCTTTTGCTATTCCAGGCCTCTTCTGGTTCCAAATGAATTTTAGGAACGTTTTCTCTAGATCTGTGAGGCATACTAATGGTATTTTAATTGGGATTGCATTGAATCTGTACAACAATTTTGGGAGTGTGACCAGTTTTGCAATGTTGATTCTTCCTATTCATGAACAAGGGATATCTTTCCATTTCTGAAATCCTCTTTGATATCTTTTTTCAGAGTACTGTAATTTTCACTGTACAGATCTTTTACTTCCTTTGTTAGATTGACTCTTAAGTATTTCATTTTTTTAGATGCTATTGTGAAAAGTGTGGTTGCCCTAATTCCACTCTCAGTCTGTTTGTTGTTTGTGTACAGGAATGCGATTGATTTTTGAGTGTTGACTTTATATCCAGCTACACTACTGAATTTGGTTATTAAATCCCTAAATATTTTGGTGGAGTTTTGGGGTCTTTTATGTAGAGTATCATGTCATCTGCAAATAATGATAATTTCACTTTTTCCTTCCCTATCCTTTTATTTCCTTCCCTATTCCTTTTATTTCCTTCCCTATTCCTCTTATTTCTTTCCCTTGTCTAGTTGCTATGGTTAATATTTCCAGAACTATATTGAATTGGAGTGGTGACAGTGCAAATCCTTGTCTTGTTTCTGATTTTAAAATGAAAGCTTTCAATTTTTTTCCATTTAGTATGATGTTGGCCATTTGTTTGTCATAGATGGCTTTTTTCAGAGTGAGGTAAAGACCATCTATTCCTATCTTCTGTTGGGTTTTATCATGAATGAATGTTGGACTTTATTTTTAAAAAACTTTTTCTTCATCTATTGAGATGATCGTGTGATTTTTGTCTTTGGCTCTATTGATATAATATATTACACTACTTGATTTGTGTATATTGAACCATCCCTGCATTCCTGGGATGAATCCCACTTGGTCAGGGTGTATAATCTTCTTGATGTTTTTTTGCATTCTGTTTGCTAGTATTTCACTGAGAATTTTTTCATCTATATTTGTTACAGACATTGGCCTGTAGTTTTCTTTTTTGGTTGGGTCTTCCTCTGGTTTTGGTATCATGGTAATACTTGTCTCTAGGAATGAGTTGGGGAGAAGTCTTTCCCTTTAAATTTCACTAAAGAGTTTGAGAAGAATTGACATTAAATGTTCTCTAAATTTCTTGTAGAATTCAGCTGTGAATCCATCAGGAACTGGGCTTTTCTTTGTTGGCAAGGTTTTTATTACATTTTCAATTTTGCTGGCTGGTATTGAGTTATTCAGGAGTTTTATATCTTCTTCATTCAGTTTTAGTAATTCATATGTAACATCGAATCTGTTAATTTCCTCTGTATTTTCCATCCTATGAGTGCAAGATTTTTGAAGTAGATATTGATGATCTGAATTTCTACAGGATCTACAGTAGTGATTTCATCCCTTTTATTCCTTATTGTATGAATTTCACTTTTTTCTTTCCCTTTTTTTTGATAAGATTGGCTGGGCATTTATCAATTTATTTATTCTTTCAAGGAACCAACTCTTCAATTTATTAATTCTTTGTATTGTTTTCTTGGTCTCCATTGTGTTAATTTGTGCTGTGATCTTTATAATTTCCTCCCTTCTTTGAGCTTTGGGTTTGACTTGCTCTTCTTTTACTAGAAGCTTGAGGGGCAGCATAAGATTATTAGTGCTGCTTCTGTTTTCCTCATGTGGGAATTCACTGCTATAAATTTCCCTCTAAGGACTGCTTTCATTGTATCCCACAGGTTCCAATAAGTTGCATCTGCATTTTCACTTAATTGTAAATATTGTTTAATTTCTTCTTTAATTTCATCTGTGACCCACTGGTTATTCAGGAGGGTGTTATTTAATTTCCATGTGTTTATGGAGTTTGTGTGATTTCTTTTGTCATTAATTTCCAATTTCTTTGCACTATGGTCCAATAATATGCATGAGATAATTTCAGTGCTTTTGGATTTACTTAAGCATGTTCTATGTGCTAGTATATGGTTTATTTTAGAGAATGTCTCATGTTCAGCTGAGAAGAATGTGTATTCTGATGCTATTGGGTGGAACATTCTGTAAAGGTCTACTAAGGCAATTGGTTAAAAAGTTTGGTTTAGTTGTGTTATTTCTTTGTGGATTTTTTTGTCTAGTCAATCTATCTCTTTGTTAAAGTCTGCTGTTATGATTGTGTTACTGCTTCTTTCATTTTTCATGTCTGTTAAAATTTGTCTTATATAGTTGTGTGCTCCTGTTTTTGGTGTATAGATATTTACGATTGTTATCCCTTCCTCTTGAAGTTTTCCCTTAATAAGTATGTAGTGACCATCTTTACCTCTTTTGATTGCTCTTAGTTTAAAGTTCATATTAGCTGAAAACAGAATAGCTACACCTGCTTATTTCTGGGTTCCTGTCACATGGAGTATTGTTTTCTATCCTTTGATTTTCAGTCTATAAGTTTCCTTTTGCATTAAATGTGTTTCTTGTATATAGCATATTTTTAGATCTTGTTTCTTGATCCATTCTGCCAGTCTTCTTCTTTTGATTGGTGAATTGAGGCTGTTTATATTGATGGTTATAACAGACATGTACTGGCTTATCTTTGTCATGTTATTTTCCTGCTGTTGATTTCTCCTTTCTCCTCTATTTAATTGCTTGCCCTCCTTGGTGTTTCCTTTCTGTTGTTATTCTTGAAATTGTGGTCATTTTTGTCTCTTTCTAGAATATCTTTTAGTACTGTTTGTACGGTTGGTTTGGTGCTCCTGAACTTCTTCAGTTGTTCTTTACAGTAGAAATATTTTATTTCTCCATTAATTTTGAAGGGTAGTTTTGCAGGTTGCATCAATCTGGTTTGGAAGATGTTTTCTTTTGGGACCTAAAATACCTCACTTCAAGCTTTTTTTGACTTGATGGTTTGTGTTAAGAAATCTGCTGTGATTCTGAAAGGCTTTCCTCTATTGGTGATCTGTTTCCTTTCTCTAACAGCTTTTAATATTCTGTTCTTTTGCCAGATTTCTGAAATCTTGATCACTATATGTCTGGGTGTAGGTTTATTTTGGTTATAGCTAATTGGAGTTCTATATGCCTCACTTAACTGTATGTCCGATTCTTTTTCCATGCTTGGGAAGTTTTCTGCTATTACTCCTGCAGATAGTCTTTTTTTTATCATTTGTATTGATGACTGCTGTTTTGTTGACACCTATTAATCTTACATTTTTCTCTTTGCTTTGTCTTGCGGCTGTTGAATTGTTATTTCCTGGTTCCTTGTTATTTTTAAGAGATTGTTCCTTTCATGATCATTACCTGCAGTGCTGTCTTCAAGGTCTGAAAGTCTATGTTCAGCTTCATTCAATCTGTTTTGCCAGATTGCTATGGAATTTTTAATATCCTGGATATCTGTTTGAATCTGTTTCATGCATTCTAATTCTTTCCTATATTGTTCATTGAACATTTCCAACATTTTCTTATGCTCTATTTTCTTATCTATGTCTTCTTTAGATGTGCTGAACAATTCTTTCATTATTGTCATTTCTTTTTTTACCTGAGAGATTGTTTGTGATCTGATGTCTTCTATGGCCTGATGGAGTTGTTTTTCTACTTCAATTGCTATCATTTCAGAAATTTCAGGTGTATGAGTTCCTTCTCTTCCGTTGCTGTCTCCTGGACTTGTCCTGGGTGGAGTGGAGGTCGGAGATTGCATTTTACTCTTTTGTTTTGTTGTTTTTGAAGATCCAGAGGTTCCTTGGAGCTCAACTTCACTCCCATGATGGTGTAGGAGCTTTGGGGTAAGGACCCAAAGGTCTCTGGTGTTCAGTGTGGCTCCTGTGATGTGTGTGGGGGCAGGGTGCAGTTGCTGATGCTTCTGTGGCTTTCCAGGGCTGAGTGGGCTCCCATGCCATTGGGGAGGGGTGGTTGCACAGTCAGCAAGGCTTCTGAAGCTGTTTGAGTCTCCACTTGACTCCACCCAGAGTTCCAAAAGCTGTCTGGGGTTCAGCTTGGCTTCCGTAAGGGTGCAGGAAATTGTGTGTCAGGATTACCAAGGCTCCAGATGCTGCCTGGGACCCAGCTTGGTTCCCATTCTGGTGGGTGATGGGTGAATTTGCAGTCACCAAGGCTGCTGAAGCTATTCAGGGTTCATATCAGCTCCCGCAAGGGTGCCTCCATTTTGATTTTAGCTTGGTATCTGGTGAGATACCATTCTGAGTTCAATTTTCTGAATTTGATAACTAGTTTTTCCAGCACCATTCTTTGTATGAAGGCCATCTTCCCTTTAGCATGTGATGTTAGTCCCTTTGTCAAGATCAGCTATGTTGAATGTGCTTGGGATTTTTTCTGCATCCTCTATTCTGTTTCAATGATCTTCATGTTTGCTTTCTGCTAGTATCATGTGTGTTTTTTAAAAATAATTGTACCTTTATAATATAATTTGAAATCTGGGATTGTGATGCTTCCTGCCTTGATCTTCTTGCCCAGGATTGCTCTTGATGTTCTAGGTCTCTTCTAGTTTCATATAAATTTTAAGATTGTTTTCTCTAGTTCTGAAAGGAATGCTTTTGCTATTTTGATTGGGATTGTATTAAATCTACATATCAGTTTTGAAAATATGCCATTTTGGCAATATTGGTTCTGCCAGTTTGGGTAAAGGGCCTATCTTTCCATTTCTTCATGTCCTCTTGTATCTTCTTTTTCAGAGTACTGCAATTTTTATTAGAAGTCTTTCAATTCCTTTGTTAAGTTAATTTATAAGTGTTTAATTTATCTTGAAGATATTATGAATGGTATTGTTTTCCTAATTTCTTTCTTAGTGGATTCATTGTTGGTGTATAGGAACACTTCTGCTTCTTGTGTGTTGATTTTGTATATTGCTACCTTGCTGAATTTACTAGTTCTGGGAGTCTTTTGGTGGAATTTTTTGGGTATTATATATAGAGTAGCTGTGAATAAGGGTGGTTTGATTTCTTCCTTTCCTGTACATAACACTTTTATTTGTTTCTCTTGCCTGATTGCTCTGACTAAAGTTTTGCAAAGTATATTGAACAGGAATGATGATAATGGATATTCTTGATTTTAAGAGTAAAGCTTTCAAATTTTCCTCCATTAATATGATATTGATAGTAATGAATGGCTTTTATCAGATTGAAATAAGGTCCTTCTATTCCTGTTTTCTTCAGTATTTTATTTTATCAAGAGTTGATGTTGGGGGGCTGGGTATTTAGCTCAGCAGCACAGCACCTGCCTGGCAAGTGCAAGGTCATGAGTTCAATTCCTGGTACTGGAAAAAAGCCAGAAAAAAAAAGAAAAAAAAAAGTTGATGTTGTGTTTTGTCAAAGGCCTTTTCTGCATCCATTGAGATGATCATGTGGTTTTTGTCCTTGTTCCTGTTTATGTGATATATTGTCTTTACTGAGTTATGTATATAGAGCCATTATTGCATTCCTGGAATGAAGCTTACTTGATCACATGTACTTTTTAATGATTCAATGTACTCTGATGGCAAGTATCTTGTTGAGAATCTTTGAACCTATGTTCATTAAAGAGATTGGCCTGTAGTTTTCTTTTTTAGTTGGGTCTTTTTCTGTTTTTGTTATTATGATAATGCTACCTTCCAGGAATGAGTCTGGCAGTACTAATTCTCTTCCAATTTCTTTAAAGAGTTTGAGTGGTATTGGTGTTAGATCTTCCCTAAAGTTCTTGTAGAATTCAGCAGTGAATTCATTGTGTCCTGGAATTTTCTTAGTTGGTGGGTTTTTATTATTGTTATTATTATTATTGCCTCAATATCATTGCCTATTATCGGATTATTTAGGGTTTTGATATCTTTTGGTTCAGTTCTGGTAATTCATGTATATCTAGTAGTCTATCTAGTTCTTCTGGAATTTCTATTGGCATATAAGTTTTTGAAGTAGTTACTAATAATCTGGATTTCTGTGATGTTATTATGATTTTGCATATTTCACTTCTAATTGCATTGTTAAGGGTTTTTCCTTCTTTTTTGAGTAAGGATTGTTAAAAGTTAGTCTATTTTGTTTATTGTTTCTGAAATTTTTTTTTGTGGGTACCAACTCAAGATGTTGCATTTGCCAGGCAGGCACTTGTGCCACTGAGCTATATCCCCAGCGCTATTTTGTTTATTCTATCAAAGAACTGCTCTTTGATTCATTCTTTCTGTTGATAATTAGTCTCAATTTCATTAGTTTTTGCTCTGACCTTTATAATTTCCTGCCTGTACTAACATTGGACTCAAGTTGTTTTTATTTTTCTAGGACCTTGATGTACATAACTGATCATTTATTTGAGTATGGTCTGTTTTCATAAGGGCATTCACAGCTATAAACTTCACTTTTAGGATTGCTTTCATTGTATCCAGTAAGTTCTTAAGTTGTGCTACATATTTGTTTGATTCTAGGATCTGTCTAATTTTTTCCTTGACTTCTGTGATGTGTTGAATATTCAAGAGTATATAGTTTAATCTCTATGCATTTGCATAATTTTTGTGCTTTCTTGCTATTGATTTTGAGCATCATTGTACCATATCTCACCATATATATGAGACTCTTTTGTGTTTTTCTTAAACACATTTTATGGAATGGAATATGGCCTATTTTGGAGAAAGCCCCATGTGCTTCTGAGAAAAATGTGTATTCCATTGTTGTTGGGTGGAACACTCTATGGATGTCTATTAAGTTCTTTTTTGAAGGTTTGGCTCAACTCTGATATTTTTCTGTTGTTTTTATTTTTGTCTAGTTGATCTATTTGTGATAGTCGCATATTGAGGTCCCCCATTATAATTGTGCTGATGTTTATCTGATCCCATAATGTTTTGATGTCCTGTAGTGTTTGTTTTATGAAGGTGGGTGTGCTGGTGGCAGTGCATATATATTCATAATTGTTACCTGTTATTACCCCTATATGTAATGAAATTCTTTGCTTCTTCTGATCAGTTTTGTTATGAAGTCCAATTTGTCTAGAAATGCAGTAGCTAGCCTTGCTTGTTTTTAGGCTCCCACTGTAGGGAATATTGTCCTCCATCTTTGATTTTTGCAGTATAAATTTCCTTTTCAATTATATACATTTCTTGTATACAGTATACCATTGAGTTTTGCTTTTTATCTAATTCATCAATTTGTATTTTTTGATTGTGGTGTTGAGACCATTTACATTGAGAGTTATTACTGAAAGGTATTGCATTATTCTTGTTATTGGATTATTTTCTTGTTGCTGATTTTTTTGCCTTTTGCTTAACTGCTCCTCTACTGTGTGTATTATTTCACTAGACTTTTGGGCACTGTTACATTTGTTGTCTCTAGGATTTCTTTGAGAATTTTTCAAGTGCTGGCTTGCTGGTCATGAATTTCTTAATGTGCTCTTTGCCATGAAATGACTACTTCTCCATCAATTTTGAAAGACTGTTTTGGATGATGTTGGGATTGAAGTTGTTTTCTTTTAAGATTTAAAATACTTCACTTCCAGGTCTCGTGGCTTTGAAAGATTTGTGTTGAGAAGTCTGCTGTAATTCTAATGTGTTCACCTTTATAAGTGATTTGTTGTTTTTCTCTAACAGTTTTTAAGACTCTGTCATTGTGTTGGACTTCTGGGATTTTATGATGTGTCATGGAGAAGGTCTTGCAGTAGATACTTGAGGTTCTATATGCCTACTTTATCTGTATATAAAATTGTTTCCCCAAACTTGGAGAGTTTTTGGATTTTATTTATGGAGATTTTTATTCCATTTTTGTACTGTGTTCTTATTTTTCACTAATTAAAATTAGCCTTAGCTCAGTCTTCTAACATATGTGTCATATACATATGTTGGATCCATGTTCTCTTGTGTTTAAGGTATCTCTGAGTGTATGGTCACCTGCATCAGTCCTACATTCTAGTTCTCACATGGTTTCTTCACATTCTATACTTCTGTTGCTCATACTTTTGTTTTTTGGTTTTTCTCTGGTACCGGGAACCGAACTCACGACCTTGCGCTTGCCAGGCAGGCGCTTTTGCCGCTGAGCTAAATCCCCAGCCCTATGCTCATACTTTTAAGATAAGTTTTTGTACTCTGGATATCTGTTTTGTACCTTCTCATGGACTCTAATTCTTTACTAAATTGGTTATTCACATTTTGTATCATTTTGTTTAGCTCAGCTAGATTTTTATCAATGTCTTCTGTTAGCTCACTGACCATTTTGTTTATTAAGTCCATTACCAGTTTAGATATCATTTTTGAACTTGCTGAGCATCTTACTATTTGTCTTCTCTTTTATTGCTCTGTATAGTTCAGATATCTGGCTTTTGATTTTTTCCGCACTGATGCCCCTGGGATCAGCTTTGAGGATAATGGCTGTTATGGGTTTTGTCTGGATGTCTCCCCAAAGCCTCATGCAAACATGGGGCGGGCTTTCAGAGTTTATGATTGATCCATGGTCCAATTCTGGGATTATGGGTCCAAGTGCTACACCCACCCTGGGGCGGATAGTTTGCATATGTAAGGAAGAGAAGAGGCTGCTTGCCTTCACCACTCCTCCTTTCTGCTCCTTTTGCCTTTGCTGTCTTCCACCATGAACTGTTGTCCTCTGCCATGTGCCACTCTGCTTTGGAGCCAGACAAGTATGGACTGAAACCTGCACAAAATGTGGGCTAAATAAACCTTTCCTTCCTTAATTTTGGGTGTGAGGTATTTTGTCTCAGCAATGAGAGAAAAGTAACCAAGACAATGGGAATCTTTGGAATCACAGTGTTGCCTTGTTTTCTGAAGTTTCTATTTGTGTGTGTGTGCGCACGCACACGCATGTGTGCATGTGTGTGGATGTAGGGAAGGTTGAGGGTCATTTATAGTGAAAAGACACTTTTGAAAGTATAAAGATCTCTTTAGGTAATATCTGTTTTCCTTTTATGTGCTCTATGCTAAAACAGGTCTTTGCCTTTGCCCCAAGATCTGCCTACCTCCATTAAATTGGGGAGGGGAGGGTACAGTACAATTGGCCTACCCCCCAATTCTCCACCAATGAACCACAGTACTGACACAAAGACCAACCAGATATTGGCAGATAGTAAAAACCAATTAGTGTTAACAAATATGCCACCCTGGGAATAGCAATGAGGTCAGCAACAATAATAGAGTTGGAGACAAACTAAATATTGACATACCAATAAAAGCTGTCACTCTATCATCCTTAATTATAGAAAAGAGATCTATAATTATAACTGATGAGCAAACACTAACCAAATATTTATATGCAGGAAGTATCTACTAAATGCAATAGTGATAACATTAACAGTAGAAAATAATTCAATAATAATAGCATAGAGGTGACTAAATATCTAAAATTAATAAACATAATGTTATATTAGTAAAGGTAAAAGGATTGGGGATACAGAAGATGAAAGAAGTCAAATTTGAATAATGAAGAATAGGAAGATAAGGAAGAGAGAAAAGTGAGATGAAAGATCCTAGTAAGATGTAAAAGAAAACAGAGTTAGGTAAAAGTAACAAAAAAAGAACAATCAAGA
This sequence comes from Chinchilla lanigera, assembly GCF_000276665.1. Lineage (NCBI taxonomy): Eukaryota > Metazoa > Chordata > Mammalia > Rodentia > Chinchillidae > Chinchilla > Chinchilla lanigera. Next base: position 13,150,638 of record NW_004955425.1, on the reverse strand, counting down.
AAAAAGTAAAAAGAGCAAAATAAAAACAAAAAGAAAAAAATATAATTCCCAACTTCCCCAAAAAACCAGTGAAGAAAAAGAAATGAGTCCCCAGAATTCCTATATGTTTTTGAATGAGTAGTTTCTTATCAGCGTCTGCCATATTGAAATCCATCAGATATGGGGGAGGGATAGTGGGTCACTATTAAGGCCTATTTTGTTTCCACACTCTAGGTGTGTGTGAATGCTGAATCCTGCTCTGCTGTTGGGTGCAGCTGCTCAGTGGTGTCTGCCCTAGGATTGTATTCATGTCCACTGTTCCGGTTTCTGTTTCCCAGGTTTATTGCCCCAACTCGTATCTTTCTTCAGCTATCTTTATGGCCTGCTCCAGATGCCCCTCTGTGCACAGACTCCAGGGTGTAGCACCTGTTCAGTCCAAGGTATATGCCTGATCATGCTGGTAGATGGGAAAGTAAACTTACCACAGAGGACTGTGCTGGACATAGGCAGTGGAACGTGGTAGTATGCAGCAGTCTACTGGACATAATGCCAGCACTTTCAGACCAGGCTCCCTGAAAACCACACATGACTGGCCTGACTTTTCACCACAGATGGTGGAACCCCTGTGTCCTACATGGCCCAAGCTTAAACTTCCCAGGAGATCTCTCCAGTCTGCACCTCCACCACAACTTTCTTCTGTGCCTGTCTCCCATTTAGTCACTGTGGTAGAGTGAGCCCCAAACCCTGAAGTGTAGTGGTTCTGTAGCTCAGTCTTAAACAATTAACTTATTCCCAAAATGGTTCCTGATTAAACACTCTCAGATATGGCAGGTGCTGCACTAGACTTCTTCTCTAACTCTGCTCTGTCATGTGGAAGAGATACTTTCGGAGTAAAACCCCACACTGCTTCTGCAGTTTACAATAACCATGATCTTAGCTTGGGGGCTAGTGCTGCCAGCCCAGTCTGGAGTTTCCCTTCGGTGCTGCTGACCCTCTCCGGGCTTACCTTGTGATTGACAGTGGGCTCCTCCTCCATATAGGTTCATTCTTTTCTTTGTTGTGTACAGTTTATTCTACTCAGCTTCTCTGTAATTTCTTGTTAGCTCCCTGCCAATTCCCAGAGGGTTTTTTGTTTTGTTTTGTTTTGTTTTGTTTTGTTTTGTTTTTTTTGTTTTGTTTTTTTAGTTGGTTTCCAAGTGCAAGGATTCCGGGTTCCGGAAAGGTTGGACTTTTCTCCTGATCTTTGGTACTACGAACTAGGCTCTTAGCCATTGTCTACCTAAAATGTGACAAAGATGAGATGTGATTACTTAGAATTAAGAATCGAAACATAAAAAAATAATGCTACATGAGTAGCACTCACACCCAAGAGAACTTCTTTGTTTAAATTAAAAAACAGTACCTTTTACACATATCCCCCTGAAACACTCAGGGTCTTTGTTTTTCCAAGAAGAGATCTTCCTGATCTCTGCATAGTGTGGAGGCTTTAATCTAGAGACACAAACAAGGAACCCAGAGGAAGGCCTCTCAGAATAAAGTTTGATTATGTCTGTGAGATCATAACTAAAAGTGAATAGCACAAAGGCTTGCTGCAGTGGGATAGTGTGTGTGTGTGTGTGTGTGTGTGTGTGTGTGAGAGAGAGAGAGAGAGAGATAGAGAGAGAGAGAGATGCAACATGGTGTTTCTCAGCCTGGCAAGCCTCAGGGCGTGGAACACCACCCCCATGCTGGCTGGAAGGCTGCTGCAGTGATGGACACTGGACTGAGCCCCCCTTGAGGCCACCAGCCACAGCTCTTTCCTCCCCTGTCATCTGGGAAGGGCAGATTGCATGTGTTCGGGACACAAATGAATAGCCAGTTCCCTTCTGGGCCTCTCTGACCTTCAGCATAATGGATAAGTCAGCTAATGGATGAATTTTAGAATGGGAATGACACAACCCATGTTTTCATTTGCATTTTTATGAGTCAGATTTGGTCTCCAAACAATATTTTGCAGTATACCTATTATATTACTCAATGAAGATTTTTTTGATTATTTAATTTTAAGGCTTAATTTGAAAGCAGCCTAGCATTATTACTCTTTGAATTTATTATTCAGTGATGGCACTTCAAGTGGACAGAAAGACAGATCTGTTTTCTGCCTGACTCATTGTTGCTAACTGTTGTCAGGGAAGCAGAAATCTTCTTCATTCTGTTGATGTGTTGCAGCTGTGCAACTTTGGATATCATATTTTCACTGAAAAAAAGGAAAAAGAGTTAGTGATTTTTTTTCTAAGGCCCCTGCCATTAAAAGAAAATCAGTTTATTGTCATGGAATGCCAATTGTCAGTTTTCTGAAAAGGTTAAAAAATGATGATGAATCTTTCTCTTGTTAACACAACTGGGTTGCACTGAAAGAAGCCTTAGAACTCAAAATGATGGCTGAACTTCATGTAGACCCTTGTTAGTGGCCTCAGAAACCCAACTTTCAAAGGAGAGACTGATATTTTGTGCATTAAATGGTTCTTTAAATTTTTAAAACTATTAAACAGTTCTATTAAGCTATAATTCACTTGTTTGACTTATAACTTAGTAATTTTAGTACATTTATGGAGTTGTGTAATTATCCCCACAATCAGTTTTTGGATATTCTAAAATTTTCCTAAAACAAACCTCTTTCTCCTTAGTTATTCTTACCCTCTCATCCCCTACCCACCCCCAACCTGAGGAACCATTAATACACTTTCTGTCTCTAAGAATTTGCCTGTTCCTGGCATTTCACAGGAATGAAATGATACAATATGTGGTCTTTTGTGACTAGCTTTTTCATTTAGCACAATACCTTCATGGCTCCTTCATATTGCAGCATATATCAGCACTTAAGTTGTTTTCATGGCTGTGTGCCATCCCATTGTGCAGATGAACCACAATTTTCTTATCTATCACCTATTGGACATTTGGACTGTCTTCATTTAATTCTCTAATGCTGATATAAACCCGCATGTACAGGTTTTTTGTTTTTTTTTTTTTTTTGGTACTGGGAATTGAACTCATGACCTCACACTTGCCAGGCAGATGCTATGCCCTTGGAGCTATATCCCCAGCACAAGTTTTTGTATGAACATATATTTTCATTTCTCTTGGATGTGTACCTAGAAGTAGAACTGGTGGTCAAATGATAACTCTATATTTAACCTTTTGAGAAAGTAGCAGACCATTCTCCAAAGTGCCTCTCTCATTTTATATTTCTAGCAATCATGTATGAAGGCTCCAAGTTTTCCACATTCTCTCCAACATTTGCTATTATCTTTTTATAAGTGGCCATCCTAGTGAGTGTGTAGTAGTGAAGACTTGTTAAATTTATTTTTAAAGTATTATAATTGTGTCCTTAGGCTCAGATGGATTCTGTGTCCGGGAGAAAAGAAAGTAGAAAACACCAACTTGACACGGGGTTCCACTACACTTGCCATGGGGCAGAGGCAACTCCCTGCTCTCTAGTACCTACAATAAGGATAAGCGCATAGTATGTTAAATATTTGTATAACAATTGAATGAGTCCATTAGGAGCCTACTGTGTGACAGCCCTGATACCCATGCAGAGATAGAAAAGACATGGTGGAGACAAGTGGATGGTAGGGGGCAGCATACTCATTTCTGAATCACTAAAGTGTAGAGGGTAGGAAGTTGAGCTACTTTGGTCTCGGTCTGATTAGTAAAGTCTGACTTTCAAGAAATTGTAGGGAAAGAAAACTACCAGTCATGCCAAACTGTATGAGAGAAGAAGGATGTTTCATAGCGCTGGAACCTCCCCAGAAGTGACAGTTGTTCCAGTAGTGTGCACACTTGCTCCTCCTCTGTTTGTGTATGTACAGACATGTGCATGTGTCTGTGGGCTCAGAGTACACCATTCTTCTTAAATTCAAGTTTTCAGTGATTTGCTCATTCTCTTCCTCCCACCTTCCAACTACCCCTAACTCCCCCATCATTCTACCTATCTATCCTGATCACTGCTCCAACAGCAATCTTACCAGCTTTAAGGTATATTTTCTAGCTTTTTGCAGAATCAACTCACTACATGATTGTCTAAGTGAATATACCATGATTTATGTAACAGTTTTTGTTGCTAAAAAAACTTCAGTTTTATTTCCATTTTTGCTATAAGCAATGCTGCAAATAAACCTGTTCATGAACTTTCCCCCCCAAATTCAGGTCTTTTAAAAATAAAGATAACAATCTGACTATTCCTTGGACTTCATGTTTATGCTTTGTAGCATTTCATGAAATCAAGCCCCTTCTTTCTATAGGTGTCCATCCCTAGGGACCCTGAGACTGTTTCTAGCCCACAGAAATGAAATGAGTTGGGGAGAGTACTCGCTTGTTTACCACAATACCCAGAAATGATGCCCATTCTGGTGGATGCCAGAGAGGGGCATCTCTTCTGATCACCTTTCTTTGACGAGAACTTGTCACATAGCCCCACCCTGCGGCAAGAGAGTCTGGCTAGGCAGGCAGGCACTTCTCAGTAGCAACTCCATATTTTCAAGGAGGAGCTACGCATTTTGGGAGAATGGTTAGTCGTCTTCATCATTATACACTTTTGGTGGTATGATCATGGTCATTTTGATGACATGATACATCTTGCCCAATAATGTCCCTCTGAATCCTATAGAAAAGTTTTCATTTTATTTATTTATGATTATAAAAGAAGATATGTGTTTGGTCCTTACTGGTCAATTCGTATTGACCAAGCATGTGACTTCTCCACTAAATGCAAAACCAATGTGCAACTACTACGATTTTATTTTTTTGACTAATTCTCCCTGTCATTTCTTTATCTCATTCTTCTCACACTCTGGCTAATTATTGTGACTTCTGTTACTATATAGAGAAATTGGTTGTTACTTTATCAATGATGGTATGGGAAATAGCAAGGGGAGATGGGCTCAATTGATTTTGAAAAGATTAAAAAGCAGCCAATAACCAAACAAATTAGTTTTCTTCCAAGGAGACATCAGAGCTGCAAAAGTATCTCAACTATAGGGTCTTATCTTTATCTTAAGTAAGATAGAAAAAACTAACTTAGTATTATCTGGAAATATCTTCAGTTATCATTTTTTTCTTTCCAGAGATAATTCTTTTGTACATAACTACTCTTGCCTTAAAATCATTATAATTAATATGGCATTTTTTCTAGATAAATAATTTTAGGGCTTCTTTTTCTAAGTTTCCAAGACAAGCATTAGTTTAAGATACTTGCCCCTGCTTCTGCCAACCAGATCTCCCTCCTGTTGGAGACCAGTCTGCCTACGCTGCTGGTCCCAGGTCCCTGCCCTGGCACCACCCTTAGGGAACCAGCCCCCTCTTCTGAGCCTTCCCCACCTGGGTGCCACTTGCAGCGACCGTGTGCTGCTGCTATTTTGTTCCCTGACCTGAGGGTAAGCAAAGATGAATGACAAAGAGACACAGAAGCAGTGTAATCAGGGGGCTCTTGCTTCTTATTGGACAGAAGAGACCTGAGCCTCTGGCTTGTCTTTCTTTTATTCACCCAGACAGGGGTGCAAGCAGTTAAAGTAACACAAGATTCATCTGCCTTATATTATTTATTAGTACATGTCCAAGCAAACAAATTAATCTCAGCTGCCTTGACTTTTACCTAGAACCTGCAATGTGCTGTTTTCCTTTGTGCTCCCAGAGGAGGCCAGTTAGGCCTTAATTCTCTAACTTATCTCTCACACCCTCTCAAATCTTAATAGTACTGCTATGCCCTTACATTAGTATATTTTTGTAGCAAAAGTTTTGCTCAGCCAAAATGAATCTTAATTGTTGTCATCCAATTCTTTTTATTTTTCCTTTGGGAAATTAAATGATATAATAACGTTTAATGAAGACTAAGGAATTTTGATGTCAACTATAGATACTTAATTGGAATATATAAACAATACACCCAATAAATTTCACCATGTTATGAAGGGAAATTTATGAAGCAGAGTAAGAAAATCATTCAGGATTCATTAATTTATTTAATTTGTTCATTCAATAAATGTTGAATCTCTTATGTGCTCCAGGAACACTGTTTTAGCCTGGTCTAGGTAGATATATTTAGGATCTGTATGCCTCTGTTTTGCAATACAGTAGAGAATAAACAAGGATTTCTAACTTTACAAAACATATTTTAGCAGACTGTGATAATAATTATAGTAAATTACATGTTAAATTGAAATGCAATAAATATCCTATTCTGCTTCATGAAGAAGATACTATTAATAATCTGTGCTTGCTTTTACAAATGAACCACCTCAGAATAAAGATAGAGTAAGGAACTGAAATTTTAAAGAAGGTGGCAAGGATAAGCTTGAGAAACATGAGTTTATAGACCTTAAGGACAGGAGAGAATGAGCCAGGCACAGATCTGAGGCAGGTGATTTCTAGCCAAAAGGAATCAATGCAAATGTCCTGAGGCTGGAATGCACCTATGATTTCAAGAACAGCAAGAAGGTAGACATGGTTGGATTGGAGTTTGAGTAGTAGATAACAGAAGGTCAGAAAGGAAACAGGCAATAGTGGACAGGTAATGTAAAGACTTGTGGACTGATGGAGACCACTACGAAGCAGCCCTGAGCAGGATTTAAATTAACCAATTGGTTTTTTATGTCTACTTGTGTATCTGTCCAAAGCCTAGACCATTTGTCTGGAAGTAGGTAATGGACTCATAGTAAATGAACCTCTGTGAGTCGCTAATCCCTTCTAAAACCTGTAATAACAGATGAAGCTGGAAAGGACTTAATACCTTATGTGGAGAAGTCCTTAAATGATTCCACCCTTCTTGAGTACTCCCCTCCCCTTTCTGATAACCAAATAAACACAGGCCACCAAGTCTTGGTCTTATCCCTGAGAGAATCTTGAATTCTCTGAGAGGGCTTTGATCCTTCTGGAGCCCAGTCATTCGGGACATTGTGGACCTGATCAGCCCCAGCCCACAATAACTAAGAGATATTATTAACCCGGTAGTGGTCCATGGCCCATTATAAAGATTATCTGAAGTGAAGATTAATCTTGGTTTTTAAGCAGGAGTTATGAGATCTTATATTTCCATAGAGTCATGGAGGCTGATGTGTTAAGAACATGTGGTAGGGAAACAAGGGCAGAAGTATAATTTTGTGTTACTGAAATGTTCCAGGCCCCAGACAACGGCACACTGGAGCAGGAAGAGGGCAGTGGCTGGATTCTAGGTATATTCTGAAGATAGAACTGATAGGATTTCCTGGTATATTGGATATGAGGTCTGAATAAAGGAGAAGAGTCAAAGAGTCTGTGGTAGCTTTTATTATTACCAAAATACTGCATTTGTTGACCCTATCTATTGGTCCCAGTGCTGTGGGAAAATTATTCCTTACATAGTGGTGGCTGACCTATGGAATATGGGCGGCAATGGGCTGTTTGAATCACTGAAAATTTTAAAAGATTCACCATCACTGACAGATTGTGACTTGCTCTGGTCAGTGAATTTGGAAGTGATGGTCTCTTTTCCAGCAGAATCTTTAAGCACCACAATATAGCATGTCTTCTTCCCTCTGCCACAGAAAGAGGTGATGTCCCTGGTAGGGCTGCTCCTTCTGCCTGCATCCTGCAATGAAGAAGATGTGAAACAAAGCCACAGCCTACTTTCCACTAATGTGTAACATGAGCAAAGCAAACAACATGATTGCTGCAAGCCCCTGAGATTTTTAAAATTAATTTTAATACAACTAATGAAAGTTTATGGTTAGAGATGACTTTAAGGACTTCGTCCTCAGCAACTAAAATGATGGAGTTTCCCTTGGCAGCTGGGGGCTCCAGGAGGAAGTAAGTTTCAAAGGGATTATTAAGAGTTCACTTCTAAACATGAGATGTCTGCCATGTGTCCACACAGGGACACAGAGGAGGTAATTGGATTTAAGAATCTCACATTAAGGAAAGAAGCTAGGCTGGAGCTAAAAAGAAATGGGGTTCATCAGCATACTGCTGGTAATTTATGGGGCCAGAGGATTCATTCGGATCATCAAGGGAGTGCCTTTAACTACAGGAGACAAGGACTTCATAAGTGGTCATTAGCGATCTCCTCAGGAACATGTTCTCTTGCAGGGAGTTTGAGAAGGAATGGGAGGAAAGAAATTGACTACAGCCAGGGTAGTTAATTCTTTGGAGTTTTGCTCTGAGGGAAGCCAAGAAATAGGCAATAACTGGAGTCAGACGTTGGATCAAGTGACGGCTTTTCTAATAGGATGAAAACATCGTAGCAGATGCTTCTTTTGCACAGTTCACAGCACGTTCTCTTTCTTTCTCTTGGGCTGTTTCTTCAGTTTTAACCTCACTGTGAAGAACCTATGATTACCTTCCAGGGTCTCTGACAGGTGAAGTGAATTAATTAATGTCACACACCTAGTACATGGCACAGTGGAGAGTCAGTCCTTTATCTTTCTTTTGACACAGCCTGTGCTTTTTTTTCCTTTATAATTAGCTCCCAAAAAAGTAAAAGTATTCTCTGTGAAGCAAATTTCACAAATATTCCCTGCATTGCTTCTCAACTAGCAAAACATGGTATGGAATAAAAATGACACAATCAATTTTTTGTTTCCTAGTGCTTACTATTGAATCATGTTCTGAGCTGTTTTAAATTAAGAGCTCTTACTTGACCTGAAATGTGGTTTAAACTCAACACTAGTTCATTCTAGAAGGAAAGCTGCAAACCTACCAAAATGTCAGGTGAACATTTTAGTTGGTTTCAAGTTCAAGCAATTACCAAAGAAAGAGGGTGCTTTAAAGTTTGGTAGAAATTTTATGAATTCAGGGCTGGAGATATAGCTCAGTGGCACAAGTGCCTGCCTGGCAAGTACAAGGTCTTGAGTTTGATTCTCGGTACCAAAAAAAGAAAAAAAGAAAGAAATTTTATGAATCCATAATGAAGCTTAAAAGTGGTGTTCTAGTGCAAAAGCCATTTCTCTTACGTACTGGTTCATTGAATTTCATCCACACATAATAAACAGACAGATCATGTGGCAATGGCTAGGCTCTTATATTGATTAGGATTTTCTTCAGGAACAGAATGGATAGAAACACACACACACACACACACACACACACACACACACACACACACACATGAATGTTAGCACATATAGCAAGGGGATTTATTAGGTAGCTCACAGGATCAGGGGCAGAGAATCCACAATGGCTGTCTGCCTGCTGGAGAGTCAGAGGATCTAGTAACTGACCAGTCCAAGAAGCTGGAAGCCAAAGAATAAGAGGGGTCAAAGGTGCAGCATCGGTCTGAAACTACAGGCCTGGAAGCTCCCAGGAAATTTGCTGGTATGAGTCTCCAATGGATGGCTGAAGAAAACCAAGTCTACTGTTTACAGTCCATGGCAGCAAGACACCCCCACTCAAGCAACATGGAGCATGGAAAATGAAGCAGTCTTCCTCTCTCTTCCCATTTGTTTTTTTTTTGTTTTTTTGGTTTTTCTCCGGTACCGGGAACCGAACTCATGACCTTGCGCTTGCCAGGCAGGCGCTTTTGCCACTGAGCTAAATCCCCAGCCCTCTCTTCCCATTTGATTCCACCTGGACTCAAGCCTCTTGGATGGAGCCACACATAGGTAGGGTGGCTCTTTCCCCCTCTGTCTGGGGCCATTCATCTCGGGTAACTCCCCACCAACACATCTGGAAGTGTACTTTCCTAATCTGCTAGGCATTTCTTTTTGTTGGTGATATTGGGGATTTGACCCAGGACCTTCACACTGAGCTACATGCCTAACCCTTTTTGTGCTATTTATTGTTGTTGTTGTTATTATTATTATTATTATTATTAACTTTGACACAGAGTCTCCTGAGTCCCTAAGTTGCCCAGGCTGAGTTTGCGCTTCAGATCCTTGTTCCTCAGTGTTTTAGTGTGGTGGGGTTGCAGCTATGCCCCACCATGACTGGTTCAGGTGTTTCTTAATCTAGTCCAGTTGATATATCACAATAGGCACAGTACTCATAATGTTAGCCTCTGCAATAAATATCTTTTGAAAAAGTTACTCAATTAATTTTGTAGCTGGAATCCTAAACACTCATCGTATAGTATATGTGTGATTGTGTGTGATTGTGTGTGTGTGTGTGTGTGTGTGTTGAGACAAGGACTTGCTGTGTAATCCAAGCTGACTTTGAACTATGTAGCCTGGGCTGGCCTCCAACCTGCAGCAAACCTTTTTGCCCCAGCTTCCTGTGCGCTGGGATTACAGGCATGTGTACCGTGCTTGGCCATACACATTAATTATATATTTTTAAAGATAGTCACACTTAATTTTTGTTGAAATGTAAAGAACTATATAAAGTGTTTTATTTCATTGAGGCTTCTATGACAAAAATATGCTAAACTGGGCAATTTATAAACACAGAAGTTTACTTCTTACAGTTGTGAAGGCTGGGAAGTCTGAGATCAAGGCACTGGCAGAAACGATGTCTGGTGAGGGCTCATTCCTCAGGGGTGACTTCTTCCATGGTGGAAGGGGAGACAGATTTCCTTGGGCCTCTTTTTCAAGGGCATTAAGCATGTTCATGAGGGCTCCAACCTCATGACCTAGTAACTTCCTAAAGGCTCTGCTTCCTGATATTATGCCATTGGGGGATTAGGTTTTAAGTAATAAAATTTTAGAGGGACACAAGCATTCAGACCATGGCATGAGGGTTACGTTAACACTTTTTGTGAAAGCCACAATAACTTCTGCTATGTTCATACAAGCAGTGCTTTCTAGAGGATTGAGTCAGGAAGTGCACAGAAAGATTGTTCAAGGCCTCTCATTGTAGAGTCTGAACTGGTCAGGGGGACATGTGTATAAGAGCTAGTGAATTATCAGGAAAAATCAGAGATTATAGGTTCTTCACAACCCACAATTAGATGTCAAACCCGGGGGAGCAAAACCTGCTCCATTTGTAAATTTATCTGTGCATCAAACCTTCCAGTTCCTCTTCTGTGAAAGATTCTGGCTACAAGCATGTTCTTATCATTCAAACAGAGTTATTCAAAGGTCTTCCCAGGAATTATGTTTTCATGGCTGGAAAAAGTTTATTTCTTTTTGGCAGGGTTGCAACACTTCCAGGGGAACTATGTTTCTACTGCCCAGGGAAGGCCCATTAACAATAAGAGGTAATGATGTCAGCTAATGTTTGTTTTTTTTTTTTATTTTTTTTATTTTAAAGATAAAAGGAGGGAAACATTAACATACATACAACATTTTACAGCATATCACAAGCACAATACAGACAA
>NW_004955425.1:13118360-13133025 GCF_000276665.1 Chinchilla lanigera | reverse complement strand
TTTTTGGTTTTTCTCCGGTACTGGGAACCGAACTCACGACCTTGCGCTTGCCAGGCAAGTGCTTTGCCGCTGAGCTAAATCCCCAGCCCCTGAAGCTCATCCTTAATTCTCTCAACATTAACTTTTAAGAAATTAGTCTGCTCAGTACAATCCATTAATTTTTGTACATCATCTGTGAGCCTGCATTAAGTACTACTACTGTATAAAAAGTTCAGCTTACTTTGGTGTCTTAATCAGCTCTGGCTGCTGTAATGAAATACCACAAACTGGCTGGCTTCAACCACAGGCATTTATTGCCCAGTCTGGATGCTGGAACTCCAAGATCAAAGTGACAGTGGGGCCAGTTTCTAGTGAGGCCTGATCCTTGGCTTTAGATGGCCACTTTCTCTCTGTGTCCTCACATGGCCTTTGCTCTGGGCAGCTCTGGTTTCTCTTTTCCTTCTCTTTCTCCTTCCTCTTTCTCTTCTTCTTCCTCCCCCTCCTCTTTCCTCTTCTTCTCCTCCTTCTCTTCTTCTTCTTTCTGCTCCTCTTTGCTCTTCCTCCTCTTCCCCTCTCCCTTCTTCTTCCTCTTCTTCCTCTCCTTCTCCCTCTTTTTCTTCTTCCTTCTCCTTTTCCTTCTCCTTCTCCTTCTCCTTCTCCTTCTCCTTCTCCTTCTCCTTCTCCTTCTCCTTCTCCTTCTCCTTCTCCTTCTTTTGCAGAGTATGGGATTGAACCTAGCCAGGGCCTTACGCGTGCGAGTGTTCCCACACTGAACTGCATCCTCAGTCCTCTTTATTTTATTTAGAGACAGGGTCTCACTAAGTTGCCCGGCGTGATCTCACACTTGATTACCTACCTCAACCTTCTGAATAGGTGGGATTACAGGCATGCGCCACCAACCCAGCTCTTTCTCTTTTTATAAGGATACCAACCTTATCATTTGATTTCTATCCTCATGATGTCCCATAATCTTCCAACAGCCTCACTTCCAAGTACGATCATATTGGGTAAATGGAGCATCAGTATATGAATTTGAATGTGGGGTAGATACAAATCTGTACTTGGAAAAATATTTTATAGTAAAATAAAAAAAGAGAAAGAAATGAATGAATGAAAGAAAGTTATTTAAAAGAGGTAAAGTTTCTATATACCCATGTGCCAGTAAATTCTCTGTGTTTTTTTGAACCTACTTCAAATTGGTTTTTGCCAGTCGCATTTATTTTTTTTTTTTTTTTTTTTGGTTTTTCTCCGGTACCGGGAACCAAACTCACGACCTTGCGCTTGCCAAGCAGGCGCTTTTGCCGCTGAGCTAAATCCCCAGCCCCTGCCAGTCGCATTTAAAAGAATCATGGTTAATTCTCCATTTCTTTGCAAGTGTTATAATGAAAATTCAAGAGGAAATAGTGCAACTTAGCTACTAATAAAAACATTGACCTACAGATTCTAGCAAAGCCCAGTTAAAGATGAAGATAATATAAATGTAGAAAGTAGTAAAATTTTAGAGAAAGTTTTTCATTTTCTAACAAACATAATTTTACATTTCATTTCAAGTCAACCAGACTCTCTTTTCTGTGTTTTGCTTTTCAGTATTTTTCATATTAATGTCCTGCTCTGCCTCATGAATAATTTGTTGTTACATTATAAATGTAGCATCGCAATGTTTGGGTTTGATTAATGGTATCTCTCAAGTTTAAGACCTTACCAGTTGGTTTCTTGCTTAAGCAAAGAAAGTGAATCAAGAAAGTGATGAAAGGAGTTATGTAATTTTAAAAATGACTGCATCTTCCTGGCTTTGAGTTAAAGAAGAAGAAAATTGGATGTGTTTTAAAGGTTTTTAAAAAAGAAATGGATCAAATTAAATTTCAAAGAAAATTAAAAAGGTATAATCTAAACTTACTAAGGGAATTACAGAAAAAAAACTAAAGACTGTTCTCGGTTTGAAAAATACTTAGCAGGGTGTATGTGTAGGCTTTTCTACCCAGAGCCTTGCACCACCCTGATCCTGTAAAATGCACACAACATCGAATTCACTATCGTCCCCCTTCTTGTGGAGATGACGTTAGCTCTCTTTGAGTTGCAAGTGAGCCCAAAGGTGCCCCCTTTCAAGGAAGGATGTACAAAAAGACTCTCCATACCAAGGAGAGAGAGGAAGGGGAATTCAGGCAGAGGTGCACGCTACTTGGTGGGGAGTCATTTCCTTTCCAGTCTCAAACCATAGACTGCTCACCCTCAATTCAGGGTTAAGATGATAGCTTCATCCCTTTTGTGCTGCTGCAACAAAATACCAGAGACCGGGTAATTTGTAAGGATATTCAATTTATTCTTCACAGCTGGGAAGTCCAATATCAGGGTGCTGGCACCTACCAAGGGCCTCTTTGCTGTGTCCTCCCATGCTATTGCCTTCCATGCTATGTCTTCCCATGCTATGTCCTCCAATGCTCTGTCCTCCCAGCTAGGTCCTCCCATGTCTTCCATGAAGGAGGCAAGAAAATGAAAGAGGGTGAGAAAAGAAGAGGAATGCATACTATATTAATGCTAAGCAGCTGCTTGGTAGTATGACAAACTGCCTGAGAGAACAAACCTATAAAGAGAAAATGTTTTATTTAGGCTCACAGTTTTAGAGTTCCAGTCCAAGATTGGGTAGGCCCATTGCTTTGGGCTCTGATGAGGCAGCACATCATGGAGGGAACGCATGGAGGAAAAGAACCATTTATATCCCATGTCAGGAAGCAAAGATGAGAGCAGGGTCCCCCTTGGAGGACATGTCTCCAGTGACCTGAAGACTTCCACTACCTCCCACAGCCCTAAGATTCCCTCATCTAACAATAGTGCCATGCTGAGGACCAACTCTTTCACACATGGACTTTTGAAGGATGATATCCAAACTTGGCAGGGGACAACCTTGCTTTTATTAGGAATCCACTCTTGCAAAATGAACCCACTCCTGAGATAATGATATTAACTTATGAATGAGAACTCTGATCTAATCACCTTCTAAAGGTCTCACTTATGAACACAGTTGCAGTGGGATTAAGTCTTCAACACATGAACTTTGAGGGACACATTCAAATCATGTAATAGAGTGGAGAAAGGAGTTTGATTTTCAGCCCATCAGGCTGTAAGTTCTAGCTTACACTTGCAAGTTATGTGAATTTTGCAAGTCATTAATCTCTCTGAGACTTTGTCATTTATAAAAAGGAAGATGTTTCCCCAGACTGGGCAGATGCAGATAGATAGGAGCTGCTTCATGGTGCTCAAGGTGCAAGATGAATACTTTATTTTAGAAATGAAGTCCAGCTCTGAACTCTGTTTCAAGGTCTCTAAAAGTTCGGTATTAAGACAGTAAGAGTAGCTGCCATTATTTTCATCTATTCTTCTCACTGCCGGTGTTTATGCAGGTGGGTGCATCTATGACACCCACTAGAAACACACCCTTTCTCCAGGTTGACCAGAGAGACCCTCCCTAACATTTCTCCCCACCCCTGAGGCTATAAACTTCTGTACAACTTGTAATCTTCCTGTTCTTGCCTTCTAAAAATCTCAGAGGAAGCACGTTCAGGGACTAGCATCTTTTCCTTCAGTTATTGAAGATCACTTCCCTCTTACCATTTACCAGGTTAACCACTTCAAATGCCTTAACAAACAGAACAGAACAAAACAAAATTCTCCATGGGGTGATAAAAATAAATGCAGACATCCAACATTCCCCTGTCTTCCTTTACTTGTGAGTGCGTCCGAGGTAATAAGGAAGCTCATTTTGGGAGCAGGTCATTCAGTTACATTAAATTAAAGGTAAATTGCACTGCTGTGTAAGCTCCAAATATTTCCACACTTTTCCAGCTTCAACCTAGTGAGAATTATAGTTACTTAAATCATGTTGAAGTTTAATTTAGGAAGAGGTTTGCTAGTAAGAAGAATGAACAAAGAAAGGAGAGAAGGGAAAAGAGAGGAGGATGGGAAAGAGGAAGAGAGAAAAAGGAAAACAGAAATGAAGGAAAGAAAGAAAAAAAAACAAAGAATGAAATTTCAAGTCCTCTTAGAAATGTTCCTAGCCTGGGGGACATCACATCCCAAAGTCAGTGAAAATCATTGGCCCTTATACAGTGCTGCTGGAAATGTAAAATGGTGCAACTGCTATGGAAAAATAGTTTGACAATTCATTAAGAAGTTAAACACAGTTAACATACAACCCAGAAATTCCACTGGCAGGTACATTCCCAAGGAAAATAGAAATATGTGTCCACATCAAGCTTATATGGAAATATTCTGGAGGAACTTTACTAGTAACAGCTGAAAAGTAAAAATAACCCAATGTTCATCAATAAACATAGACAAAATGTGGTATGTCCATACAATGAAAACTCATTGATCTATAGAAAGGAATACAGTTCTGATGTGCATTACAACTTGGCTAAATCTTGAGAAGTTTATGTTAAGTGAAAGAAACTAGACACAATTGGCCACGTGTTATGTGATGCCATCTATATGAGAGATGCAGAACAAATCCATCAAGACTGGTATGTCCAGAGCCGAGGGGAAGCAGGACATGTAGAATGACTGTTATTCAGTATGAGGTGTTACTTTGGATGTACTGGAATTAAATGGTAGTGAAGGTTACATAGTTTTGTTAATACTCTATATTAAAAACCTCCTGAGGCAGGAGGATCCCAAGTTTGAGCCTACCCTGGGCAATTTAGCAATTTAGTGAGACCCTGTCTCAAAAATCAAAAAATCAGAAAAAGGCTAGGGCTGTAGCTCAGTGCAAAGGCCCTGGGTTCAATCCTAATTACCAACCAAACAAAACAAAAACAGAAGATAAGAAGCACATTGAATTGTATACTTTAGTGAATTTTATTATATGTTAGGTATTACTTAATTTTTTAAAAAATGCAGTATATGGGACAGAGTGAGGATTATTCTTTGAGCACCATCTAATTAGCAGAAAGTTAAATTAGCAGGGATCTTTGCTAATAATAGTGACTAAACTTTAGGCTCTGTTCTCATAATAAAAGAGTAAGACTGTATTTTATAGATGAGGAATGGAAGAGGCTTGGAGAAGTGGCCAGACTGGGGTTCCTTGCTGGTAGACTAACTCAGCCTGAGGCTGGAGAGCTGTCCTTGGGGAACAGAAGTCTTGTGAGTTCCACCCTAGGGCTCCCACTCTCCATGTTGCTGGCTCTGAGCTCAGCAGAATCGCAATTACCACTCCACGGGGCTGGGCGTATTTGTGAATCTAATCGCTAATAGTCAGGGTCATTCAGGGACAGGGGAGGGAGGATCCTGGGAAGAGAGCATGTTGCCTCTGTTCTGACCTACTTTGAACTCACTCCTAGACTGTTTCCTTAGGGTAGGAGATGGAAAGTGGATCTGTGACAAAGTGTCGGAAGGGAAGGAAGGACGCAGTTTTGGGGAAACTCTCTCAGAACTGCGTAAATGATTGGGAAATAAAAGCTGCCAAAAAAGAGGTAGTGGCCTCACCGTGTATTCCTTCCCAAACTTACGTTATTGAACCCACCTGCCTTTTTGGATCCCTTCTGTGCTTCCCTCTCAGACTGTCAGACATTTCCTTTCAGCAAATGATCTACAGGAGAATTCTCCAAATTGTGTCGCTGATTGCTCTTTGGAAAGTGAAATGCTGCAGAGATTAATTGTTATGATGGATTTTTAGCCAGGAAGAAATTAACATCAAAGTTTTGTTTAAGAAATGGTCTAGTCAACATAATACCTGACAAAACTGCCTTTTTTTTTTCTAATGAAAAGCAGTATATGCTTCTGAGTAGCTCTAAAGACTGTAAATTATTTCCCTCTTTTGAAGGTGTCTGACAGGTGAAAATATTCTTCTCCTTCATTTGCTGCATGTTAAAAAAGTACATTAATTGGGTAATGCATCTTTTAAGTAGTGAAGAATAATTAAGCCTGTATCTGTGGGACACTGAGGTGAAGAAACCTAAAAGTTTGCTTTTTCAGTGGCTTTTTCTGTTCTTTCAGATGCCTGATCATGGTATTGAACTTTGTATTTCAATGATAACAATCAGATTCCAAGTATCACCCTGTCATCTGTTTGAAAATGCTAAATTCTTGAGACCCGAGGAAAGAAGTTGGAAGAGAGAGTGAGCCAAGTAGAACATAAATAATGATGGCTCAAGAAATGGGGAATACAGATATAATCTACCTTTGGAGGGTAGAATAAGGTAAAGAAAAAGCAGTAGGGTGGAATCATTATAGCTCTTCATTCATTCACACATACATTCAACAAACATCTGTGTATCAGATGCTGTACCAGGCACTGGAGATACAACATATGTGATGACAGAACATTTCCCTGCCTAAAAGATCTCATAGTTTCCTGGCTATGTTTTTAGAATTTTCCTAAAATTGGGCCTATATTTGAGTCTCCAGCTGAGTAGGTTTTTTTTTTAATCAGAATTTGAGTATTATCAGAAAAATTTGGACAGAACCAGAAGTATCTAGACTGCTCTGGGTAAAAAAGAAAGGAAGGATTGTGTAGACAGATTGAACAAGTGGAACATTCTGTACCAAGACACAGTTTTGGGGACTGGAATTCTAGCAAGAGGCGGTAAGATGCGAGAGGTAGTCACATGATGCAGTTGCAAGGTGAAGAAGACTTCTGTTTAGAACAAAATGCAAATAAGTATATAAGGAAGGGCAAAAGTAATGGCTGTGCTGTGTGGGAGGGGAATTTTCTGTTAAAAGCACATCTAAAGACATTACCAAAATGTACTTACAAATTCACATTTGTCCACCCACTTTTGATTTTTGGTGTCTGAAAGCTGGCTGTGAAATAGGTTTTGGCAGAAGCAAAATAGCTGTGATTATAGAAATCTATCACTGTGCTGGAGCAAAAGGTTGCTAATGGCCACAGACACACATATACACACAACATACAGCTTCAATGCTAGTCTTTCTCTCTTTCCCTTCCTTCCTTCCTTTCTTTCCTTAGAAAAGTACACAGTGAAGCTCAGTATAAATTCCAAATCACAAAGAGAGAAATTAATGGGAAGGACATACTCATGTTACCTGAATGGCCCTGTCTTGCACATCTGCTGGTTACTGGAGACACTACCTTGCTATGCCCCAACCCAGCCTCATCATAAGTACTGTTCTGGATTGTTGTGGGTGCATTTGGAGTTTTCTGAATTGTCTGCCTTTCTTCTGCTTTTGCTTACCTCTGACTGGGAAGGCTGGGGTTATTGCTCTTTTAACCTTAGTCACACACCTGTTTATTTTAGAAGTCTTCTGACTCTTGTGTAGTGAATGTAAAGCTCAATCCACACTTTTTTTTGGTACCAGAAATTGAACTCATGACCTTGCACTTGCCAGGCAGGTGCTGCGCCGCTGACCTATATCCCTGGCCGTAAATCTCAATCCAAAATCTAAACTTTGAATGCAATTTTAAATCAACATGAGAGTAACTCTGAGCCTAAAGTTGGGGAGGAAATTAAAGTTCAGTCTGTGCTAGGGGTCCTTCCTCAAAGAATTACTAACTGACCAGGACCTCCTTTTACTGAGTCCCACTTTGGGGAATGAGAGCCATTCCTTGCTGAGAGCCTCAGGCCAGTCTCGGGGAGGGCCCCCACTGCTCCACAGTTTTCCAGCAGTCTCTCCCAGTTTTCCCTCTATGCTGCTAGGATCAGGAAGAATTTCCTTGCTCTCTCTCTTGGGTTTCTCTGAAGAACCTGCTTATCTCTCTCCCCTAGGATACATAGCAAATGCTTACAAGTGAGCTTAGATTTTTGAAAACAACAGCTTTCCTTTGTGCCACAAACCTTCTCTGGGCAGAAAATGCAGAGCATGCTGGTCTATGAAACTCACTTTTCTCTCAACTGAGCTCTTGAGGGAGCACTGATAGCAAACTGGGGGAAAGGGTGTGGTAACATGGAACCATGGACACTTGCTCCAAAGGTAGAAACAACCCAGTATCTATCAACTCATGAATTGTTAAATAAGAAGTGGTATCTTTTGTGAGGAACCACTCAGAATACTTCAAAGCTCAAGGGCATCTCAGGACACCTGAGGATGTGACCCTTCTTGTCTAGCATAGGTGCACAGTGGGATACAGTTATGTAACCATGACTTAGCACAGGTGAACATGCCTGTGCTGGTTACAGCACTATGTCAGAATGTAAACATGAGAGAACAACCTGTATGAGAATTATACAGTAAAGATGAGGCAGCTCTCTTGCACTCTTGCTCTTCTGCTCTGCTCCATGCTGCCTTCTGTTGTTGCTGACATCTTACATCCACACATTCTTTACCCTTGGGACCTCACCTGCAAAAATCTTCCATGGTTCCCCTGAGCAGGCCAACATCTATAAAAGATAGGTAGGATATTCATCCAGGAAAAGGAATAAAGTACTAATGAGTGCCACCACATGGACAAAGCATAAAACTATTCTGTTAAGTGAAAGAAACTAGTCACAAAAGATCTTATAATATATTACACCTACATGTAACATTTATAAGAGGCAAAACTATAGAGATTGAGAGTACATTGGTGGCTCTCTAGGACTGAGGTTGAGGGAGGTTGGATAATGCATGTTAAAAGGTAAGAGGTTTGTTTCTGGAGAGAGAAAAATTTTCTAAAACTGATTCCACAGATGGTTGCATAACTCCTTGAATATACTAAAAACATTGAATTGTATGTTATGTGAGTTATATTTCAGTAAATGTTATTTTTTAAAGTATTGGGATGTAATTTTCTGATCTCTTTATTAAGTCATGAATGTTACTGCTCTTTCATCAAGAATTTCTGATAACTGGCTAGTCTTCCAAGCACATCAGCGTTATAAATGCAAAGCAACGTTTTTCCAAGTATTTCTCATAGCAAGTGGGACACTGGCTTTCCCCTCATGTTCGTGAGAGAAAGGAAAGTATGACCATTTTAGCATATTTCCAAAGAACTTGCTGTGGATGTTCAAGAGAAAACTTGAATTCAGTACATTTGTGTGACTTTGCTGTCATCCGTGGAATGATGACTCATGCAGCTGGAAGACAGCCTAGAAACAATCCTGCACAGTGGGTTGTACACGTGTGCAGTAGATGCTGGAGCCGAGAGGCAGGGGCCTCAGGGACAACTTCAGGGTGGAAATGGAGCAGTAACAAATCGGGCAGGAGGGGCTACCTCTTTGATCAGAGCAGCCCTGATTTTGTCTGATGAACATCTTGAGCTTGAGCAAGGTTTTATTCAAAGACTTCAGCAATTCAACTTTCAGTTCTACCACAAATGAAAATGAAGCCTAATGACTTACCGAAGCAACACATCAGTTTAGCAGTAGAACAGGACCTGGAATCGTACATTCCTCTGACTGGGCAGGGTGGTTAGGGTTACTTACTCTGAGGACTGTCTGAAGCTGTATTTCTCATGACTGTACCAGCCCCGCCCAGTGAAGTCAGGAGAGAGTGTGGCAGACAAGCACATGGGCTCCAACACAAATGACCTGTGCTTGAACCCTACTCCACCAACCAGCTGTGTGATGTTAAGCAAGAAACAGCCCTGTCAACCTGGGCTCCCTACATCTGTAAAGGGAAGCAGTGACCTTACCAAACCCAAGTGATTAAAGGGAATGATGCCCAGCGTCTGGCATATAATAGAGGCCAGATTGATCATTGCCATTAGAATGTGTGGAAACGCACACTGTCTGGTCCCACAAGTTCCCTGTCTAAGAGGTTGTACTCCTGAGAAGTTTTCATTTCCTGAAACCAAATCAATGGAAGTTGATTTCACATGCCTGTTCTTAGGTCGTATTGCTCCTATTGTGCACTTTTGCAGCTGAAGTAATTGAATTTTCCATTTGCTTCTGTTTAATTTCACCTACTTTTTTGGTCACTCATTAGATTGTTGTGTTACTTTCCAGTGCACAGTGGAAATGGCATAATCAAGTCTGTCTGATGGCCTGGTCCTATTAAGAATCCCCATTCCGTTCCGAGGTTTCTGTTGGACCATGGATAAGAAGGGTGCAATCCAGCAGATGGTACTAAATAAGCCCTTGGTTTCATCTATCCCTCACTTTACAGCTTGCCACTCACTCT
This sequence comes from Chinchilla lanigera, assembly GCF_000276665.1. Taxonomy (NCBI): domain Eukaryota; kingdom Metazoa; phylum Chordata; class Mammalia; order Rodentia; family Chinchillidae; genus Chinchilla; species Chinchilla lanigera. Next base: position 13,122,996 of record NW_004955425.1, on the reverse strand, counting down.
TCTTTTTATTTCTGTTTTGCTCTTCCCTGATTTATTTGCCAAATAAAGTCTGCAATTTCCTCTTCTCAACCTTAGCATGTTAGCTATTTCACTACAGCTCTAAGCTGTAGATAAATTCCTGCGGGCAGTTTAGGTGGCATTGTTTACAGCTTCCTGGGAAGTCACTGTCATTAAGCTCAGAGCTGTAGTGAAATAGCTACATGCTAAGGTTGAGGAGAGGAAATCACAGACTTTATTTGGCACAATGGCAGCAGGGTATAAGATCTCACTCATTGTGGGGAGGACAGGGTAGTAAGACTTAGCCATGGAACTTAGTGATGGCTGTTGAGCCCCATCACTGGACAGACCCTAATGCTCGGAATCCCCAGGCCTGTCTGTGAACCAGAGCCTCTGGGATGGCTGCAATGCTGGGAGAAGACTTGCAACTCCTATTGCTGTAGAAATCAGTTGGAAACTAACTAGCATCACCTGTGGCCTTTCATAGTGGTTTGGGGCCATGAGTGCACTCCAGCAATAGGCAGCCCATATCAGTGTGGATCTTAGTTTTATTTCAGTGTCCTGTTGGTCTTGGTGTGTGTGATTAAGGTAGACTGTTAACTTGATTGGCTTGGGAGCCACCCAGGAGATTAGTAACCACACTTCTGAGTGTTTGTGTGTGTGTGTGTGTGTGTGTGTGTGTGTGTGTGTGTGTGTGTGATGGAGGCATAGATTTGAGGTCTATGTTTGGTCCATGGCTCATTTCTGTCTGGCACTGTTCCCTTTCTCTTCTTCCAAACCACTATGAAGTAAGCATCCTTGCTTTATCACATCTTCCTGTGATGATGTTTTTGTCTTAGAGTCAGGCAGTCATTGAATTCCCTGAAACAACGAGCCAAATTAACCTCTCCATTAAGTTGTGGGTGCTGGGTATTGAGTCTCAGCAACACGAAAGGTAACTAATACAGCAAGCTACTGGCTCAGAGTGAGACCCAGTTGAGGAGCACTGGTGGTTACAGGTATGACGTAAGATCCTACTCCACCCAGAGTGACTCAGGCCAAAGCCAGAGTTTCACAGTGCCTGTTGTAAACCAGTAATTGTGGATGAAGCATCTAAGTCAGTGATGGCAAACCTTTTTGAGCTTTCAATGATAATAAATAGCTGGCTGCGGCACACATGCCATAGATTCATCACTACTGATAGGTCTGCCCCAGCCCCCAAAAGAAGATTGTGGGGACAAAGTACTCTTTGTAGGTAGTCTCCTAGTTCTCTCTAAACAATATATCCACCATGTATTTGGGACAAACAGGTCATGATTGCCCTCTAGTCCTGAAATAGTAATAATACACCAACAGCAGTTTCCCCAAGTTGGGCCCTGGGCACCATCTGATGCTCATGTAATGAAAGTGACTGCAGACACAGAGAAGAATAAGCAGTCTCCTCATATTTCTGGAAAGATACCATAGACAGGATGAGGAAAGGAGAAAAGAAAGAAAGAAGGAAGGGGAAAAAATATATATACAAGAATAACTGGGATAATTGTAATGCTGATGTCTTTTAGTTTATTGAAAGGAATGGTCAATACTTAAATTTTTAAAATTAAATTAAATTTAATTTAATTTTTGACCAGTTTTGCACGCTTATATCTGGTAATCTGAACAACTGGTTGCTGCAGAATTCTCCATTGGTGGGTGAGGCCTGAGTGGAAGCTCTGCCCTGCTCCTTTGGGGCAGTGAAACAACGCAGGAGCTTCCCTGTCTCTGTGGACCTCTCAGTTGGGAAGTGAGGCCTGCCCTCTCTCGACCAGCCACCTGAAGAACCCAGAGCAGCGACCCCTGACTGGCCACCATTGGGTTCATGGCTGAGGCCCACATGTTTTCCACTGATGTCTGGAGACCCTGGTACTGAAGGCCAACATTCCCCAACCATCACAATTGTGGTCTGAACCATGCACCCCACCAATTGCCTGGGGTTCCTGGGCCCAGTGGTCCACTGCCCTCTACCACCTTGGGATATGTTTGATATCCAGGTAAACTAAGGTCCCTAGAGACTTTCATCGAGCTGCCTGGGTAGCGTTTGGCTCAGCACTTTCCATATGACATCCAAAAGGAGCAAAAATGGAAGATGTAGGAGCAGAATGCAATCTCACAACCCAACTCCACCCAGATCAAGTCCAGGAGGCACTGACATAGGAGAACTTGGAAGTCACATACCTAAAATCTCTGAAATGATCACAACTAAAGTAAAGAAACAACTCCAACAGGCTATAGAAGAAATCAGATCAGAAATAATCACCCAGGTAAAAGAAGAAATGACATCAATAATGAAAGAATGGCTCAGCACATCTAAAGAAGACATATACGAAAAAATAGATGAGCATAGGAAAACGATGTAAACATTAAATGAACAATACAGGTCAGAACTGGAATGCATGAAACAGATTCAAAGAGATATCCAGGAAATGAAAATTTCCATTGAAAGCTGGCAACACTGCTTGAATGAGGCTGAAGACAGAATCTCAGATATTGAAGACAGTATGGCAGCTAATGATCATGAAAGGAAGGATCTCTTAAAATCAACAAAGATCCAGGAAAAATCAATCCAACAGCTGCAAGATGAGGCAAAGAGAAATAATGTAAGACTAATAGGAGTCAGTGAAATAGCAGAAGGCAACACAAACAACATAAAAAGAATATTTGCAGAAATAATAGCAGAAAACTTCCCAAGCATGGACAGAGATTCTGAAGTACAGGCAGATGAGGCATATGGAACCCCAACTAGCCACAACTGAAATAAAACCACACCCAGACATATAATAATCAAGATCCCAGATATCCAGCAAAAGAACAGAATATTAAAAACTGCTAGAGAAAAGAAACAGATTACCGGGGCTGGGGATTTAGCTCAGTGGCAAAGCGCCTGCCTGGCAAGCGCAAGATCGTGAGTTCAGTTCCCGGTACCGGAGAAAAAAAAAAAAAGAAACAGATTACCTATAAAGGAAAGCCCATGAGAATCATGGCAGACTTCTCAACACAAACCATCCAATCAAGAAGAGCTTGGATCAAAGTATTACAGGTCCTGAGACAAAACAGCTTTGAACCAAGACTGATGTACCCTGCCAAACTATCCTTTAGATTCAATGGAGAAATAAAATATTTCCATGACAAAGAACAACTGAAGAACTTCATGAGTGAAAAACTATAGTTGCAAAGAGTACTAAAAGATATTCTAGACAGAGAAAAACATGTTTGCAATTTCAGGAATAGAAAGGAACCCTCAAGCAGAGCAAGCGAGTAAATAGGTAGAAAAAGTAGGAAACCAACAGCAAGTAAATAACATGACAATGTTAAGTCAAAACATGTTGCTTATAACCATTAATGTAAATGGCCTCAATTTGCCAGTCAAAAGAAACAGACTGGCAGAGTGGATTAAGAAACAAAATCCAACGATATGCTGTATATAGGAAACACATTTTACTCAAAAGGAAATACATAGACTGAAAGTCAAAGGATGGAAAACAATCCTCCATGGAGCAGGAACCCAGAAAAAGCAGGTGTAGCTATTATGTTTGCAGACAATGTAAACTTCAAACTGAGAACAATCAAAAGAGATAAAGAAGGTCACTACATACTTGTTAGGGGAAAACTGCAACAGGATGAGATAACAATCATAAACATGTATGCACCAAATATTGGAGCACCAAACTATATAAGACAAATCTTAACAGATGTGAAACCCCATATAACTAATAACATTATTGTAGTAGGGAACCTCAACACCCCTTTGACACAAAAAATAGGTCAACTGGACAAAAAATCAGCAAAGAACGGATCTGAACCAAATCTGCAAACAAATGGACTTAGTAGATGTATACAGAGTGTTCCACCCCACCACATCTGAATACACATTTTTCTCAGCTGCACATGGGACTTTCTCTAAAATAGACCACATCCTAGCCCATAGAACATACCTTCCAAAATGCAAAAGAATTGAAATTATGCCATGCATATTATTTGACCAGAGTGCAATGAAACTGGAAGTTAATGACAAAAGGAACTCCCAAAACTCCATAAACCCTTGGAAATTAAATAACAATTTCCTGAACAACCAATGGGTCACAGAAGAAATTAAAGGTGAAATTAAAAAATACCTACAAACAAATGAAAATGTAAATACAACTTACCAGAATCTGCGGGATACAATGAAAGCAGTCCTCAGAGGGAAATTTATAGCAGTGAACTCACACATAAGGTAAACAGAAAGAGCACAAATAAATAGCCTAATGCTGCACCTCAAACTTTTACAAAAAAAAAGAGCAAGTCAAGCCCAAACCCAAAGAAGGGAGGAGATTATAAAGATCTGGGCAGAAATTAATGCAATTGAGATGAAAAAAACCCTCCAAAAAATAAATGAATCAAAGAGCTGGTTCTTTGAAAGAATAAACAAAATTGATAAACCCCTAGCCAACCTTATCAAGAAAACAAAGGAAAGAAATCAAATTCATGAAATAAAGGATGAAAATGATGAAATTACCACAGATTCCACAGAAATTCAGAAGATCATTAATACCTACTTTGAAAATCTTTACTCCCATAGGATATAAAACTCAGAAGAAATGGACAGATTCCTAGATATGTACAAATTACCAAGGTTGAGTCA
>NW_004955425.1:13073616-13116664 GCF_000276665.1 Chinchilla lanigera | reverse complement strand
AGTAAAAAGAAAACCCACAAATTGGGAAAAAATTTTAGCTGACTGTCCCTTGGACAAAGATCTTCTATCTAGAACATATAAAGAATTAAAAAACATCAGCCCCCTCAAGTTCAAAGACCCAATCCAAAAATGGGCAGCTGAGATGGATACACACTTGGCAGATAAAGAAATAGAAATGCCAAATGAATACATGAGAAAGTGTTCAACATCATTAGTCATTTCAGAAATGCAAATTAAAACAACATTGAGATTTCATCTCACCCCATTAAGAATGGCTAGCATTAAGAAATCAACCAATAGCAAATGCTGGTGAAGCTGTGGAGAAATAGGAAGTCTTCTCCACTGCTGGTGAAACCACTGTGGAAATCAGTTTGGAGACTCCTCAGCAAACTAGGTCTAGAGGTCCCATTCAACCCAGTATTCCCCTTCCTGGTATTTTCCCAGAGGATCTGAAAACGTCATATCACAGGGATTTATCTGCACCCATGTTCACAGAAGTGCAATTTGTAATTGCTAAACTGTGGAAGCAACCCAAATGTCCATCCACTGAGGACTGGATTAAAAAATTGTGGTACTTTCATATAATGGAATATTACTCAGCTATAAAGAAAGATAAACTTGAGGCTTTTGTAGGTAAGTGGTCACAACTAGAGACCATACTCATAAGTGAAATAAATCAGACCTGCATGTGTAAGTATTGTATTGTCTCACTAGTGTAAGACCTGAAAGAGTGAATAAAAACTAGGAGGTGTGATAGATATTGTGAAAGAAAGGAAAATGCTCAAAAGTAAAGGCCAACTGGAGTGTGGGAAAAGAAAAGGGAAAGAAGGGGAAATTACGTAAGTATGTATACACAGGACTGTCTTCTATTGCTCTACAGAAAGGAACAGTTAATGATTACTTGTTTGATCAATCTTGTATATCTCTATTTGTTTTCTTGAGAAACCACTTTGAAGATATTAGTAATACAACAACAATTGTTAATTTCCAACAAGTTTGTCTGTAACTCTGTCTTGTTTGTATTGTTCTGATGCTATTTTGTGAATGGATGTCTGTTTGTTAATATGTTTTCCTTCTTTTATTTCTTAAAATTAAAAAAATCTGAACAACTAATTTGAGGACAACAATATACAATATAGCAACCATTGCTGAATTCCTACCATCTTGTATAGTGAAGCTCTGTATCATTTCTAATTTTTTATTGCTTTTTATTCTCTTTAATTGTTTGATCAATCTTGCATTCTTATATCTGGTAATTTGAGCAACTTCTTGGAAGATATCAATATGTAATGTGATAACCATTGTTAATTCCTGTCATATTGTTTTGCAATTCTGTATCATTTTTATTGTTTTTGTCTTTGTTATTATTATTTTGTTATTTTTTCTCTTTAAAAAAAGATACCATGAGCAAAGCCAATTAGGAAGACTGATATAAACACCAAATTCTTCAATTCCTTGCTAAAGTCTTACTACAGACACTATGGGACTTGTTTTCCACTTTTGTTGTGTTTCTTTTCTTCTTTTTGTCCCTCTTTTATAGTCTTCTTTTTAGTGACATGATTCCTTGTAGTGGGGTATAATGGCATGCAAATGAAGAGTTTTCTTATTATATTTTCTTTTGTTCTTTATTTTTATTCTTGCCTTTATGATCCTGTTAAATTTATGTTAAGAATAATCAAGTAATCATTTATTATCATCAGAAAATGTGTTTTGTAAGCCTTATTGTAACTACAAAACAAAAATCTATAATAGATGGAAAATGAAAAGACATCAAAATGTACCATTAAAGACTTTACCTATCAATAATTATTTCAAATATAAATGAAGTAAAGACATAGAGTAACAGAGTGGATAAAAGCAACAAGACCCAACTATATATCCTTACAAGAAACTCACTTTACTTCCAAGGACACAGATACACTGAAAGTGAAAGGACAGAATAAAGTATTCCTTTGAAATGAAATTTTAGAAATACAGGAGTAGCTATATTTATATCAAGTGAAATACACTTTAAATCAAAAGCCATGGCCTGGGGTATAGCTCAGTGGCAGAGCACTTGCCTAGCATGTGGGAGGCCCTAGGTTCCATCGCAGTCACCACAAAAGGGAAACAAAGAAACAAAACAGACAGGAAGAAAGACAGACAGACAGACATAAATCAAAAGCAGGGTCAAGGAAGGTTGTTATATAATGATAAAGAGATCAAGAAAATTTCTAAATATATATGTACCCAATATCCAGCTATCCAAATATATAAAGCAAAATTTAGTAGGTCTAAAGGGATAGACTTCAATGAAATAAGAGTTAGGAATTTAATACCCCACTTTCAGCAATAGACAGATCATCAAACAAAAATTCACCAAACAAAAGTGGAGTCAAATTACTCTCTAGACCAGTGATGTTTAACCTTTTAGAGCTTTCTCTAATACCGAACAGCTGAATGTGGCACATGTGCCATGTGTTCACCCCACACTGCCCTGGACCAAAAACATGTAATAGCTAAGTGTAGAGCACTCATTCTGTCCAGCAGATGCTGAATACACATTTTGTTCATTAGTACATGGAACATTCATCAGGATAGACCATATTGTTCAGAGGCCACAAAACACGTCTCAGCAAGCTGTAAATATACTTAGTGTCTTTTCTGACAATAATACAATACTGATAGAAATAAGTAACAAGAAAAACCTTGGAAATTATACAAATATATGCAAATTAAATAACTTACTTATGAACAAGCACTGAATCAATAAAGAAGTCAAGAAGAATATTTAAAAATTTCTTGAAACAAATACAAATGGAAATATCACATGCCTAAAAGGATACAACAAAATCAGTACCAAGAGGAAAGTTTATAATAAACAATGCTCACATCAAAAAAGTAGAAAGATCCTGAGTAAGTAATCTATTGATGATGCATCTCAAGGAATTCAAAAAAATAAAAACAAATCAAACACACAATTAGTAGAAGGAAACAAATAGTAAGGATTGGTGAAAAAATAAGTGGAATCTAGAAAAATAAGGAAATCTTGTTATTTGTGGCAACATGGTTGGAAATGGAGATCATTACTTTAAATGAAATAAGTCAGGCACAGAAGGAAAAGAACTATATGATTTTATGCTTATGTGGAGTCTAAAAATTGAGTCTTGTGGAAACTGAGACTAAAATAGTAAGACTTGGTGATGAAAGGTGGATCAGTGGGTATTAAATTACAATTTGAAAGGAGCAAGAAATTCTGATGTGTTATTGCACAGTAGGCTGACTATAGATAACAGCAAGTTACTACACACCTCAAAAACTTGAAGAAACAATTTTGAGTTTTCACCATAAGGAAGTGATCAATGTTGGAGGCGAAAAACATGTTTAGCCTGACATGTACATTATACAAGATGTTGAAATGTTATAGGTACCCAATTAATATGTACATTTTAAATGCTTTCTAATGTATCAATCAAAACATTTTTAAAAAGCAGTAAATGAGCAGATTCCCTGGGAAAACTGACATGCTCTGAGTTATAACTGGTCTGAATTGGACTTTGGGAATCTATGTTAAAAGTACTCAAAGGACTGTGTTCCACTCTTAATTGTAAGAACAGCTAGCTTTTCTGGAATGCTACCTAGATAAAAAATCAGTCCAATCACGGGCCATGAAGTTAAAACAAAGCATGGGTTATATAAAATTTACTACCCACAGTTTTCATGGACAGACAGAAGGTATAGACTATATTGTTTTATCCAAACTCAAACTGAAAGACTAAGAAAGATGCTCGTGTAGTATGAAAGCACACACAAAAAATACTAAGATACAGACTATAAGAATTTTCAGTGGACATACCTGGGACCTCAGCACAGTAAACTGAGCAGGGGGCAAGTGTAAGAATTGTTTGAAGTGAGCACTGCACTCTCCAAGGTCTAAAATCCTCTAAGAAAGTTGAGGTCCTGGCAGTTTGTCCATACGCAGTGAGTAGCTCTATCCCACCCCGAAAGGAAAGCAAGTCTCCCATTTTAGAGGCTGCCTGTGATTTCCTGTACATAGTTTATGTAGAGTTCAAAAAACTCACCATTCTTAAGACCTTGTTCATGTCTCCCATAACCTCAAAACTGAACATTTTCCTATTATACTTTTATTATTCCTCAGCATAACTAATAATAATAAGCATAAATAATAATAATAAGCATAAATAATCAGTGTGATGATGCAATGTGGGTATTTGGTTATGCTGTAAGCTCTTCAGTAACTCTTGCTGAATCTTGAGCTGTTTATTCAGGTCTACCTATCTTGTGCTTTCATAATTCCTAGTGGAAGAAGAATCTTATAATAATAAAAATTTAAAAGGGCATATACGATTTGCTTTCATAGAAAAGAGATATTTAACTTTTGCACAGGACCTTCATTTAAAAATACTATCACTTGTTTGTGAAAAATCGATTATAATTTGAAGTGTGCAAAACCTGTGACTCAGACACTGTACTTCTCATTAACATTCAGGCACCAGGAGGCACCTACTGTGATGCTCACAGCAGCATGCATTGTTCTTAACTACGTTGTTCACTGTAGTTAAGAACCACAAGCAAGAGAAATGTCCACAAACTGAGGGATAATGATATAAATCATAGCCTTACAATATGTAAATGAAGTGACTTTGCACTGACACAAAAATATCCTCAAGAAAAACATTTTAGTGAAAACAGAAAGCTATGGAACTATATATAATAACTTTAAAATATTATGAATTTTATCTTTAAAAAGTATACATTATATTTTACATACATGCATATATGTCTGTAAGCTCACAGCACAGAAAAATTGAGATACATGCCAAAATCATAAAGTGGACCCTGGTAGTTATGCCTAGTGGCTGAATAGAGCTTTAGTTATTTTTGTAATGTTTGAACTTTACAATAACAAAATGGTGGCAGGCAGAGTCCTAAGATGATCCCAGTTGACTGCCCCCTAGTATATACATCTGGCATGGTCCCTGGCACTATAATTTTAATAGATCTTATTCCCATCATTATGTTCAGGGGCACAGTTGATTTAAAGAAAGGGAGATTTCTCTGAGTGGGTCCCACCTAATCACAAGAGCCTCTTAGATCTGGCTCTAAAGGTGGAGACAAAGAAAGTGAGAGACTCAAAGCAAGTTTTGATGCAAGAAATTCTTGTTGAGTGGGGCTCTCTGTCAAGGAATATGGGCAGCCTTTAGGATCCGAGGATAGCTCCAGGATGCCAGCCAGCAAAGAAATAGGTTCTTCAGGAACTGAATACTGCCCCAAACAAGTGAGTTTGGAAGGGGAACCTGAGCTCTGAATGAGAAAAGCCACCTGGACAAGACACCTCAACATTTGCCTTATGCTACACTGAATAGTTAAATGTGCACAATTTATTAGACATCCCATTGCTCACTGATGCTCAGACACCAAGAGAACCCAGCCATATCAAACCCGGGCTGCTGACCTACAGAAACTGTGGGGTTATAAGTGGATATTTAAAGCCATTGAGTTAGTAGCAATTTGTTATGTAGTATTAGAAAATGAATATAAGTGTATTTGAATATTTGTTGTTTAATTTAAAATAACAAATTTTCCATAATTACAGAAGTCTAGTTACCATTAATAACTTCCTGGTTATGTTCTGAGTGTTAATTGTATTTATCAAATGAATCTTGAGAGCTCTATTCAAGTACTTTTTTGTTCATTTGTTTGTTGTAGAAGAGAGCAGAGAGCTTATGTGTAGGTCAGTTTTAGGCTATTAGAAAGACTCACCTAGCTAACCAATGGACCAGTGAAACCATCCTTTGAAAATCAGCACCTTAGAGATCATATGGCTCAACCCTGAACACCCTACCAGAAGTTGGTCCAAATGCATAAGAGGTTGCTTAACTATATTGAACATTTTTAATTTTGACTGGGAGCTCACTACTGTACAAAGTAGCCCATCCTATTTCAGTTAGTTATGGTGAAGTTTTTTTCTAGAATTTGTCCTCTTATAAGGCACATTTATTTTGGGCTTCAGAATGGCCCTTCACAGCATAAGAATTCTCTTATAAATCATGGCCCTTCAAATATTCTTAAGACCTTGTTCATGTCTTCTATAACCTCAAAACTGAACATTTCCCTTTTATACTCTTATTATTCCTCAGCATAAATAATAAAATACTGAACACCTTCCTTTGCAGAGTTCCTATTCTCATAAGAGAAGTGATTCTAATTTATATATTGAATATTAATTTCTCAGGGTTATCTGTCAGTGACCCACATTTCCCAAGAGTTTCAGGGAGCTAAACTTCAAAGTAATTATATGGCCATAAGATTTATGAATCATTGATGATGTACTTTTGGTACCATCAGGATAACGGAAAGCAAGGCTTTGTCTAAAATAAGCAAGAACAAGATGTTTCCACTCTAGTTAGCAAATGTTTTATATTTCACTGCTCACACAAATGATTTTGTGGCCACAGTCATGACATCTTGTGTCTCAGAGATGATGGAAACTAGAAATTGTAATAATCCCATTATCCTCTAAATATTATTAAATATTCTTTCCTTAAAATAACTCAGCTTTTGCTTGAATGGTAATACAAAAGTCATTACTTAATGAGGCATCCTGGTCTATTTCTATACATTGTTTAATTTTTTAAATTGACAAATAAAACGGTGTATATTAAATGGTATATGACATACTATTTTGAAATGTGTACATATTGTAGAATGGCCAAATTGAGCTAATATGTACATTACCCCACAGACTTACATTGTGTAGTGAGAACTCTTACAATCTACTCTTAGCAATTTTGAAATACATAGTACATTTGTGCTGACATGCAGTTACCATGAGGTAATGTAGATCTTCTAACTTACTCCTCCTGTCTACACAAAATTTTATGTCTTTTGACCAAAATCTCCCCAGTCTCCCCCTCTACCAACCATTCAACCACCATCGTGTCTTGTAGCCACTATTGTGCTCTTTACCTTTATGAGTTCAATGCCTTTAGAGTCCACATATAAATGAAATCACGCAATCTCTTGCTTCCTGTGTTTGGCTTATTTCACTTACCATAATGTCCCCCATAATGTCCATGCTGTCACAAGTGATGTAACTTCCTTTATGAAGGGAATAGCATTCCATTGTGAATATAAGCCACATTTTCTTTCATTTGTTGATTCTCTGTCCAGGTTTTTTTCTAATTCCTTTCTCATAGGTAAATTTTTTAAAAAATTTTTGAAATATGTATTCTTTTAAGTTTTTATAATGTGTGATCCTTATTCTGCCCTCTGGCTCTAAACATAGGTCTGTCTAATCAATTTTCTTTTCAGATACTGAGAGCTCTTGTCATGTCCCCTAAGACTCCTGTTCTCCAGCAAAACATCACCAATTAATTTTCTATTAATTAATGGAATATAAGGTGATAGGATTACATGTATGAATGTGTGTTGGGGGAGGGGGCCATATCTACCTCATCTTGCTGAACTTGAAGGCTCTGGTTCCTGCTCATCTGAGCTGGGAAAAAGACATTGCTCAGGCTTCTTGCCCCTTGGTTTGTTGCAGAGAGGCAAGAAGTACAGGGTACATGGCATTAACAATTCATTAATCAGCACAAAGTCATTTAAATGGTGGCCATTTCAGGTTCTTCCCACTTTCTATGCAGACCAGCATTATTTGACACTCAGAATTTGTAAAAGGAATCCAGCCAATAGAATCTAGTCCCTGGTGCAAAACTTTAGCTATCAAATGGCACAAAGTATATGGCACAAAATGTACAATTAAAGTGATTCAGAAGACTAACCATGAAAATTAGCTGTTCTATGTGTCTGTTCCTAAAGCACTTAGGCCCTCTTCCCAGGCGTGCTTTGTTCATTCAGTTTTATACTTCCACAAATTTTATATGCATTTCAAGTCCCAACATGTATATTTCAATATAAATGATAAGCTGCTACACACTTTGTTCCGCAACTTAATTTTTTTAAACTAAACTACATATTCTAGAGATCTCTTAAATATTGAAACACACGAAGCTTCTTTGTTCTTTTAAATGCCACCATGTTATTCCGTTGTAGAGGTGTACCCTAATAATTTTAAGGAACCATTTCTGATGGGCATTTTGGCAATTTCTACTTTTTCTTTCATTTTGTAGTTATAAATGACACTGCAAGAATGCTTTTATGTAGATGCCATTTTGTATGAGGAAGTATATGTCTGAAACAGTAGTTCTCAAACTTTAGCCTATAGAGCATCACCTAGAGGGCTTGTGACAACATAGCTTTCTGGGCCTCACTCTGAGTTTCTGATTCAACAGCTTTCAGGTGTGAGGTGACTTTCCTTCCAAGTGTCCTGGAGATGTTAATAATACTGCTCCAGGGGTCGCACTTGGAGCCCCACTGCTCTAGGATATCCCAAAGTGCAATTTTTCCATCAAATACTCTGTATGTTGTTAATTTTGATCTTTTTCTGCCAAACTATTCCTCCACGAGGTTGTACCAAACTAAATCTCTTCGAGTAATTTGTGAAAGGCCTGTTTCTTACACCCATGTCGTATGCTGTATAGTTCTTTGATCTTCACCATCTGGTAGATGAAAAATAAGATGTCTTGGGGTTCAAGTGGAAGGAATCAGCACACTCTTATTAGAAAGACCAATAAAATGGAAACTGGCAGATCAGGGCCAAGTGAAATTCCTTTTCTCATTATATCACCTTGCCTGGTACCCTCATTTGAAAGTAGAAGTAAAACTAGTGCTTCCATATTATGATAAAGATCATATTATAAAGGCAATGGAAGTGAAAGTGAATGGATATTTATAAAGAACCTAAAATTGAGCACATAATAGGCAATCCCAGATACTGGGTGATATTGCCTGTGGGTAGTGATGGAGTGTGTTTTGCACGCAGAGAAGTTCTGCGCTGATACCAGCTTGATGTCTCCCTGTATTCAGAGGCAGACTCTTTAGCTATCAGTATTAAAACTGAGACGCTGGTGAAGACAGAAGGCAGGTATTTTAAGTCACTTCACAGGGCTCAGGTGTCACCCTAGACCTGAGATGATTATTTCTGGAAACCATTTCCCCTGGGTACTTTAGAGAGGTCAGGGATTTTCGTTTTTGTGAACTGTGCCAAGGACACTTCACTCGTACTTGAGGGCAGCCACGCCAGCAGCCTGCCATACTCCTGAACAATAACTTGCTGCCCATTTGGAATGCTGGATTCGTTGCTTGCCCCCAAGACCAGGATTTTGGGTTAAATGATTGAACTCTGAATTCTTACTGTCCCATTTGTCACTGTTGAGCGATCTTAGTAGCTGAGAGAGACAGCAACAGGCCATGTCATAGAGCTGAAGTGTGAGGACACTGTGAGAGGCTACAGGGGCAGGAACAGTTCAGACAAGATTTACAATGAAGTCCTGTTGATAAAACCACATTAGAATTGTATGTCTTTGGAAGAGACCCTATGCAGAATCTCCAATGTTAAACCCTTAAGGAATAACACATTACAGTAATGGTGGTGTACATAGTAATTGATTACCATAGTACCCCAAACTGTGGGAAATCTGCACATCAATTCTCATAACTCATGGGTTTCTCTGGCTGGGAGGGTATTAAGGATACTGTGTGCATAGGTCTCAGTATCTGGGGGGAATCTGGGGAGTGCATAGGTCTCAGTATCTCTAAGGAGAAATGTATGTTCCTAGAGAATCAGTGTTAAATGCAGGGATGCTATTTTGAGGTAGTTCCCAGGTATCTGTGAGCCTTTTCCTTATCTGAGGTCATTACTGCGGAGCAATTGCATGCAGTACTGTAATTCATAAACTCTAATTACATGTAGAGTTTGGGGTTCGTTCGACCTCATATGAGCTGTGTAATCGTAGGCAAGTTACTTACCCTTAATATCTCATTTTCTCCAGCTACAAGATGGGATGCTGATGCCCCCCTCATATGGTTCATGTGAGACTTGTCTCAGTCCATTTTCTGTTGACATAACTGAATGCCAGAAAGTAGGCGATTTTATTTGGAGAAGAGAAGTTTATTTGGCTCACAGTTCTAGAGGTAGGGAAGTCCAAGAACATAGCACTGGCAATGCTTGGCCCCTTCCAAGGGGTCTTCTTGCTGCACCATAATATGGTAGAGGGAGAGAGAGAGAGAGAGAGAGAGAGACAGAGACAGAGAAAATTTGCTACCTCAGGTTTCTCTTCTAATAAAGTGACTAATGGCATTATGAGATCCTACCCTCCTTGTGACTTCATCTAACCCTAATTGCTACCTAAGGCCCCATCTCCTACTGCCATTAACATGAAAATTTGGAGGTTAAGTTTCTAAAACATGGTCTTTTTGAGGACTCATTCTAGCCATAACAAGTTAGGTGACCTGATGAAAGTACAACACTTACTTTAGTATCTGGCAAGATTAACCCTAAGAAAATGGGAGTTGCTATTATTATTTAAGGTGTACATTTTTCTTTTTTGTAGAGAATCCTTTACTCAGCAGCCAGCCAACAACTTCCTCTTTTATCACTTTGGCCAGAACTGAGTAGCGCTAAACTCGAGCCCCTACAACATATTACCTGTCGAATGACAGAATGAACTGCTATTTCAGCTCTCAAACATTAGATATTGTGTCCTGCAATTCATCTTTAATGAATCCAACGTATTCCAAGGGCACAGGCTAAATATAGCCCTCAAAGGTCACATTAACAGCCAGTGGTCACAACTTCCAGACTGAATCAGGGTTCTCTGAAAGTGGACACTCACCCAAGGATATGGGTCAGCAAATGGCTGTAGCATACAAGGCTTGTGTTACAACCTCTGGTGGCCAGATTCTCCAAGCCTTGGATAATATCTTTTATTTAGTCAGGTGAAATTACATGAGAAATCACTTATCCTGAAGTCACATCACTGCTCTTACTGCTCAGCTCAACTAGTCAATTATATTCATTACTTAAAAATGGTGACATCAGAGCAATATATAACTCAGAAAGTAAAAATGCTGTAGGAACAACTGCATGGTATCCAGCGTTCCAGATTTTGTTTGTATGTACTAACTTCTATATTATATAGACTTTTTTTTTAGTAAATGTTGGCCCTTAGGAGGCTGTACTTTGCTGTATTTCAAGTGTGAAGACTTTTCTCCAAAGATAGCTCCAGTTGGCCCATAGGCCCTGGTAGTCACATCATGTCACTTTTTATCAGCATTGGGACTGAGGCTTACATGAGCTAAGATAATGCAGGAGAAGTGTTTCCCTCAGCTCCCAGAGGGCCTAGTGATTTCTGGTTTCCATCCTGGGAGCTTTGAGCTGCAGTATAAGATCCCCAGTGACCCTGCTGGAAAGTCCACACGGAGAGATGGTGTGGAGAGGTCCATGTGGATGGAGAGGCCCTGGAAACACTTGGAGGAGGGAGAGACCCAGCTTCTGTCCATTCCCATCCAGCCCCAGATACATGAAGAGTTTCCTTTTGGATGTTCAAATCCCACTTTTGACCTACGTCCAAGGGTTGCCATGAGAAGAACTGTTCAGCTGACGCCCAGTCAAGCCTCAGAACTGTGAGACAAGTTAACCATCGGCACATTACAATTTTAAATAGTTTCTTTTGTCAAATAGTAATTCATGAAATGGATTGCTCCAGACGTCACACAGGTTTGGGGATTTCCTAAAGGTATGGAAGGGGAAGGCTTTTGCAGTTTGAACTTGAAAGCAAAGTTAAGAAAGTATTTGGATGGTTAAAGTGGAGTAGCAGCCTTAACGATTCATCTTAGTGGAAGGTCCCTATCTAGAGATTAATTGGTATGTGATTGAGTTGAATTTTAGTTTCCTTAGTTAGAACATAGGGCATTGGAGCTACCTCAGTCTATGATGTCTCAATTAACTATTTTAACAGAAATAATAAAGGTTATTTTAAGCCACTATATTTTAATGCAGCTTGTTATATATCAGTAAATAACTAAAATGATAATGTAATGAATAACTATGAATCCATTACCTCCAGTATTCTGCTAGAGGGATGGTATGCAGGATTCTACTGTTTTTGAAACTTCCTTTCAAAACAAAAAGTTGTCTTTTTGAAAAAAGTAAAAAAAGGCAGTAGGGTGCCAAGACCTACTAATCACGAATAAATATTACTTTTCTTCCCCTTATTTTACTTTTCTGGTGTTCAAACTACGTGTAGAGTATGTTTGGCAGATGTGTGCTTGCTTCTGCCTTACCCACTGCTCAGAAATGAGGGGAAGCATAGACCTTAGATCTTTGCTGCCAAATCTAGGGCATTTATCCTCCAGGGTTCTGGCCTGGGGTCTGTGATATCAGCTAGGCTTCTGTTGCAAGCAAAGTTTTACAGGATGCTATTGGGTCCTTAATTCTGTCCCCCAGTCCCTGCAGATAAAGAACAAGAAAAGGATACAGCTCTGTGCTTTCTGGCAAGATACAGCCAACAAATTCAGGTGCCTTTAAACGCTTTTACAATGCAGATATGCACTGGAGAAAGATGATTTCATTGCCATGAAGCACTGCATCTGAGTGCTGTGCTTAATTTTTCATGTCTCTGTGAGTGTGTTACCAGATCCCACAGCACATCTCTTCTCTAACCTGTATCTTAGGTGCAGTGGAAGTAGGGAAGTAGTTTGCTGGATAGATACTATGTGCTGAGCACACAGTAACCCAACAGAATAGATATGGACTAAAAAAAAAAAAAAAAGAACAGCTGTGGACTACTGATTTCATTTTATCGTTACGGAATCTGAGGTTGAGAAGCTAATAAGCAGGAGAGCCGAGATTTGAACCCAGTGGTACTCAACAGTTGAGCCTATCATATTTTTTCTACCCAGCTCCATCTCCCCTCACAGAGAAGTAGAAAAGTTCAAAGGGCTGGTCTGATCCAAGTAGACTAGATGTAGCATCTGTGATTGATGAGTTTACAATTTCAGAGGGACTTGGCAGAAGTGAGGTGACTCCTCTGGGCATCTCATTTTCTCCATTGTGAATCTCTGGTTATGGCTACCTCATTGGGACTATTATCCCACTTTCAGAAAGAACAGAATTTCAGATGAGAAGGACCTATTTTAACGCTTATATTTTCTAAAGGGAGGGAACTAGGTGAGATGGGGAGGTCATATTAGTAGACAAAGGTCATCTCTCAGCACAAAGAGAGCTTGGCTTTGTGCTCACATACTAATCCCATCATTTATTAGTCCTGAGACTTTGGGTCCAAGTCACACCTTCTCTGTAAAATGGTCACCCAATGTCTATTAGTGTCCAAATGGCTGCATTAGTGTCCTATAATACAGGCTTTCCCAACTTGCTTGGAAAGAGCATTTCAAATTCAGATTTCTAGGATTTTCCTTTAGGAAATCTCAGGAGATTGGGCCCAGGAAGGAGGCTGGTTAATACAAATAAGGAGACCACTTCACTGAGTCAGGACCAGCTCACACATCTCAGAGTCCCACACTCTGATGACACTGTGGGCCATGTTCACTCCTTCTCACTTATGAATGAAGGTCGTCTTTGTTCTGTTCTTTCTGGAGACCCTTGACACCTGCCTACTCCCAAGTCCCAGGTAGGTTTATGTCAGCTAAGCCAAAGTATTTTCCAGAACTTATTGCTGCAGAACTCAAGTATCTTTGGGAAGCATGTGATAGATCTTCAGACCAGTGACAGTGTGAATTTGGCATCTAATTGGGAATTTGAGTTTGTGGACCACCACAGGGAAGGGAGCTAGGACTAGGGTAGAGTCCTGAACAAAAGAAAGTATGGACAAACACTAAATATGAACACATTTCAAGACTTTAGCTAGGTATTAAGGAAGAAAGAAAATGTTTTCCTGTTGGTAAAAAATTAAAATAATCAAAATAATTTCTAATATTTATTGCATAGTTAGTCATTGCTAAAACTGTTTTCCTCAAGCGGGAGGAATTTTTTGATGCTCTTCCTCTCTTATTTTTACTCAGACTATCTCCAAGGGCAGATTAATGCAATCTAAAGCAGCCTGTACGTACAGAAAGAACTGACGCTGGTCTTGGGCTTCAAGAATTAGCCTTGCCTTTAACTGCTCTGCACAAGGTTTGCTGTGCTCTCTGATTCAGTGGCAAAGGTTTCAAATATGAATCTTTTCAGAGCATGACTTATACATTATCTCCTCATTCTCAGAAAACAAAATACAACAACAGCAGCAGCAGCAAAAGACCCAAATACAACTATTCCTTGTGTAGCAAATGCAAAGTGAATAACATTTGTCAGCCAGGCCATGGTCTTAAAGAAAGAGGAATTGCACTAGGATATAGTACTCCTGACCCACAGTTCTTGCTGCCAACTTGGCAAGGGAGGTGAAAATTGCTCACAGGACCCTAACATTCTTGAAGTAATAATACTTTTCAAATTATAAATATTTTATTTCCTTATTCATTTGTATGAAGTTTTCTAAAGATCCTATAACTTGATATATCATGTGAAAGGAAAACTGAACATTCAATATAAACCATCCCTCCCTATCCATCCCTACACACAAACTAAAAAGGGGTAGAGAAAGAAAAAAGGAAAAACTCATTTTCCACTAGGGAAATAATGTTAGCACCATTTTCTTCAATGTCAGAAAGATATGCACAAGCAAGAGACTAGAAAGCATTTGCTAGCATATTTGTAACAAATAATTATGCACAAAAATTTCACAAAAGACGACTTTTCCTTTGAAGCAGAATGCATGACGGTGGACATTGGAACATATCAAATAATTACACTTAATTCTGTGCCTGCTTTCCATTTTGAATATACTGTCTAGAGGTGAGAGAAGGTCCCCTTTGATTTGCCTTTTTTAAAAAATTTAATTTTATTTGTAGTATTGAGGGTCAAACTTAGGGCCTCATTTATACTAGGCAGGTGGTCTGCCACTGAGTTGCACCTGGGGTGAAAAGCTCCATTTGACTGTGTATGCCAGTTCTAGCTGAGTATCTACTTATATTTGAAAATTTGAAATTGGTTACTAGGCATAAGAAATATATTTTAATGGTATTTGATAATTAGTTATAAATAAGATGGAAGAGGGTTTAAAGTATTAACAAATAAGAGAAAAGGAAAGAATTTCTAGAAATAGAATAAAAATGGGTAGCTTTTACCCTCAGGGATGGTAGAGAAGAAAGCTCTTAGGAAGACAGCGCTTTTTACACTGCTGTCTTGTGGGTGGTTGCAGCTGAGTAAGAATTTTACTGATGGGCATGTTTCTTATGAGATGTAAAAACATTGAGAGAACTAAAATTAAAAGAGCTCCAAGTACTTGAAAATGTGAAATCAGTGTTCCAAGGATGAACAGAATTACAAGTTCTTGACTCCTGTTCTAAAGAATGACACAAGGCCAGGACCAATTGAGGAGAGAACTGCAAGTCCAGACAAGGATAATTTCTATTGAGCATTTTTTTTCTTTTTGCCCTGAATGAATCCAAGTCTCCCGATCTGAAGAGATGATGCCACAGATAAGAAGCATTTTCTGTGCCTTTTAATGAACCATGTGCACTAGAAGGCATGAAAAAAGACAGGAAAGGAAGAAATCCATTAACTTACTTTTTTTCTTTTAGAAGAAAAAAATATGTTTCCTTTTGGTGAGTTTTAGATGCTTCCAAAGCAAAATCTGGGATAAAACATCAAACAGATGATTCAAGAAATAAGATGATCACTTAGAATTGATACTGAATTTATCAGATGTGAAATATACTCCACTAAAGCCAATCTTTTTCTTACTACGTTATTAGAGGAACAGATTCAAAGAGTGCTTTAATGTAGTATGTCTCAATGTTGCTAAAGTGACTAATGATGACTTGCTCTCATTGTACATGAGGTAAATAAATGGAGATTATTTTATAGATATGTGAATTTATTTTTGGTTGATCAGGAAGGATAAATTTGAAAATAAGTTCCTGGTAATTTGCCATAGGATTCATTTCTCAATCGTGTTTGCCTGATTCATCATTTTATTAATGCTTTAGCAAGAAGTATCAGTAGAAGGAAACTTAAAGATAAATTTCAAGAGGGAATATAACTAGGGGGATATTTAAGAGACTGTGGTAAACGAATGCCTAAATTTTCCTGGCTGGCTTAAATAATAAACTTTCAGAAAATAACTAGAAATTCCATGCTTGGTTTTTAAAACCATGCAGTGTTTTAAAATACAGTTCAAAGAGTGACCAGAGCACAGACTCTGTAACTGTGCCTGGTCCAGAGCTGGGTTCATCGTATCAATTCTGGGAACCTGGACAAACTACTTACTTCTCTGTGCCTTAGTTTTGTGTGCTGTAAATTAGTGATCTTAAAAGTAATTGTCTCTTGGTGATATTGGGAAGATTAAATGAGTAAATGTTTATTTAGCATCTTTTTTTTTTGTCTTTTTGAGACAGGGTCTTGCTATGCAGTTAAGCCTGGCCTTGAGCTGACTTTGTAGCCCAGGCTGGCCTCGAACTCACAACAATCCTTCTGCCTCAGCCTCCCGAGTGCTGGGATTACAGGCACGCATCACCACGCCTGGCTAGTATCCGTATTAACCTAGCTTCTAACAGGATGCATGCTAGTGACCATTATTATTACTTTGGCTGCAACAAAGAAATAGAGCTCAGAGTTTTATATGAACAGATTTTCGGTATGTTAGCAGTGTAATAAGACTGACCAGAAAGCACATGAGACTCATAGGTATTGCTTTAGTGAGAAGAGATTGACTCAAAAGCTTAAGTACTACACTTTTCTCAGGAGAGCAGGAATGAGGGAAAGAACGGTGAAGCCAGAAAGGAAGAAGTCAGCAAGGTATTTTATAAATTGGACCAAATGCTTGGCATGAGGAACTGACATTTCGTGAGATGTTTCTTGATAGGCTGTATGAACCACAGCATGTACACTGAGATAAGGAGGAAGTGGGGGAATTTAACTGTGAGCTCCAGTCTTGCCTCTGTCAAATACTTGTCATGTAGGAGTTATGTTGGTGGCCACTGAGCCCGTATGCAACATCTCCAAACCTCCATACCATAGCAAGTCACAGAGAGGGAGGTGAGAGACACAGGGTTGGCAGTGTGAGAAGCAAGATGCTGTCAGGCTGCACTTACACAAACTTGGTCAGCGCCCACAGAAGGTTGGAAATAGCGGCCAGAGGCTTCCATGACAGGTGAATCTGAAGGTAACGGGTGATCTGAAGAGTTTTACCACAGTAGTCATCTGAACTTCAGAGTCCGCAATGAGGAGGGTGGGATTTCTATTTCATCAACTCTTGGTCGCTCCATACTGAAAGAACTGTATCAGTATTTGGGAACTCACCATAGGACAGAGAAAAACACAGAGGGCAATGTTGATAGGGATCAAAATTATTTACCTAAATAGTGGGTGTTAACCTGGAAAAAGACTCTGCATAGACATTTTGGTTTGGATCTAAACTGTTCCTCAAATTACATGCACTAAGGGCTGGTAGGCTCTTGGGAACTGATTTGATCATGAAGACTCTGACTTTCTCAATGAGTTGATTCTTTGATGGATTCCTAATTTAATGGCATTGGGAGATGAGGGGGAGTGGGGTCTAGTGGAAGGGAGTGGGTCATGGGTACATGTTCTTCGGGACTTTATCTTGTCCCTGGGTTCTTCTCTGCTCCCCTCTCCTCCCCCTCCTCTCCTCTCCTCTCCTCTCCTCTCCTCTCCTCTCCTGCATTCTCCACCCATCTTTACTCCTAGCTGCACTACACAGATTCCTCTATTCCTCCACCCCTATTGTCATGATGCTGTGCCTTGCCTCAGGCCCAAATTCATGGAGGTAGAAGAACATGGACAGAAACCTGGAAACCATAAGCCAAAATAAACCTTCCTTTAAGTTGTTTTTCCTCTGATGTCTTGTCACAATGGCAGAAAGCTGACTAAAATATTTTCTTGCATCTTAAAATTTGTTAAGTATTTTGTCTGGAACCATTACATGGGTAGATGTTACAGGCTGGTAGCTGTCAACTAATTGCAAAGAAAAGACCTCAAAAAGCTTGAGTTGTACAAGGACAGGCAGTCTGTGATGTCATGAGTTCTCTTCACTAAGAAGGGAAATTTTGTAGTGTGTTTAAGCATTGAATGATGAATTAACTGAATGAATGCTGAAATCCACCTAAAACATTGTCAAGAATACCAGAAAACCAGATACCTTCTCATACCACTCATAGAAAGCTGTTTGTTTTATTTCTTGTTTAACAGGGGTCTGTCAATAGAAATCATAAAGACTTGTAGAGCAAAAGAAAGACCAGAGAGCTAATGCTTGGCATATAAAACTAAAACAGCAAAACTAACAAACAAACAGAAAACAGAAAGAAACTTTTGATAGAATCTGATTTAACTGGTGTTTCTTAATTAAGTATTCATGAAACATTAAAAGTATAAAGTAAATAAAATCTATAATTCTGCATTTTACAAACTATTCACATTGGCTACATTTATGTAGCTCTAGAGCAAGATTTTAGCTTATTTTTCCCCCAAAGAATGACACTTTAAATTTTTATTTCCTTCAAACTTTTATCATAGCTTAAAACATGAGAAATTTCATTTGTATGACTATTAATTTTACATTTAGAAGTAAACGAGAGGGGCTGGGGATTTAGCTCAGTGGCACAGCGCCTGCCTGGCAAGCGCGAGGTTGTGAGTTTAATTCCCGGTACTGGAAAAAAAAAAAAGAAAAAAGAAAAAAGAAAAAAGAAAAAAGAAAAAAGAAGTAAACAAGGACACCATGTATCAAATACTGTGGACCACTAGGCATATCCATTTCTCCAAAGGATGGGTCATACAGTTGGTGATATCTCTCAGTTCTTTCCATTTAAAGTCAGAAATATTAAATAACCACTGCTTGGACAAAGGGTAATACACAGGTGCAGAATCTCTGTGTCAGAAGGAATTTTACAGATTCCAAAGGTCATCTGCTGTGTGAATCCCCTTAGCAAAATCACCACCCGGCTTCTGTTTGAATTACTCCAGCAGCAGGTTGGAGGGATGTCACATGCAGAACATTTTACAGATTTGATTTTCACTAAGGAAACTGCAGGAGGGATGCCAAAGACCCCAAGCATTAACAGCGCTTTCCCCTGACACTCGGTCTATCAGTGTTTTTACTTGTCTACATTGTACAATTTGTGTGAAAAGGGAAGATTTTATAAGTGAGATAGTCAGAAAAGCAAGGTAATGATTAATCAAGAATGGCCATAAATGGTTCAAAAAGTTGACTGGCTTCATGCATTCATTTGTTCATTCAGTATGCAACCTCAGAAAGAATAACCCATGCTCAGGTTAGGCAGGTTTCAAAGTAGGGGGAAGATGAGTTGAGGCCAGAGTGGGTATGGATGAGTTCTGGAAGGAGGAAAAGTGTGAAAGGAATCCTGCCGACTGGGTAGGGATCTCACGGGGATGGTGTGGAGAACAGAAGGGCCATGCAGACAATGGCAGCACCGTGACCAAAGGGAAGGATGTGAAAATGGTGCCCTGTATAGGAGGAAGTGAGTGAGCTGTAGGCCAGAGGTTCATATTAGAGACAAAAGAGTTACCTATTTGTATTTGGAAAAATGGAGACATAAAAAACTTCCTTAGTGCCTGTCTCTTTAGTATTTTTCTCTGGGGCCATTGGCCATGTGGAGCCAGGTGAACTTTCTCTGCAGAAAGTGTATCCTCTTCCATAGCTTTGTAATATGTCGCTGTGGCATTCATCTGATTCAGAAGAAAATCTCTGTATATTCTCTTCCCATCTGATGGGCAGACATGGTAACGCTTTCCGTGATTTGAAGTTTACCCCACTAAGCTATACCGTCCTTCCTTCTAGGCAACCTGGTCTTCTCTCTCTCTTTCTACTTCATTCCCTTAATCCTTCATTCTCTCCTCTCTGTCATCCTGGCCTTGTTCTATGGCTTTCCTTACCCTCCTCTGTCTTAATTCCTGTTCCTCGGAGCCCAGCCAGGGGTGGATAAACTTCTCCAGCTGACATCATCTTTCGTATTCTCTGTGTCACAGAAGGTGTCTTTGCTGCTTTCTTTACTTTTCTGCAAAAGAAGTGCACAGCAGCTTTGCAAATACATTCCATATTTAAGGATAGAAAAGCAGTGAAAGCGTCAGTCAGGTAATGGGAAAGCTGTCCTGAGGACTCATGAGAGTATTTCTGCACTGGCCCCATTCTTGCTACCTTCTGAACATAAATTTCAATTGCTGCTCTGTCTATTTTTATCCCATAAAGCTTAGGACATAAATTCTTAAGGTTATAGAATTTTCCTCCCAGGTTTAGCACCA
This sequence comes from Chinchilla lanigera, assembly GCF_000276665.1. Taxonomy (NCBI): domain Eukaryota; kingdom Metazoa; phylum Chordata; class Mammalia; order Rodentia; family Chinchillidae; genus Chinchilla; species Chinchilla lanigera. The sequence continues at coordinate 13,096,428 of NW_004955425.1, read as the reverse complement.
TAAATTGTTTGCTGTAAGAAATCCGCAAGAGAATAAATGAGTGTGGAAAAGTCATTTGATATCTCAAAGCATTAGCTTGGTGTAGGTGAACTAGGTAAACTCCAAGTTTTTAAAATTCCCTCCTTCAGCCGGTGTTTAAAGTAATTTAGGACTTGGAATGGCACGGACACAAGCTTCAGGGGCTAAGAAGAGGTTCCACCCCAGCAAATGAGGGAGTAGTGATACTTTAGGGATAGCAAAACTTTATTCAAATGTAGCATCATATTTTGAAAGGCAAGTTTCTTAATGCCTGAATATTCATAAAGCTTCTTGAAATAATTAATGATGATCTTATAGTTAAAACAGTAACAAATTTTGATACCCTTATGTGTTATCCAATTATACTCCATTTTTCTAGTAATCTTGAAATAAAAATGTAATTGAATTTTATTTTGAATAACTAAAACTCTTATTTTTATTTTATCCACTTTGGATGAAAAGACTTCTAAAACATTTGCAAAACTCCATGACTTCTAAATGAAATACATTATTTGGAATGCATATATATGGTAGTTATAGAAAATAAATATTGTCTCATATAATAATAGACATTGGTTCTTATAACTGAAAACCCCAGAGTGTAGGTACACAAAATAAGAACTGATACAGTGGCCTTTCTGCCTCCTCTCTATGGAGCTGGGTGTATTTTGAAGACAGCATTTCTGTCAGTGCTGCCTGGGACACATGATGACTTTTTGTTCCAACAGGAAGAAGAAAGTCTTCTTCCATATCTATCTATCAAAATGTTGAGTGCCAGACTGAGCCAACTAGCAGATCAAGTCTACCCACCCTCCAAGCTGTGTGGCCAGGGAAAGACCAAAGCCTCCATTACACTCCAGTCCCTGACTTAATTCCTGGGGCAAAGCAGTAGCATCAGTTTCTATTACACAGGTGTGGGAATTTTCTTATTGCTACAACACACAGGTACTTTTATGCTAATAATTTGGTTATGCTAATCAGAACATCTCAATATTTGTTAACAGTAAACTAGGCAGCTATCTATTGTACAACATGGTAACTATAGTTAATAACAGTGTATTTTGTTGGTGAAAATTGCTGAGAGTAGCTTTTAAGGGGTCTCACCTCAAACAAGTATGTGAAGTAATGCATGTATTAAACAATCAGCTGAGCCATTCCACAATGTATGCATTTTTCAAAACAAAATATATTACCTGATAACTATCTATAATTTTTATTTTTCATTTAAATAAATAAATTAAAACATTTTAAAAGGTACTTATTAAAAGCCTATTAGAGAAAGAAGAGTAACTGTTAGATATATAAGGGTCCTTTATACTATTTTCTTGAGTCCTCTGTAAATTTGGATCTTTTCATGACAAAGCGAAAGAAATAATACATACTTTTAAGAATTAGTCTCCTTAAGGTTGGTGTAGTTTTGTTGTCTGTTAGGACTGTCACCTGAAAAGCCCATTCAGCCTGCATTTTAGTGACTGCCCCTCCAAAAAGCAGAGCCTATGTTCAGGTCTGTTGTGGAGGTAGTATATTTAGGGCAGCAACTCCAAGAAATGGAGTAGGGGTCTGAGGAGAACACAGCAGAGGATGTGGGAAAGCTGGTCACTGATCCGGGCAGTGGACTTGGCCCCTGCTGCTGTCCTTTGGAAGAACCATGTACACACACCTCAGACTTGGATTCTCCTGCTGTTTATCCAGGGGCCTCCATTGCTCTAGTGTAGCTCACACTTCTGGCTATGCTCCTGCAACAGAACAGCTTCAAAGACTCTTTAGCATAGCAGTGTTTGGAGGTGGGGCCTGGAGAGGTGATCGGGTCATACAGGAACTAGCTTCATCCATGAATAGTCCACCTATGAGATCGTACTGAGTGGGCTTTGAGGTTGTGCAGCTCAGTTGAAAGAAGTGCATCAGTGGCTGTGTCCTGGGAAAGTATATCAATCTCCAGCTCCCTCCCTGCTTCCTGGCTGCCATAAGGTGAGCAGCTTTCCTTCTGGCGTAATATTTCCCCCTCCCTGCAACCCCTGTCACGCCAATGAAGAGTTCGACTTCCACTTTTTGTGTGGGATATCGGTGCCCCAGGACATGTTCACCACTGTGTGATATGACCCAGCTGGAGGGTCTACTAAAGACAAATGTCCTGTCCTATCAAGGTATTCACCAAACATTGGAATTCATGCCCAGAAACCACAAACAAAATATTTCACAAGTCCTGTTTTTCCCACCTACCCCTGAAGTATATGAATGACAAATAACTTGTTTTTAATCATTTGATAAGTTGATTTGGTAGAAAAAAAAATCTTGAGCTGATACTGTTTTACATAATTGATTCTATCTTGGGGTTTAGGCATGCCAAGTGATGTATAATAGGATTATTTTGGACTCTTTGTTTAACTCATTTACCTGTGTCAAAGAGTAGGCATTCCAGCCCCTCCTCCTCTCAACAGTCCTATCTCATGAAAAACATTCCCCAAGGAGTGACTGGTGGTCAGTACATCAGCTTAACAGTCCCCACAATGCAGAGCTCCCTAGGAAATCTAGGCTGAGAAAGTGGCCAAGTCTGAGGTCAACATCAGGATATTTTGCTAGTATTCAGTCATGCTTAGACTTTGTGAGTCAATGTGTGGAGAACATAAAAAAACAAAATCCAAAACAAAACCAGTGACAAAATCCTGAGTTCACTCACCTAGAAGCAGAGGGTCATGGACCTCTTTGCATAGAGTATTGTCAGCAGATTTGGAAGTTCTAAGGAAATTAAAGCACTTGGGTGTCTAGAAGACAGATGCCACCCCAGGGTCTTTCCTCTTGGGAGCAAGAAAGAGAGAAGGGGCACCCTTCTGCTTGATCTGTAAGATACACACCACAGAGAAGGTGACGGAAGGTCTATGTTGTCTTTTCAATTTCCCCATCCTGGTAAAAATAACAGCAGCAACATTAGCAGCAAAATCAGTAAGTAAAAAGAAAATAAGTGTCTAGATGAGTGCCCTCATAGGTGCCAAGGACTCATGGATTGAAACTGTCTCCTCTTCCTTGGCATGGAGCAAATAAGTATGTGAAGATGGGCGTGGTGACTTCTTCCCCTACCTCAGCAGGAGCTGACATAAAAGCCCTGCCTAAGGGACTGGAGGATGAGAGAACATGGGAGGGAATAGCAACAGAAATCTTCTCCAGTAGAAATGGGACTCCAGTATCTAAAATACCATCCTAATAAACTGGTCTTTTCCTGTTTAAAGTATGGATACATCCAGTTGGATCAGGATGGTGCTGTGGTTCTATCTTATGCAAAATTCCTCAACTGGCAGATAAGAAAGTAGAAGTAGAATTTAAGTGAGCAGTAGAGGTTAATCTTAAAGGCAGCTGCTGCTTTAGCAGTCCTCTCTGGGATGTTTGCTAGACTACTAGAGGCAAAATGACAATAGCTACAGAAATGAGGCTTCCTCTTTCACCTCCTGGCAGTGCCTACTCAAACACGCATTCTGTCAGCCCTCCTGGAGGTCACCAGCACTCAAGGAAAAGAATAGACCATCTTGACTCCAGAAATAGTGACTCTAATCTGCTTGTATAATCACAGGGACAATGGGCATAGCCTGATAATTTGGAGTAATGGGGCTTTAGGCGATAGCATGTCATGTTCTGCATCAGAAGTGTTCTCGTAGTCTGAAAACTTACTGTGAGAACTGGGTTAGTTTCCAGTATAAAATAGGTCCACATAGTTATTTATGAATCCTGTGGCAGAAAGACAAGTTGTTCGCTATGGCTTTTGTTATTCTAACCTGCATCCAGTTTTGTGGGTGCTAGCAAACAACTTCTATACTTTTTTCATATTCTTTTTAATGTATTGTAGTTGTCTGTCACATAGAAGGAATGAATTTGGTTAGAAGTTAATCCTTTCTGTCTGTTTTGGCTTGGGATTCTGACTTGCATGATAACGAGTCAGATTTGTCCTAGAATTTAGGCTCTCCAGCAGGGTGGCTGAGGTGGTGAGCTAGCTAGCTACTAATGATACACTTTCTGCCTCCCTTGTACAGTAGTGGCTGAAAAGTGCTGCCCAGCCAGGGACTACATTTCCCATCCCGCCAAGCCCTCCCTCTCATTACATGCACCTGTAACCACATGACTGATTCTTGCTACTGGAATGCAACAGATGTGACTTGCCATTTTGAGAATGAGCTCCCAAAGCAAGTATACACCACCCATTCTCTTCTTCCCATCTCCCTGTGGAGCAGAAAATGGTTAATGAGAAAACACAGATGTTGCCAAGAAGAGGCTTTTTTGGAAAAACAACATAAGAATTAAGTCATTGAGTTTCAGTTTGCTCAGCTTTTTGCTTGTTGTACAGATTGGTCAGAAAATATCTAAGCTTTTTGCATGTTGGAATTAAACCTGAAAGTTCCTTAATCTTTTGGTTTTCCAAAGCTTCTTAAAATGAGAGCTTTGACAAATGGCTGTCTATAAACCTAAAGTGCAATAACTTGTTAAAACTTTGTGAATTTGATAGAATGTTGTCTTCTCAGAGAAGAAAGAAAGGAATTTCAACATTTTGAGTTGTGAAAGAATAGATTGCTTCTGCTTTTTGGTGGGCTGCCTAAAGATGTGTCCCAAGATAGACTGATCACATTTACCCTTCTGAATCTAAGGGAAAGCAAATTGAAAAGATGTGATGTTTTATCACAATTAAGTTGTAGATGTAGCCACATGGGGCATTTATTGCCTCTTGGAAGCTTGCTAAAACAGATCATGAAAAATCTTTCACCTTTGGCAAAATGCACAGCAAATGAAGTATTTTGCCTCCTCTTTCCCCATTCTGCAGGAATCAGACTAAGGAAGTAAAAACAGAAAATCACAGCATATATGAGCTGTCGGGAAATATACTCAAGCTTACTGGCTGGAAAATTATCCAGGGTATCCACAGGCAACTCCAACAAGAGTTTAACAGGAGGCAGGACCAGGGTAATTTGTTCAAAGTGTGTCTTCACTCTTGCCAGTGAGACATAAATTATGCCAGTCTGACATGATTAGTGGATATACAACTGGGCTGTGAGACAACCATGAAATTTAAGACTGGGAAAGACCTGAGGGGAACATGGCAGTGATTTCTTCTGTTAGATTTTATCAGAAGCAGCCAGAGGGCAGCACAGGAGTTTGATTTTAAATGCAAAAAACCCCCTCTCTAAGCAGGTCCTCATGCCAAAGAAATAAACCACAGATGGTATTTCTTATTCAAGGTTCACAGACGCCTACCACAAACACCAGACTAAGATATAGTCAGGCATTCCGACGAGAATAAGAATAAACATCTAGAATTTAGAGATGCTATCTGAAAAAAGAAAAAGGCAGTAAGACCTGGATCCACCAATTGTAGCAGAGAGAAAAAGGTGGGCACACAGAGGTAGGCAGCTTTATTAGATAGCACTCTATTAAAAAGAATCTCTAATCCTAAACAGAACTGGAGTCCTTTCAGAAACAAGAGTTTTCAAAAACCTAAAATAGTTTATGCATGTATACAGGATTTTTTTTTAACTTCACTGTTCCAAATACCTTTTAAAATCAATTCAGCTTTAGTCAAGTGGCCTACACTGTTGCCTATTTTCACAAATGGCCCCTGAAAAATTACAGAATTATACCCCTGAACCCACAAAACAGATTTAATTCCATTCATCATACTGGTACTCTTAAGACTGCCTAAGACATTTCAAAAAGGTTATTTTGGCAAAAGTTGTTTCTGCTTAATCCTTAGGTAATGAGAAAATCTGATTAAGAAGACTATTTCATTATTTTTAGTATTAGCTAATGTATTCCTTTCATCCATTATTCTTTGGCCTCGTCCGTAGTCTGTTACATTCAAGGGAATTCAAAATATGGCATTCGGTCTGAGAAGCTATATGAGTTAGTATCAAGAGGAATTCTTAGTTTCTAACAACATAGCACATTTAAGCTAACAATCTTATTGCATCATCCTAAAATTATGAGCTATTTTCTGGGGAGGGATTTGATTATAAATGTATGGACCATTATTTATAAGGTACACAAATCAAAGTACATAATTAAATATGAAAATAATTTTGTGGGTCATTGATAGATGATTCAAAATGTTAAGTTTTCCTAGAGTTTTTAAGATAGTTACTATTTTTACCATTGTCCCTTTCCACTGGTTTGGGAAAGTCTTGACACTTTGCTAAGAGACTGCCATCTCCACTCATTCATTTATGCTTCACTTTTTCCAGCCAGTCATGTATTCAAATAGAGCAGAGAGTTTGACTAGGTTTCTGAAAAATCTATGTGGATAGCACTTTTTCTAAAGACTGTCTTTTCTAAAGAGAAGACAGTCCCCTTAAACACCAGGTGGAGGAGTTGCTTGCTTTTCCTTCTCTGACAGCTGCCTCTGTCTGGGTCACAGATTTCCCACTAACTGGCTTTGCCTTAATGAAGTTTCTGATTAGTCGAAAATTTGTAATTATTAAAAGCAAAAAAGCTTTGATTGCTTCTGATTCATAAGGTCGATCAGTAGAAATAATAGCTCCAGATCAATTTATGAAGGGCTAGCGAATTCGTAGTTATTCATTTTGGAAAGGAAGTAGATAAAAATAACAAATATAAAAGCAAGGGCTCAAGGTTTGGTATTTTGATCTGTTTGAGAGAAAGTTTTCCTTTCCTTTAAGACAAGCTAGCATGTTTTATACTCTTTCCATACAGGAAATGCAGACGAGTAATCCTAATTTGATGATGTATGGTAAACTAGCTTTACCCTTTTGCATTTTAAAGTGGATATTGCTGTCATTGTTAATAATATTATCACTATTGTGCCTGGTATCATTTTTTCACTTGCTTGATTTTTATTCAGCATGTATTCCTTAAGCATCTACAGGTGCAAAGTACAGACAATATGACTGTTTTTTTCTTCCATTGACAGCCTGTGTTCTTTTTCAAATAAATCTTATGATTGTTAGTCATTTTGAACATTCACGCTTACCTATTAAATAATAAGTGTTTACTGGTGAAGTATAAGAGAAAATAAACATTGGCTTTCCTATAGCTTAAACCAGTCCTTGGCCCAATCTTTAAAGGGAGAGAGAGAGAGAGAGAGTGAGTGTGTGTGTGTGTGCGTGTGTGCACATGTGCACACGCATCCACAGTCTACCCCCGCATTTAGCACCCTCTTCTGCTGCCCATTTCTTCTTTCTTTCCTTCTTGACTGTTTGCATTCCAGACCTAAATGCCTTTGTATCTTTATATGTGAGCAGAAGCCAGGTAATTCAAACCAGATGACCTTCTGCTCTAGTTAAGTGACTGGACATCCAGGAAGGATGACTTCAAATGGCTGAATGAATGGGTCTCACTGTCTATTACTGAGGTCAAACTTTTCCAAGCCAATGGAAAAAGATGACATTGGACATTGTGACTGGTATCCATCCTGAATTTCTAAGAATTCCTAACATTTTCAACACTCTGCTATCCAACCCACAAAAGCACTTTCACATTATCGTGTACCTTGACTTAGGGCTCAGAGAAAATGGCCCAGGTATTTACATCCTTTCAAGATGTGAGCTAAGTGTGGCTTAACCATTGTTATAGAAAGGATGTTTTCCTATTCGTGGGGATGATTGGAAAGGTAAATAGTCTTCAAGATCCAAAGCAACAAATCTTTAGTAATAGAATTTTGGGTTAATAGAGTTTTTGGTAGAGACAAGTTTCTTCGTGGCTAGAGGGTATCATGGCACACTTCATTTCACACCAAGCAATCCATTGCTCAGTTTTCCTATAATTAAAGCCTAACTAATCTTCCTTACTTGCAATCCTTGATAATTGATCATGCCTTCAGACTTTGGTAAGTATGCCCCTTGAGTATAGTGTATTCAACTGAGGTCAAAGGAGAATGGAAGAATTTACTAAAGTTCTAGCTACTTTTTAGCTACTTAAGAGTCCAATCTAAATACTTGCTTAATTTTGGAAGGAGTAGATAGTTTTAGGTTGGATTCTGCAGCAGTCCAAGTTTAACATCTGACAGTTATGGACTATATAGTACTTACAAAACAAGTATCCTTCAAAATACTGTATAAAAATAGATGCTCAATAATTTATTTGTAATGGAGAGTTATAAAGACAGTTTATCAGAGAGATAGGTATCTGTCTTCATTTTTTGTGTATTTGAATCCAAACACCAGGGACCACCAAACCAAAGATGATTACTCCCTTTTATTTTGTTTAAATTTATTACAGATAGCTAAAAGTTATTTCAGGTAAGGATTTGGGTATTCAAAATAGAGTAAATCAGTGCAGTAAATAATGCAGTAAAATAAATAATTTGATATTTATCTTTCTGGTAAGACAAAACAAAAACAGAAACCAAGGCAATGTTGATTTTGATATAAGATCTTTAACCTTTTAATGAAAATCATTTTATTAAAAAATTTGCTTATGGAAATAGCGTATTTATTGGAAAAATATTTAAAAGCAGAAAAAAATTTGAATTTTACCTTCTAGAAATAACCACCATTGACATTCTATTGAATAGCTTTCTATTTTTGCAATGTATATTGGCATGAAAATGCTGTGTGTGTGTGTGTGTGTGTGTGTGTGTGTGTGTTAAACAGAGATGGAGTCAGGTTAAAATGTACAATTTTATAACTACCCTTTTTGCCCTAGCTGTCCTTGGGTTTTTATGTGAATAAATAGCAACCTAAATGGCCATACAAAAATTCCATGCTAAAAATATACTAGGACTGATAGGCATTTCTTTTTTTTTAATAGTTTTGCTACTACTAATGTAACAGTGTTGAACTTTCTTGGTCTTGATCAGCTGTCTAGAATATTCTTTCGAGCCTCTGAAGTGAAGCTTGATAAATCACATAGTGATCATCATCTTCACTGGGCCTGAGCCACTACTGAGTGTGGTTAAGTGAGAATTGAAATCTCAGGTTCCTCCTCCTCAGAAAGGGGCAATTCTCTTTGAGAAACTGAAATGAGTTTTTCAGGCAGCTTAAGAATGTGCATATGTTACTTGCCACTCCTTGCTTCATGTTTTGGTTGCACTGAAGGATTTGAAAACCCCTTCGCCTTTATCTATATAGCTCTTAACTTCTCCTACAGGCATATCCCACTGCCCAGAAACACCAAATAAACATTTGCTAAAATCATGTCACGACGAATTTTCTGCCTACTACTAGTAATATCTTATGTGAAGTAGGAGTAGAACACTTCAAATATAGGAACAAGGATTTTTCTGCAGGAGGACTTGCCATGTGGATTCAGCTTGTGGGTTGTTCTTCAATTATCTTTTTTGCAAGTAAATCCATTTGCTGCCTTAATTCCAACTTGCATTACTCTGATTTTGCTGCTGAAGCAGGAAGAAAAATTGGTTTCCCTAAATATCATTATAAATACTTCACCGGATTGTGTTATATATCACAGAAATTCTAGCATTTTGGAGCTGCAAGGAATTTAGAGACCACGGAACTCTGAACCATTGGCCTGGGATACTTAACTGAACTTAAGGAGTCTAGAACCCCAGCAAAATTTGCATATGTGTGTGTGTATCTGTTCATGTTTTCGAGAACCAAATGTTCAAAGTTTTGATGAGATTCTTAAATCCATGTTAGAACAAATGATTAAAGGCCACTCAAAGTCCTCATTTTGAAAAGGAACAAACTTATACCTTGAGAAACCTTTCTTGAGGATAGATATATAACTGCTTATAAATTACTTACATAACCAAAGCAATAGAAATCCAGAGTTTCTAGTGTATAACAACATGATTTTTAAATCTCTTTTGGTGTACCCAAAGATTAACTGAGGAATAAGGGCTATACCTGAACCCTGATTCTGCTATGTATCCTGCTAAATCTGAGTTTCTGTTACCACATCTATAAAATGGGAATTAAAAATACATCTTATAGACTAGTTTTGAAGTTACAAGGACTTTGTGGGGTACACATGTAATAGGATAGGCATAAAGAAGACCTAAGTGTTGGAGAATCTTATTTTAGCAAGTGGTAGGAAGTAGTTGGAAGTCAATTCCCATTTCCTCCATGATAAATTAAGCCTAATTGCAGAACATGTCTTACAGGGTTTGTATTAGTGAACTTTCTGTCTTGATAATGAAAGCTGGTTATAATTTGTGCACAAGCTACTTATGAAGAAGTTTTATTAGTTCATGGTTTGGGATGTTCCAAGTCCAAGATCACACGGCTCCATTGACTTGTCCTCTGCTAATGGCAGATGGTGTCACAGTGGGTCAGAAACACAAGTAAGGACAAAACGCCACAGCTCACACAGGAAGCCAGAGAGAATGAGGGGCCAGGCTTGCTCCTTTGACAGCCATCCTGTCATGAGAACAACCAGGAGTCACACAAAAACCTTAATGCCTTCCAGGAGCAGCTGCTCCAGTAAGACAGAAGCCTAGGCCCGGCCTCTTAGAAGTTCCTTCACATTTCGAGACTACCACCCTAGGACTCAGCCTTTAGTACATACACTCCTGGGGTCCCCTCAGACTGTAACCAAACAGAAATCAGATTGTTATGAGGGCTACATTAGATAATCATGCACAGCACTGAGGGCAGACTGGTGGATTAGTGCGTAGTAAATGTCAGCTGTAACTACTGATATTTTCTCATCTGCATTTTGCAACAAGTCAGTTGATTCCATTTGATCACAATAACAGCCTTATAAATTACTGTATATCTACATACACACATATAGACATTCTCAAATAAATATATTTTAATTGCAAAAAGTTAGGTAAAGAGTTTCTTCTTTTGCATTTTCCAGTCCTATAGATGGAACATATATTATTTTAATAATAAAAGTTACATTGTTTTATTTAAAAAAATCACCCATTTATTTATGATCAATTAATTCTTGACAAATGTCAGAGTATTATTGTTACAACCAACTTTGTCTTTTTATTGTAGCCTATTAGTAGGCTAGATCTCACTGTGTAGAGCAGATCTCACTGTGATTTTTATTTGTATTTCCCTAATAAGTAAAGTGATATTCTTTTCATGTACTTATTGTCCATTTACATATCATACTTGAAGAAATGTACTTAGACTCTTTGGGCAATTATCTTTGTGTTTTTGACTTGTAAGCAGTCTTTATATATTCTGGATGCAAATCTTTATAAAAAATATGATTTTAAAATATTTTCTCCCAATCTATAATTTTTGTTCTTTTCTTGATAGTGTCGTTTGAAGTACAATAGCTTTTAAACTTTTATTAGGTCTAATGTACCTATTTTTGCTTGCTTGTGTATTTTATCCTTTCAGTGTCATATATAATAATCCATTGCCTAATCTAAAGCCACAAAATTTTATACTTACACAGTTATTTGTAAGAGTTTTAAAATTTTTATTTTTATTAGTTTATGTTGCGGTTCATGATGATTCCATTCATTGTGGAAGAAAACATAAAATTTTCACAATTATTACAGCCACAAAACTCAAAATTAACAGCACTTTAGAAAAGAGAAGACTGTTACTTGCCTGGAGGTGCAATGGATTAAGACATAAAACCATACTGTCTCCACCAGATAAAAATACAACATGGATTCAAAGGAAAAATTCTAAGGCTTCAAAGGGTACGAATTCATAATGATCTGCATGTTTTGGAAAACAAATCACAAAATGTTCACATTTATAAATACAAAGAGCAGAGCAGTTCTTTAGACATCAGCATTATAAAAACCAAGGGTAAAGATTTTTCCTTGAACAGGAAACAATGTTCAATGCTTCATTCATTTCAGGGACCAGCACTTGATGAGCTGACCTGTTATTTTGGCTTTAGCACAGAGCAAAATGTTCTTCTTTTCTCTTTTCTAAAGGTGGGTGAGTCACAATTTACGCACCTAATTATAATGACTAGCAGGGCGATGTGTTAGTTTTGATTCCATACACCTAAAAAGAATGATTTAGAAAGAATGTTTGGAAAAGAATAGCAAAGATATACCTGACGACTGGAAACTAAAGCAAAGCCTGTATTATAAGGACATGTTTATTCAGACCTATGCTAGATGATCAAACAAACTAGGAGAGTAAATTAAAACTTCCACATGACACTCTTCTAATGGAACCAAGTTGGTCAGAAAAATAGCTAGACATTAGTAATCAGGTAATTAGTACTTTGATGTGACATACTGATATATTTTATAGGGTTCAAATTTTAGGAATGGAGGAGGGTAAAAGAGTTGGTAAGCTTGGGCATGATTTAAGGAGAGTCTGCATTTGAATAATGGATAAACTGGATGATATAAATGTTAGCATCCTGGCATTCAGTCTTCTATTTTTCTCTCTTATAAATGGTAAAAAAAAAAAAGGTGTAGAAAGAAAAATGATGATGGACAAGTTGTAATTACAAAAACTTGACCAGGATTTTGGGGTAGACTACTAGGGGATGATTCACCCCTTATCTAAGTGGGTCATATTCTAAGGTACCCAGTGGATGGATGCCTAAAACCAATACTGAGCTCTCTATATACTGTGTTTTACTATACATATATACCCAAGATAATGTTTAATTTACAAGTTAGCTTAATTTGTAACTTGTAATTTATAAGTTAGTTTAATTTATCAGTTATGGTAAGACATTTAGCAACTGTAAGCAATGCCAAAATAGAATAATTGTAACAGGATAGTGTAGTAAAAACTTTTAATATTGTCTGTCTCCCTCAGAATATTGCACTGAACTCCACTTACCCTTCTTGTACTAATTTGAGATGATGCAGTGTCTCTGTGCTGGGGTAACATGAGGTGAATGCTGTAGGCATTGTGACTTCAGCATACCTTTTTTTCTTAGTAAGTCTAGAACTTTTACCTTTTCACTTAAAGAAAGACCTTGATAGCTTCTTTTTTGACATATCTACATTCCCAACATTGCTATCTTTGTGCTTTGGGCCATTATTCAGTAAAAGAAGGATGACTTGAACACAAGTTCTATGATACCACAAAAGTTGGTCTGATCCTTGAGATGCCTGCTGTGTGACCGATGGGTGGGTAGTATGCTCGGCATAGAAATGTTGGGCAGGGGATGATTCATATCCTGGGTGTGATAGAGGAGAATGGTGTGAGACTTCATCATACCACTTGAAACTGATGAATTATCTATTTCTGGAATATTCTATGTTATATTTTTGGACCATGGCTAACTGAAACTACAAAAGGCAAAACTGCAGACAAGAGGGTTGGACAACTGGGATGTTTCTTACCTAGGCTTATCTCTGGAGAAAGCATGGCTTTGTCTTGGCTTATGAAATGTATGATATTTCGATGTTGGTGTGTAAGATGGGTTGAGGCAACCTGCTCAAGTGTCAGCACTGTTTTTACAAAACTTATAAACAGATTATAGGCACCGGTTTACATTTTCTTAATTTTTTCCACTGGGTTCAAACAATGTCCTGGTTTGCATTATGTGACCAAAGTGTATAAAATATTCAGCTTTGCACCAGTGGTTCTTCTGAAATGGTGCATACTCTATCTATTTTTGTGGTTTGGACCTGAAGATAAAGCACATCTTATGAAATTGAAAAAGGTTATAAAAATCTGTCCCTAGAAATCTCATTCCTCTCTGATATTTTCTTATTTTTTCAGCCACTGTATTAAACCCTTACATTTATTAAAAGCTTCTATCAGGACAACCTGAGGAACCTATATGTCCTTTCATTTGTCCGGTCCCATATCACTGTTGCAGCACTGTGTCAGTTTTTCTAAACAGAATGAGTCAAGAAAGATCGATTGTTAAAGAATAAGGAAAGATACATCTGGCATCTGCAAAAGCAAACAAACAAGCAAGCAAAAAAGAGGAAAGCAAGCACCATATGACTAATACCAGCCAAACCCTAATTTTGGGATAAAAGCACATTTAATGGGACCAACAAATTGAGTATGATATAGTTTAAATATAAAATGTTCTCCAAAGTCTCACGTGTGCCAAGGCAGGGCATTTAGGTGGTGATTGTATTGGGTAAGTGCTGTGGTCATCAGTGGATTAATCCACTGAGTTTACAGTGGACTGTGCCATTGGGAGATGGGGAATGACTGGAAGAGGTGGCTCCCTGGGAACATTATGCAGCCCTCCCTTCTCTCTCTGCTTTCTGGCCACCAAAGTTTGAGCAGCTTTCTTTCACAACACTCTTCTACCATACCACTTCTGCCTGGGACCCAGCCAACCATGGACCAAACCCGCTGACACTGTGAGCAAAATAAACCTCTTCTGAATTTGTAGATGTCCAGTGTTTTGTCCCAGTTTTGGGAAAGTGACTAATAGAGGACATAATGATGAATAGTTCAATTAACGATGGCAATGTAACTGTGAAACTTTTAGAATAAAAAACTTAATTATGTAGGCATGACTTTAAGACAAAACTCAAAATCAGAAAGGAAGATGGCACATAATCACTGCAGAAGCACCTCTGTGTCACTATACCATTGTGGTATAATGATCATGGGCTACGATTCTGGAGGCAGAGAGACAAGCTTCATGGGTGAGCTCTTCCACTCTTAGCTGTGTGATGTCAGTCAAGGTAACTAGACAATCCCATTTTGTTTCTATATAGACAAAATGCAAATGATATTATATACTTTACTGATTAATGTTAGGGTTTAAAGAGATAATATGTAACAGTGCTTGGAATGTTATAAAAGCCAAATGAAAGTTAGATATTACTGTCAAAAATTTTTAGAACAACCTCTTTCACAGGCTGTTATCTCTTTCTTCATGTTCATATAATCTTCTTTGGGGCAATATTCACCACTGAGATTGAGAAAATGAACCTTCATTTTTTCTACTTGTTTTTTTTTTTCAGTTTTTACTTTTTATTAGTATGTGTTTGCATTGCATACTTATTACATTCATTGTGGGGAGTTGGTACATGTACATAACAGATCTCAATTCTTTTAAATCCCTTTTTCTCCCCCTCCCTTCTGTCTCCATCCTTGATCCCCTTCCCATTTAAAAAAGATCTCACTAGTTTCTATTATCTCTTTTATTTTGCTTTTTATTTATACTTTAGTTTCTCATATAAGAGAAATCATACAATATTTACACTTATATGCCTGATATATTTTACTTAACATTGTGATCTTAAGGTGCATCCATTTTCCTACAAATGACCCATTTTATTTATCTATTTATGTGTTTTGGGGGGCTATTTTCAAGATTCATCTAGTATGAATAGTGCTGCTATAAACATGGATGTGCATGTATTACTGTAATATGATATTTTTAACTCTTCTGGGAAGATATCTAGAAGGGAAAAATAGAATTTCTTGACTTAGTTTTTTGAGGAATCTCCACACTGATCTTGACAGTGATCATCTAGTTTACATTCCCACCAACAGTATAGAGTTATTTTTCCCATATATCCTTGCCAGCATTTATTATTATGTGATTTCTGGGCAATAGCCATTTTTTCTGGAGTAAGACAGGATCTCAGTGTTATTTTAATTTGCATTTCTCTAATGGTCAGAGATGCTGAACATTTTTCCATATTTGTATTTGTCATTTGTACTTCTGAGAAGTGTTTATTGATTCCAATTGCCCATTTTTTATTAGATCTTTTTAGGTGGTTTAATTTTTTATTTCCTTACATATTCTAGATGTTAGTCTTCTGTTCAAGGAGTAGCAGGGTAAAATTCTTTCCCTTCACTCTGTTGATTGTTTCCTTCACCAAGCAAAAGCTTTTTAATTGGATTTGTTGATTCTTGGTACTATTTCTTGTGCTACTGGTGTTCTGCTCAGAAAATCCCTGCCTACAACTATATTTTAGAAATTTTTACCTATTTAATCTTCCAGCAGATTGCTTCTGTTTTAACATTTACATCTTTGATCCACATTGATTTTAGTTTAGTATTTGGTGAGATATATGGTCGAGACTAAATCTTCATGTGGATAACCAACTTTCCCAGGACCATTTGTTAAAGAGGCCGTTTCTCCTCCAGTGCATGTTTTTGATCCCTTTCTCAAAGATTAAGTTGTCAAATGTGACTGAGGATGCTTCTGCTTCTTCTGTTCTGTTTCATTGATCCATATGTCTGTTTTTGTGCTAGTGCCATGCTGTTCTTATCACTATAGTATTGTAATATACCTTGAAGTCTGGCACTGTGATGCTTTCTGCTTTGTTCTTGTTATCCAGGAATGGTTTTGCTATTCTGGGTCTGTTCTGAATTCCCATATGAATTTTAGGATTGTTTTCTCTATATTTGCGAGAAATGCTGTTGGTATTTGGTTAGGATTGCATTAATTCTATCTATCAGTTTTGAAAATACGACATTTTGACAATACTAGTTCTGCCAACTTGGGAAAAGGAGTTACCTTTCCCTTTTCTGGTATCCTCTTCATTCTCCTTTTTCATAACGCTATAGTTTTCATTATAGAAGTCTTACATTTACCCTGTTAATTCCTAGGCACTTAATTTTTCTTGAGGATACTGTCAATGATGTTGTTTGCCTAATTCCTTTCTTGGTGAGTTCATTATTGGTGTACAGAAGCACTATTGCTTTTTGTGTGTTGATATTTTATACTTTTACCTTGCTGAATTAGTTTATTAGTTCAGAAATCTTTTGGTGGAATTTTTTGGGTCTTCATGTAGAGGATCATGTTGTGTGTAAACAAGGATAACTTGATTTCTTCCTTTCCTACACATATCCCTCTTATTTCTTTTTGTTGCCTGATTTCTGTCACTAATATTTCAAGGACTATGTTGAAGAGGAGTAAACCTTCATTTTTAAACATTCTACAATCATAATTTAAGAATCCCATCACATAAAAACAGTCTCCCAGACAACAGCTAGACTTTATCTTCATTATTAAAACAAATAAGCAAGCAAAAACCCAACAAAACAAAATAAAACAAATATTAACTGTGTATCAGGGCTGGGGATTTAGCTCAGCGGCAAAAGCTCCTGCCTTGCAAGCGCAAGGTTGTGAGTTCAGTTCCCGGTACTGGAGAAAAACCAAAAAAAAAAAAACAAAAAACACAAAACTGTGTATCTAAAATTATGGTACCTCAAAGATAATCTTTTCTATACAGTTTTCATTCTCATATTTAAATGAACTAATAAGAATGTTTTAAATCAAGATGTCCATGGAACATGATCTCTTTTTATGGGTTCACTCTCTATTTTTCTCTGAGTGACTATTTTAATTCTGCCTGATATAACCTTTTTATGTCTCTTACAGGTGCATCCTGAAATTCTCTTCAGTGATGACTGTCAAAAACCTACTCCCTGGCCTGAATTGAGTTGCGTTTTGGAGAAGTCTTTGGGATCCCATCTGGCGGCATACTTTGTGAGCCACCAGGAGGTAAACTGAATCATGGACTTTGGTAAGTTCAGCCAAGTATTTTTCTTTTCTTGAACTCTCTGCTCTCTGATTGCATGGCTTTGTGTCTCTGCATACCTCTGCGGATTCAGTTTCACTTTTCAGTGGTCAAAGTCTTCTAGAGTACCTGAAAAATGAGTGCATACATGCAAAAGTATGGCAGGTATGAGGCACTTGCTCCTTCTAACTAGAAATGAAGTGTTAGGAGTATCATCAAGGACAGACAGTTCTTTCATTAGGAACTCCCTTGGGTCAACACACCCCACTCTTGGGTCAGATGGAGCTAAAATGTGCTCAACAGGGATGACATAAATGAGGATAGACCTGCCTAGTGCCTGAAGCAAATTGTTCACGTGTGAGTATGAGAACTAGTCATGAGACATGGAAAAAAAGAACACCTAAGGCATCAGTACACTTAGGTTCTAAAGAATTTAGATCTAAAGTGATCCTCTAAACAGCTCCCTTATATCCACTTTCTCCCTCCATCCTTCTTTTACTCCCCATAAGAAGTATATAAGCTTGATCTGCTGAATGCCACAGCTCCTTTTTTTAGGCTGGCACCATGCAAATTCAAGTGAAAATCTAAGTGACAGCCAACACTATCTTCAGGACTTGAAGAACTAGAATTCTGGACTCAGATCTTAGAAGCCCACTGGTATTTTTCTCTTCCCTTTCACAAAGCATGTTCTCATTCTTCCTTGCCTACTTTGATTCCCTTCTTTTTAGCTCCTTCTGGTGAAAGATGTCAGTGCAGCAGAGTAACTTGATTCCTTTGCCATGTTCCACTTCATGCCACTTAGTTAACAAAACAGATGAAAATCAATTAAGAATATTTACCAATGTGACCTTTAGAGTTGGATTTAAGGCAAAATTCCAAAGGCCATAATTTAGTACCTAAATATTTTTATAATCATATTTTCAACTGTTTTATTAGACAAAATATTCTGCTATGTAAATTAAATACTACTCTGAAATACTTCACTGGGGTCAAGTTTAAAAGACATAAATATTCTCTTTTACTTTTCTCTAGCATTTTGAAGTTCCAATTACAAATCATTATGAGTTGAATTCATTATCTTTGGAGAACCACAAATGCAAATTAAAATGTCATCACTCCATTTTGCTACATATAATGTTGTCTCTTTCATTTCTCTTTGGAGATCTATTAAACAGTCTTTGGGGAAAATTTTTAATTTGAGATAAAGCTTGTATCTCCAATCACAAAAATTAATTCCTTGCTGACTATGTCACGGGTGAACTAAAATCAGTTTAAGATCACTGTAGGAAAGAAGTCTCTGATTTTTATGAACTTGATTTTCATACGCACAACAAAGTGAGAACACTAGGGATCTTATGTTAGGTAATATTTAGAACTCTGGCACTAGATTTATACAAATTGAAATGTCTATGAGTTGACATTGATCCATTATTTTCTCTTCTCACTTTTGGAAGCATATTAATGAAACAAGGAAACTATTTTACATTGATAAAAGTTATTATTTGCTTAGAGTAAGTGGTTATGTGTAGAGCTTCAACAGATAATCATCTTCAACAGATTGAGCAGTTTCTGGGAAAACACTGATTAGTCACCTGGACAGCACATTGTAGTACATGCGCAAAGTGTACTGGAGGAAACCTGTCAGAGGGCGGAAGAAAATACGATATGTAAGGAAGTGCCCAACCCTGCTGAGAAAACTAGGCAGCTAGGATAATCAAGACTCTGTATTATAAAACTCAAATGAATGGTAAAAAATATAAATAAAACCACATTTTACATGCATTTGGAATTGAACCATTCATAATTATTTATAATGCTCGTGTTTTGCTTTCAACATTACAAATATCCAAATTTTATAACTGGATATTTGAATGAATTGCAAATTGCATTTCCACTGTAGGAAAATGTTACCACTTCATGTGATAAACAGAAACATCCAGTGTTCTTTGTCAGAATTACTACTATTTTTGATGACTATTGAGCTATAATTTTAACTCTTTATTATGGTAATTTATAATGTTTTTCTTTCCAAAGCCATCTAAATGTTCATCACTTGATAGAGCAAGGATAATACTAACATTAAAAATATTGTCTGGAAATAAAGAACTTTGATATGGAAAATAGAGGGATTGAGTGAAACACACAAAAGACGGGAAAGGAATTTAAGAATTTAAAAGAATTTAAATTTAAGAATTAAATTTAAGAATTTAAAGACAATGCTTTAAAAATGAACAAAATTTCTAAATTTAAGAATTTAAAGACAATGCTTTAAAAAGGGACAAAATGAAAGCAAATCAATAATGATGATGTATATGGTAATAAATACATCTATTCTGTGAGGACATTTCTATGAAAATATATCAGTTTTTAATTATATGAGGTCCTCATATATGTTCTCACATAACATAGTACTTTAAGGTTTCCTAGAAAGGATATGTCTAGAAAAGTCTGTAGCTACAGAAACTAGATTTGTGCTTTCCTGGAGCTGGGGTTGGTAACAGGAATAACTAAATAGGCATGAGAGATTTTGGGGGGTTGGATAGAATGTTCTGAAATGGAATTGGAATGATTTTGGTTAGATCTAAAATATCTCCCAGAAGTTTCATGAGTTCAGAGGTGGTGCTTTGGAAGGTGATTGGCTCATGGGGTTTGCTACATCCTCAGTGGACTGATTCATTGATGAGTTCACACCTGAATGTTAGGATACAGGGCTCAGATAAGGAAGGCGTGACACTGAAGGTGTTTCTTTGAAGGCGATCTCTCTGTCTCTGTCTCTGTCTCTGTCTCTGTCTCTGTCTCTGCCTCTCTCTCTCTCTCTGTCCCTCACCTTATTCCTGCTCACATCCTGGCTGTCATGGCTTGAGCAGCAGCTTTCCTCTGCTGCGCACCCCCACCATACCACTTGTGCCTTGGAGCCAGAAATCTATGGGTTGAATCCCCTGAAGCTGTAAACCAAATACTGCTCTCTTCAAGTTGCAGATGTCAGGTATTTTGATTTTTTTTTCTTGTTCTGATGTGGCTTGATTATTGTATACACCCTTGTGCCCATCAGCTCAAGCAAGATTCAGAACATCTCCATACCCTAGAGGGTTCCCTTATCACCCTACAATCTGCAGTCTTTACAGATCTGGCTTCTTCCACTTAAAATGATTTTGAAATTCATTTATACTGCAGCACGCATCAGTAGTTTCTTTTATTTACTGCAGACTGGTGTTCCACAGTAAAGATACACCATGCTTAGTTATTCAATAGTTGAGGAACATTTGGACATTTTCTGGTTTTGACTACTGAGAATGATGCTGCTATGAGCATTCATATGCAAATCTTTATGTGGACTTGTTTTAATTTGTGTTCAGTAGATTCCAAGGAGTGGAAGGCTGGGTTGTGTGGTCTGTGTTTTATTTAATTAATTATTATTTATTTAGTGGTACTGGGGATTGAAACTCAAACCCTGACACGGAGCATATACCCAAGTCGTCTTTATGATTTTGAGACAGGTTCTCACCAAATCCCTGACATTCCCTGGCTGGAGGTGTTTTGTGTCAATGAAAGGAGGAGATAAATATAGAGTGATGAATTAGTAATTTGATAATTCATTAAAAATTAGAAAACCAGACACCTAAAATGGGCAGTTTTGTGGAATGTAGAAAGCAGAATTCATAGAAAAGGAAGTAACTATGGCATTTGTTTACCACTACAGCTCTGGGATGAGGTAGACTTTGGTTGCATCCTGAAGAATGCCTAAGACTTAGGCTGTGTATTAATTTCCTATTGCTACTGTAACAAATTGCTTCAAACTTACAGACTTAAAGAGGGATATACTATTATCTTACAGTTCTAGAAGTAAGATGTGGCCCATGGGGCTAAAGTCAAGATGTCAACAGGGCAGTTTCCATCTGCAGCCTTCAGGAATAAGCCTTTTCCTTGTGATTTCTACTTTTAGAGACTTTCTGCATTACTTGGCTTTTAGCCATATCATTCTGATCTTCCACTGTCAAACCTTCAATATCTTTCCTCCTGACTCTTCCACTTCTCTCCGTGATTACATTTACAGCTTCACAAATAGTCCTGGATAATCTCCCCAAATCAAGATCATCCCCTTAATCACATCTGCAAAGACACTTTTGCCAAATAGCTATGAGACAATCAGACTTGAGCTTTAAGTGATATGGTCATTAAAAAGGGCAGGAGTTTGAAACAGTACGAAGGAAGCATTGCCAGCTCCTTAATAGCTAAAATAAGGGTGTATATATACAAGGTTGATTGTATTTGTGCCATAAGGAATAGAACTTCCAATATAATTAAATAGTAGTTGTTTATTTTCTCCAGTAACACAGAGAATGAAGGTAAATGACTATGACTTCACAGAGAAACTCTCCATAGGATCCTATAGAAGAAATCAGATAGGATTATCAGGCTCTCAGGACCCAGATCTTTTTGAAATAAAGAAACAGGAGACATTAACACAAAATAAAATGTTTCCTTTCCAAAAGGAGTGGGCTGAAAGTATACTTATTTTAAAAGAAAATTTCTAGTTTCTCAACAATAAGTAATACTTTGTTAGGCTTTTTTGCAAGACCTCAAGACCCATGGAATATTAACCCTCATCCTCCATAAGCCTCTCAGGCTCAGACCACTACAAGTTCTTTGCTATCTATTGATTATATCTGTAACTGGAGTTGGAAGGTGTGAGGGATGGGGTATATTATTTGTAAAAGCTGTTTAATATCTACTACTATAATGATGTTTTTGGCAATGACCGTATCTCCTTTCTCACTACTATCTTAAGGAGAAAGAAAGATAAGACAGAACAGAGCTTATGAGCTCATCTTCGGTGGTCACAAATGGACAGGAAGCAAAGTAAAAAGCTTTAATACAAATGTTCTTCCTTTATGGTTATACACAGTGGTCTGAAAATCTTTACAATTCTTTTTACGTCAAAATGACATTGCAGATAGGGTGAAATAATCAGTTCATGAATAAGGAGAAGTGGTCAACAATTTGACTAATTTACCTTATACTTATTAGTTTATGCCCCATCCTTTGATTGAATCAGTCAAATAATTTAGTTTACAAAATTTCACTAAATGACCTTGAGGATATTCCAGGATAATCAATATAGTTACACTAAACATTTTTTTAATTTTTATTTTTTATTAGAACATTTTTGCAGTCCACAATGATTGCATTTCTTGTTCAGAACTCTACATGTACATAACATATCTTAATCCTTTTTCATCCCATCTCCCTCACCTACTTCCATCCAATTCCACATTGTATTATAACTTTTTTTTTATATATATATTTTTTTAATTTTAAAGATAAAAGGACGGAAACATTAACAGACATACAACATTTTACAACATATCACAAGCACAATATAGACAACACAGAGTTACAAAAAAAGTGGTAGGGAATTAACAATGGTGGTTGTATTACATATTGATATCTTCAAAGTGGCTTCTCGTGAAAACAGATATAAACATGCAATACTGGTC